>NC_140587.1:845583308-845957820 GCF_964204655.1 Triturus cristatus | reverse complement strand
AGTTAACTCAACAACACATACTCAGGTGGTAACAAAGAGTGACCTAACACCAAGGATCCACTCAAGCACACCACCCACAGGGTGATGTACTTACGACACCCGCATAGATCTTAACCTGAAATAAAGTTATCTAAAGATACTACTTGGAGTGGACCTACTTTTGATTACAACACTCTCATTCTGCGAGCTAGTATGCTGCTGTGCCTTTGTGAGCCGTTTCGAAGCTCTCCCTCTGCGAGCCGAGGCCACGGGCCACAGCTTTCCCTCTGCAAGCCTGCCCGATGGCCAGCAGGTCTCTCTCTGCTAGCCGGACCGCAGCTGTCACTCTGCGAGCCGATATTGGGAATATAAGGTGGCTCTAAAAAGAGCCCTTGTGTTTATTAGTTGGAGCAACATGTAAGTGCGGATGCACAGCTTCAGGTTATTCAGAAAAACTCGGTTTCCCTCATCTGTGAAGTGTACTCCATCATTTCTGTAGATATGAGCCATATCAAAACATATGTTGTTGTTGTAGATCGACCCCATTCTATGGTCTCTGAGGTATGCAGACACAGCTTTGTTGACATTCTTCCTAGATTTTTCTATTTTATGACAAAATTGGTTTGACAATTTCCACTTTTGTCTTTGGCATTGTTAGACCTGGCACCTTGACGTTGGTCTCCCTTCCATCTTTGTTGTTGCCTCGTGTGTTTTTAATGGTGTTAGTTGCTCAGAGCACTGTGCCACTGCTGTCCAATGCCATAGTGGAAGTGCTCCCTATTGTAAATTAATGTATGAATTTGTGATTCCGTGATTGGTTGATTTGGTTTACCTGTCAGACCCTAGTACAGTGCACCAGGAGTGCCCAGGGCTTGTAAATCCAAATGCTGCTGGTGGGCTTGCAGCACTGGTTGTGCCACCCACAGAAGCAGCCTGTAAAAGTGTGTCTAAGGTCTGCCATTGCAAAGCCTGCGTGCAGTCTGGTACTGTCTTGCTGACTGGGCAAGTGCACCCACTTGCCAGTCCCTAAACCTTCCCTTTTCTTCATATCAGACACCCCTATGGTAGGCCCAAGGGCAGAGTGCATTGTAAGGATAAGGTAGGACATGCCCTGGTGTGTGTGGCATGTTCTAATAGTGAATTACAGCCATTTTCGTTTTTCACTATTGCAAGGCTACCTGTTCTCCATAGGCCAGAATGGGCAGTTTGATTATTACATCTTATAATCGTAACTGACTCAGGGAACACTGTAGAAATTCGAATTTAGTATGCCTGAACTCAGAATGTTATGTTAAAAATATTTATAGAGCACTCTTACACCAGACGGATTCATGGCGCTAGGTTTGTTTGTTTTTATCAAAGGTGTATTTTAACTGATTATAGTGTCAAATTGAATATATGTGTTGTTTGCTTAGTCTAAATGATATATGTGAATTGTCTGTTTGTTTTTAATATATATGATGTCTCTAAATTATTAATGTTTTGTCTTTGGTCTTATGTACATTTGTAGTTTGTTATGCGTTCATGTTGGTTGTCGTGCTGTAATTGTTTTTTATGTAATTTTCACAGCCCTGAAGAAGTTCCTTGGCAAAAGGGACGAAACGTGTTGGCTGTTTGCCGTTTGTTTATAACCTTCTGGAATAACTACAAGATAAATGGACAATACTTGTGGTCTTGAATGACTCTTGTTGAGTGCACCTTCCTTCTTTCTGTGAAATCTTTGAATAATTTGATGATAGTTTCAGATATAGTGTACTATGCCCGGTGATGCGGGGCAAGAGAGGGTAAAGGAGGTGTGGTATATTCTCAGTATTAATTTGGAGAGGGATAGCTGAAGGCCGAAGGTGTTGAGTTGTGTTGCAGAGGTAGAGCTACGGGCCACACTGTTTGCAGAGTGAGAGCTGCTAGACATTGTCTTGCATAGGGATAGCTACGGGCTGTTGATGCGAGGTGAGCGAGGGTGAAGGGGGTATCTCGTAGAGGGAGAACTGCGGTATATTCGCAGTGTTGGCTAGTAGAGGTAGAGCAACGGACCTGACAGCTTGTACAGATAAACCTACGGGTCAGATGGCTCGCAGACGAAGAGCTGTGAGCCGACCGGTGGTTCAAAGAGGGAGAGTTGCAAGCGACGGGCTGGTTCATAGAGGAAGAGCTGCGAGCTGACTGGCTGGCTCATAGAGGGAGAGCTGCGGGCCGGCTCGCAGAGGAAGAGCTGTGGACCAACTGGTATAGGAAGAGGTGTGGGCCGTCAACTTGCAAAGGAAGAGCTGCGGGACGGTAATGTCGGGAGAGGGAGCGTGAAGGGGGTATCTCGCAGAGAGAGAGTTACGATATATTTCCAGTCTTGGCTTCAGAGATACAACTGCAGGCCCCAGAACTTGCACACGAAGCACTGTGAGCCGACCAGTGGTGGATTGCAGAGGCACAACTGCGGGCTCAACGGCTCGCAGACAGGGCTTCCTCTGTAAGCCAACACTGGAAATATACCGTAACTCTCCCTCTACCAGATACCCCCTTCACCCTCTTTTGCCCCACATCGCCAGGTAGCAGCTATGCCTTTAGAAGTCCGTCGGCTCGCAATTCTGCGTCTGCGAGCTGTCGGGCCCGCAGCTCTACCTCTGCGAGCCAGCCCATTAGCTCGTAGCTGTGTGTTTGCTAGCAGGCCCACCGGCCCGTTGCTCTCTCTGTGCAAGTTAGACCACAGCTCTCTGAAGCATAGCCCCCAACAAGCTCCTCAGGCCCGCAACTCTCCCTCTGCTAACCACCGGTTGGCTAGCACCTCTTTGTGTGCGAGTTCTTGGGCCGAGAGTTGTCTCTCTGATGCCAAGACTGGAAATATACCACAGCTCTCTCTCTGCGAGATACCCCCTTTACGCTCCCTCTTCCCACATCACTGTCCCACAGCTATCCCTTTGCAAGCTGATGGCCCACACCTTTCCCCATACCAGTCAGCCAGCAGCTGTTCCTCTGCGAGCTGGCGCGCAGCTCTCCCTCTGGAAGCCGACGGGCTGCAGCGCTCTCTCTATGAGCCAGCCAGTCGGCTCGCAGCTTTTCCTCTCCAAACCAGCCCGCCGGCGCGCAAGTCTCTCTCAGCGAACCACTGGTCAGCTTGCAGCTCTTCGTCTGTGAGCCGTCGGGCCCGCAGTTGTACCTCTGCAAACCAATACTGGAAATAAACCGCAGCTTTCCCTCTGCCAGATACTCCCTTCACCCTACATCGCTGCACATCACCGGTCGTACGTATCCTTTGGCAAGCCCTGTAGTATGGAAGTAAATATCGAAAACCAGACGAAGTGAAGAAAAGTCAAGTTAGGTTTATTCCTAACATAAGACCCACGACCTCCAGCTACAACAGCAGAACATTCAATGGGCCAGGGATTCCAATGCACCAGAACACTTAAACACTCTACATTCTAACTATGACCTAATGGCTTAAAGGAATACATTTATAGGATAAAATACATTACCACATATTACACACTGATGGCCCTCAGCTCTCCCTATGCGAGTCGGTCCGTAGCTGTCCCTGTACGAGCAGGCCCTCAGCTCTCCCTCTGCGAATCAGTACGCAGCTGTCCCTCTAGGAGTCGATAGCCCGCAGCTCTCACTGTGCGAGCCAGTCCGTGGGGGGAACTATTCACTCCCACTGTGTGCTATTTTTAAACTAAATAAAGCTCTGTTTGTTTAGTTCTTATAAAGAGTACTCTCAGAGGCACAAAGTGTTGGTTGCAGTACTAAAGGACACGTATATGTAAATTAACGTCATAACGAGGTTATGTGCTGGTGTTAAAGCTCGCTACACGACTGGGTTGACACATTACCAAAAAGGGAATGCATCTCTTCCCCCTCCCCTTTCCATGTCGGACGTTTGTGTTGCTCTCCAACAGTTGATCTGTTTTTGGTTATGCACATCCAGAATGAACTGTAAGCCTGTGCCATATCTTTGTTAATATGGTGCAGTGTTATGATTGCTAACTTGCCGATAGAAGTGTTAAGGTAATGGTACTTTTTTTTCTTTCCCAGAAAATTATTTTGTTTGGATTAAAAATTGAAAATGCCTAGAAGAACTGAAAAAAAAGGAAAGACAAAAAGGTCATCTATTTAAAGAAAAGTCAAAAATGCGGATTACAAGTAAATGAGAGTACTACAAAATGACTTTCTTCTGGTAAAAACACTAGACAATTTTTTTTAAAAGTATTACAAACATTTAATGATAATATCATCACACAAAGGAAAAAAGAATTTTTGAAGTAAGGAAAAGCAGACTTCGACTTCAAAATGCAAGAAAAAAAATCATGATGAGGAAACAGTATTTGTTACCCATAGACAAAAACAATTTCAAGAAATTCGTCAAAGACTTTTTTGAAATAGAGTAATTAAGAATTTAATAAAAGGATGCCAGAAATATAAAAAGAAAGTGCTGCAATTGAAAAAGAAACAGCATATTGAAAGCATAGTGGATACTGCTTTGAAATTAAAACAAAAAAATATTAATTTTGATTTTGAAGAGGATGAAACTGTTGGATAAAACAATGAAGATTCTGAAAGACAAAAGTAAAAAAAAAAAGACTTGTGGACAGAAGCAACTTTTGTAAAGTCTTTAGTGGAGAATGGAAACATACGTCTAATAGTGAACCTTTTTTTAATGAAGAGACTTACTTCCAAGAAAATAGTTTACCATTTGCAGTTGACACTAGAGGTCATTGCTGCGAAGTTCAGAATGGTTGGTATTAGTGCAGAACAGTTAATAGCTGAAGAAGTGCAAGGGAAACGCACACAGGCTCCTGTGCATAAGTGGGATTGTAGCAGTATTTGTAGTATTCGACAGGAATCTATTAATATATTGCGAAATTTGTTACACGAATTTTGGACTTGGCCCTTTATGCAGGGTAAGCCCTGAACTTTTTGCCTTCCTCCTGTATTTTTTCTGACCTGTTTTAGTTGATTTTATGACTCTAAAGTGCATATGCTCTCCCTATTGTAAATTGATGTATGGATTAGTGGCGCCATGGTTGGCTGATTTGGTTTACCTGTTAGACCCTAGTACAGTGCACTGAGTGTGCCCAGGGCTTGTAAATCCAAATGCTGCTGGTGGGTTTGCAGCACTGGTTGTGCCACCCACAGGAGCAGCCTGTAAAATTGTGTCTCAGGTCTGCCATTGCAGAGCCTGTGTGCAGTCTGGTACTGCCATGTTGACTGGGCAAGTGCCCCCACTTTCCAGTCCCTAAACCTTCCCTTTTCTGCATATTAGTCCCCCCCTATGGTAGGCCCTAGGGCAGGGTGCATTGTAAATCTAAGGTAGGACATGCCCTGGTGTGTGTGGCATGTTCTGATAGTGAATTATAGCCATTTTCGTTTTCACTATTGCAAGGCTACCTGTTCCCCATAAGCCAGAACGGTCAGTTTGATTATTACATATTATAATCCTAACTGACTCAGGGGACTAGGTAGAAATTCGAGTTTAGTATGCCTGAAAGCAGAATGATAAAATGCATCTTTTAGTGAAGCTGGTTTTAACATTCTGTGTTTGAAAAAATACCACTTTTAGAAAGTAGATATTTTCTTGTCTAACCATCCAAGCCTGCCTCTGCTAGGTTGTGTATTCCTTGTCTGGAGTTTGAGTGACAGGGGCTAGGGGATTCCTGGAGTCAGCACAGGGCTGAATAGAGAGATCTGCATGTAGATGGGTGGGAGGAGATGCACCTGGGACCTAAATAGGGCTGTGCCTTCCCTCCACAATGCTGGCTCCACCCCCTGTGGTACGTCTGATGTCCCTGGCCTACACTGTGAAAGGAAAGAAGGAGTCATGTAAACAGAGTGCTCCAGGACTGACCAGAACTGGTTTGGACTAGGTAAAGGCCCCTCTGCCTTCAGAGAACAAAGAGAATTGGTGTACAAAAGGGGGGGGACAGACCCCAGAACTTTAGATCACTTTTGGGAAACAAGATGAAACCTTTGCTGAGGAGAGGAACCAGAGAGACTGAGGAGAGACTATCCATAAGCTTGAGGGATTGGCCTGCAGTGGTTGCCTGACTGCCAAAGAGAGGAGAAAGGAATTTTGTGTGTACTTTATTCAACTTGTGAAGTCCAAGGGCTTGAGAAAAGAGATTGCCTCCTGCTGAAGTCTCAGGGACAATAGGCTTCACCAACCAGCTCCCCAAGAGTTCTTTGGAAGTGCCTGCAGTTGTGCTGGGCTTTCTGAGGGACTGCGTGTCGCAAGGAGCACGAAGCACGACTCATGAGCAAGAAGCCTGACGCCGAACTGGCGCAGTTGCCTCACAATGTGAAAGCGCCTCACATCGCCAGAGAAGAGGATCGACGTTGCATCAGATGCCGCCGCATCACCAGGAAGCGTGTTGCAGGTCCTGTCGTGGCTCAGAAGAATCATTGAGTCACAGCAAGGCCGCCGAAGCGCCTCGGATCGCCGGAGAAGAGGATTGACGTTGCATCAGATGCCGCTGCATCACTGGGAAGCGTGTCGCAGGGCCTGTCACTGCTTATAAGAATCATTGAGTCACCGCAGGGCCGTCACATTGTTGCCGAAGCGTCTCACATCGCCGGAGAAGAGGATCGACGTCGCATCAGATGCCGCCGCATCACCGGGAAGCGTGTCGCAGGACCTGTCGCGGCCCAGAAGTATCATTGAGTCGCCACACGGCCGCATCAAGAAGAAGACGCCATCTTTGTCGCATTGTACCAGATCTTCATCACATCGCGGCGCTGCGGGCCGCATCGCCACGAAAGTGCAGTAAGAAACCGACGCATCACCTCCCCTCGCAGAGAAGAACTGACGCATCCCCTACGCATCAGTAGGGACCCGACGCATCACCGTTCTTGCGTGTAAGGAACCGACGCATCACCTTCCCCGCAACACTTTCGTTGTATAGCGTTACACATCCTAAGGTACATTGAACTCAAAGTGTCACATTTTAACATCTAAAGAGAACTAAGCTAATTCTACCATTTTAAGTACAGTATTGTGGATTTTGTCGTTTATGGTCTTGTGTTAAAACTATATAAAGAATCCTTATTTTTATACTACAACTTGTGTGGTGTCCATCTATAGTGCTGTCACTGGGTTACTGTATGTGTTCACAAATGCTTTACACAATGCCTCTGAGATAAGCCTGTCTGCTCGTCCCAAGCTACCAAGGGGGTGAGCAGGGGTTATTTTAGGAGTGTACCCCCTTACCCTGACTAGACGCAAGGGCCCCTATTTGGTCAAAGTTACCTACCTCTGCCAACTAGAGACCCGCAAATCTAACAGAGAATATACACTGAAAAGTGTTAAACAAAAGATTAGGTTGTTACAAGGACTAGATCCATGTAATGTAAGAAAATATACTGAGAAACATGGTCATTCTCTGGCTTGTCTTTCGCGAAAAGTGTGTAAAAGTGTTTTTCATCACTTGAGTATGTTAGCAGTACACCATTCAGAAATGCGAAAGATGGTAAGGAAACTGTTCTATGTAAAAAGTCCTGCATTATGTGTTAAATAAACTGAATACAGCTCTTTTACACTGTGCTTTATCAGATGTACAAAAAATATGTGATGACATTGATTTCCGATATTTTGGTTCAGAAGAGCAGTGCATAGAAAGTGAAAGTTTGACAATTACAGATGTGGAAGAAGATGGGAAAGTGATTAGGATTGATCAGTTTGAAGAATAAATTGTAAAGTTTAACAAAGTTTGCTCTGAAATTCCAAACTATGGTTGTGTTTGTTGTTGACATACAAATTATAAAATTCAAACTAGAAATGTTGATTTGTATTTGAAATCTGAAAAGAAGAATAATGATAAATGGAAGGAATTTGCAACGTACTTGTTAGTGGAAGGTCAATTTGAGTTAGGCAGTGATCAATGTATTTGTAAATATTGTTATAACAAATTGGAAGAGAACAACATGCCCGCTAGAGCAGTACATAATAAGTTAGAATTAGTACCTATTCCGGAGGAACTGGCAGATTTGAATACATATGAGTCAATTCTAATACAATCTGTTCATCCATTTCAAACTATAATTCTCATGGAACCTAAAACAGGTAAACTGACACCAACAGACTTACAAAGAGGGCTCAAAGGGAGAGTGGTGTACTTACCTTTGGATTTTAAGAAAAGTATTGAAATTGTTGGTGGAGACAAAGAGGAAAATTAAGCAGTAGTCATTCTAGTAAATGGAGTACCAACAAAGAATGGGAAAATATGGCAAGAATTTGTGGATGTTAATAAACTTCAAAAGGCTAAGTTATATCATGTGGAGAGCAATATTTATTATAAAATTGTAAATATGGAAGAACAGGTAATACGTTTGGAAGATGAATCTGAAATTTCAAGTGGTCAAATAGAGAAAGTGGACAAGTCAAGGAGTGAAGAGATTTATGAACATTACACAATATGTCCTCTACATTTAAAAGAAGTAATAGGAAACAGCATTGAGTTTTTTCAAATGAAAAAAGCAAAGGGAACTCCAATGAGTGTATGGGAGAAAAGCTTGGAAGCCCGTTGTTTTCGACAGCTGTTTCCTACTAGAGAAGGTGGGCGATATGATGACCAACCTGTATGGATTCCAGCTTCTGAATATCGCTCAACAAGATTATACTCTGAAGATCCTAGATTTCGACAGTGTATTCCATATATATTTCACCATTTGTTTGAAAGTGATCTGTCTTCTCTATCCTATGCAGTGAACCACATACTTAAAACGAGAGTTCATTATTCACTTCTTTCAGCGAAAGAATTTGTGGAGAAAGTTCAACAAACAGATGAAAATTTAGAAGCACAGTTAATTAATTTGATGGCATGTCAACGAGGAACAAATGAGTATTGGTATTGTCGTCATGGAGAACTGAAGTGTATGTTACAGAACTTAGGTACACCAACATGGTTTGTGACACTTAGCTGTGCAGAGTATGAATGAGAAGATTTGCTTGAATTTCTACGAGAAGCAAATTCCAATATAAAGAATGTTGAAATGAAGACACCTGGAGAACTGTGTTCTTTGGATCCTGTAAATCTGTGCAGATATTTTAATCATAGGTTTCAAGCTATGATGTCCTTCATCTGCGATAAAAAGTATCCACCTCTTGGAGAAAGTACCGATTTATTTTGGAGAAAGGAGTATCAAGCGTGAGGTGTTCCTCATATACGTATGCTACTGTGGATCAAGGATGCACCTAAATGTGGAACTGATTCAGATGAAATAGTATTGTCTTTCATTGAACAGTATGTGACATGTGAGATTCCAAGAGAAGGAGGAGATAGAAGCTTGAGACAGCAAGTTTTACATTTCCAAAGTCACCGTTGTGGAAAGTACTGCCAACGAAAATACAAGTCTAAAGGAAAATGTTACACCAAGTGTCTGTTTAGATTTCCACGTCCAGTAATTTCTAAAGGAAGAGTAAATTCTTTTTCTTCTTCTGTAAGGCACACAATAACTCGCAAATCTCCAAAGAATACTTACAACTTGAAAATAACAGAATTTTCAAAGTATATTAATGACTACAATCCGGTTATTTTAAAAATGTGGAATGCAAACATGGACATTCAGTATGTTGCAGACAACTCAATTGCTGTTGCACGCTACGTAACATCATACATAGTGAAATCTGAAAAAAACGAGATGAAACAATTGTGGGAAGAAATTGCAGAAGACAAGAGCCTTAGCAAAAAATTGTACAGCTTTACTTTGAAAATACTTTCACACATAGAAATTGGATCCTATGAATATTCAGACCACTTGTCCTCTTCAAGTTTATATTCAAAATCACGAGGGATCATTTGGGTAAGTTTAGGTCTTGCCTGCTCAAGAAATAGAGTGTTGAAATCATTAGAAGAAATTGAATACTTAGCAGCAAATGAACCAGACAGTACAGAAATTCTTAAAACTAATATGTTGGATACATACTATCCGAAAAGGAGTCGACATCTGAAACAGCTATGTCTGTATGAAGTACTTCAACATTACAGGTTCAAAAGCAATGTTAAACAGAATTTAAAAGAAGGAAAATATGAAGTAGTTGGATGTCATGGATGTTTAGTAAAACACAAAAAAAGGTAATCTTATCAACCACAAGAAACTCAGTTGTGAAACTGCAGATAAGCGAGAATTTTACTATATAGCACTTCTCCAACTGTTCAAACAATGGCTTAGTGAAAGATAGCATTGCATGTTCAATTTTCCCTACATATTTAAAAATGTTGAATGATGAAGTTGAACAGGAAAAGACTATTACAGCTGAAGTTGCTAATGAAGGTCCCCAAGAAAGTCAAAGTTCTGGTCCATGTAGTCAAGATCCACTTGGACAACCAATAGTGGAAAATAAAGCAGCGATTGCTATGCATGAAGTCAAAATTGCAATGCAACAAGTACAAGACGAGAATATTACATTGGAAAAGTTAGAAGAACAAGTAAATATTGAACAGAAACAAATATATATACAAGTGAGAGAACAGATAGAACATGGTTTGTTACATGAAAAGAAAGAATGTGTATGTTTATCGTTTAAACCTATTCTGATGTACATCAGTGGTCAAGCTGGAACGGGTAAGAGTTTTTTAATTAAAGTTTTGACAAGTTACCTTAAAAAAACTACTGGTTCACATTTATCTTGTGTGGTAACAGCTCCAACTGGATTAGCTGCCCACAATTTTAAAGGAATTACTTTGCAAAGATTACTGATGTTACCAGTTGAGCATGATAATAAAATAGAATGTCAGAAGTTATCTGGAGAAGCTTCTTATGAAGTGTCAAGAGTGCTTAAGAAGATGCAACTTTTAATTATTGATGAGGTGAGCATGGTCACAAACTTAATGCTTGCTTTTGTGCATTTAAGAATGCAACAGGTATTAAAAACAGAATACGACGTCCTCTTTGGAGGAAAACATTTAATTGTATTTGGAGATCTGCTACAACTAACTCCTATAAAAGGAGAACCAGTCTTTAAAACTCTTCTACATGAAGACACTAGGAAATCTTTAGGAAGTATTGGAAATCTCTAGTTACATTTTGAATATAATGAATAACCCTGGGCGTAGTTCACGTAGTAGCGCTACACATAGCTACGCGAAGTGCACTTCGCACTACGCGAGATATACGTAGCGCTATGCGAACTGCGTAGTACGCTGTCTGCGATGATTACATAGTGCCGGATGCTTGTCCGCACTGTGCAATCATTGCAAACGGCATCTTGCACAGAGCAAGCGGTAGTTTTCTCCCTCTTGAGTAGATTTTTACACGAGCGGCAGCTTTCTCAACGCGGACTGGTAGTTTCTCATCGCGAGCGGTCGCAAGCACACTCGACCACTCGCAATGAGAAACCTGACCTCCCCGCGTTGAGAATCTCGCCGGGAGGTTTATTTTCCACGCTCGCGATCGGCAACTTGATGTTGCTGATCGCGAACTAGGAAAAAGTCTCGCCGGGATGGCATTTTGCTCGCTCGCGTTCACCAACTTGATGTTGAGGACCGCAAACGAGCAAAAAATGCCAACTATGCTACGCTACACGATTTTGCACTGTGCTATGTGCAATTCGCGTAGTGCGAAGTAGCACAAACTACGCAAACTTCGTGAGCGTAGCGTGGTTGTCCGTCCAGGGTTAATTAAGAACTGACTCAGAATATGCGACAAGCAAGTGATGAAGATTATGGATATATCCTGAAAGATGTAAGAATTGGTGTTCTAAGCAAACATTTTAAACAAGCTTTACAAAGTCGTCTACTAAAGAACTTGTTTACAACTGAAAACACAACAGTAGCAGTACTCTACAAGAACATTGCAGAAAAAAAATCTATAGTTTGCTTAATGCCTACAGTGAGAGTGTTATACATTTAATCAAGAGCTTCTGAAATTGGAAAATCAAGAAATAGTTCACATTGAAGCTATTAATAAAATCGAGCATCAAGGAATAACAATTCTTCTTTCAAATAAACTACAGATTAAATTGGATTCTTTGGAAAAGTATATATCAAAAACTGCTGGCTTAGAATTTTTTTTAGATGTGTGTATAAACTGTCGGGTAATTAAGCGGCGTAATTTGAATATAGAAGAAAAATTTGTGAATGGAGCAATGGGGAAAGTTGTTGAATTTCTTAAATATCAAAACAAAAATGCAATTGAATTCTTGAAAATAAATTTGATCAGATTACAGAGGTAAGACAGATTGGGCATTGTGCTTTACGTTTTTTGCTGGTAAATGACTTGTATGTTCATAGAGAACAGTTTCCTTTCTGTTTAGCATATGCAATAACCATTCATAAATCTCAAAGTTTAAGTGTAGATAATGCTTTAGTAAATGTTGGAAGCACTGTGTTTAAAGAGGGAATGGCATATGTTGCATTATCTCCAGTTAGAACATTGTCTGGTTTGTATTTAATTGATTTTGATGAAAACAAGGTTAGTGCTGATGTAAGGTGTTTAAGAGAATATAATCGTTTAAGAAGACTGTATGCACCAACTTTAGGTGAATATCCTATTTATGAAAAACGTGCTGTGTGTTCAAAACGGAAACATGTTGATGAATCAAGTGTGGTTGAAAAGCAGAAAAAAAATCAAGAGAAAAGAAAAGATGCAAAGAAACAGAAAATACAGACAAGTGAGGATGTTGTGGGATATCAATTGGAAAATGCTTCTGGTGTCAACTGCTATGGTAATGTTATTCTAAACGTTACATTTTATCTAGAAGCTCTTTATGGTGAAATTATGGAAAGTCAGGAAAAAAGATTATGTTCTGCACTTTTTACTTTATTTGAAGAATTGAGAACTGACAGAAGTAAGATCCATACTGGTTCTGGTATTCGCCAACTCTTGGATATATGTACTGGATCTTTAACGTTGAGCCCTAATATTCAACAAGATGCACAAGTGTTTCTGATGGTTATGCTTGGAGCATTAGAAGATGAAGGAATCCAGATTGAGAGTTTATTTGGAGTCAGTTACACATGGATCACAAATGTGAACAGTGTTCATTAACTTCAAACACTATAGTTGACAGAGAACGATTTGTATATTTAACAATATCTGACTGCAAATCTGTACCTTTTCCGAAATTAGCAAAAGAAGCAAATCATGATCTGAAATGTTCTTGTTGTCAATCAGAAATGTTATCTACATTATGCCTACAAAGAAATGGAAAATATCTAATTTTAATGCTACAATGCTGTAGACCAAATGGAAGAAAAGTGGAAACGAAAATGTAAAATGTTGTTGCTACTCAAGTATCTATTTCTGGAAGAACTTTCGCAACACTGGCTATTGTTTTCCATGCTGGAGCTACTACCACATGTGGACATCATGATGTATATTTAAAATGGAAAAATGGTTGGAGTCACTGTAACGATACACACTTGGAAATAAAACCCGAGGTTGCCTTATGAATTACCCAACTCGTATTTAATATCTCTTCAACAAAAATTTTAGATACATTATTCGGCGTAGAGGGAAAATGGGAAGATGGTTAAAGGAATTTATACTGGATGATTTCGAAAACAAATTCGACACATTATTTGGCCTTGAGGAAAAATGTGAACAGATACTACAAAGTAAAGGTAAGATTTAAAAATTGGAAATAGTATTGGATGTGTTATTTGTGTTCATTTCGTATTATGCTTGCAAGAATTAGTCATTTGTTTTTTTAACAATCTAGTTCATTGTTTTTTCCCCAGCTGTTTATGATGATACTACACTGACATCACTGTGAATAGTGAAGTTAAGTAGAATCTAAAAAAAGAAGAAAAAGGGAGAAAAATATGTTTTCAAAATGTTACATTATGTTGTATTATTTGATAAGTAACACTGTAATTTGTGAAATGTAATATATTACACCACAGTTTTACAGTTTATTTTCTTCTATGTAGTGAAAAAGTTAGAAAAAACAGTACTAATGACAAATATCAAAATAGTAGTTTACTATTTAAAAATCTTTGAAATTCACTGAAACCATAGGTTTTACAGACGTTAAAGTTAGAAATTAGCATTTAAAAAACCTTAGAAATTCACTGAAAAAAAACCATAGGTTTTAGGGACCTTATAGTTAGAAATTAGCATTTAAAAAACCTTAGAAATTCACTGAAAAAAACATAGGTTTCAGGGACGTTATAGTTAGTTGGACACTATAACAATTACTGACTCTCACATATAGTTTTTTGTATACACCATGACTCACTTATATTGCCTTTTACATATGTACTTACTTGCACATGTATCACTGAGACATCCATTCACTAACCAACACACCCATTCACACACTCAGCCACCCATAGAGCTGTTTTCACATGCACTCTTGAACCCATACACCCACTCACACACCTATGCACAGAGTCACATATCTCCCACCCACATACAAAGACACTCAGGCAGCTATACAAATACTCAGGCAAGCAATTAATAACTCATATAGACACTCATACTCAACTTTCACACTGTTTAGTCACTAACCTATGCATTCAGTAAGACACATTTAATCAATCATTTATACAGTCAGTCACACACCTACTAGATCCTCCATAGAAACACTTATACAACCACTCATTCTTCAATACAGCTTGGCATATATACAAAACAAATTTAAACTTTACAGAAACACACAGTCACTGGATGATGTCATCAGTGATGTCATTTGAGATGTCATCAGTGATGTCACTGACCATGTCATGAATGATGTAATATGTGACATCATCAGCAGTGCAGTGCGGGGGCACGAGTTATAGTTAGCTGAACTAACTATAACAGCCGAATTTCTCTGGTATTTTATGAGTGAAATGTCCAACTAACTATAACGTCCCTGAAACCTATGGTTTTTTCAGTGAATATATATATATATATATATATACACACACACACATATATATATACATATATATGTAAGATGTTATCTCTACATATATTTATATATATGTATCTATATACATGTATATACATATATAAGTATATAGATACATATACACATCATTCACTTTGGACTTATGTATATATTTATCTATATACACATATATATGTATATAGTTACATATATATACATATATCATCTACAGAGAGAAAGAGACTCTCTCTCTCTCTCTCTCTCTCTCTCTATATATATATATATATATATATATATAAAGAAAGAGATATCTCTATTTCTCTATTTTTTTTATAGCTATGGCTTCCCTGGAGGCCGATTGTGGCCCCACGGAAAGCACATGACTATATAAAAAAAAATGCCCCCAACAGGGGGTCGGCCACTGGGCAGGAGGAATGACCCACTGGCAATTTCGCCGCCATTTTTTCATTCAAGTTTTAATTTTATTTTTACATTTTGGGGGGCGATCACGCCCCCCAAGGAAATCCAACATTCTTTAAAAAAAAATATGCCCTGGGGGGGCTGACCCATTACCACGAGGACCGACCCCCCCAAAATTATCCCTGGTGTCTAGCTGCCACGATCCACAGTCAGGAAACCCTTTCAGGAAGGCCTCGTTTGAAAGGGGAGACTCTCCCCTTTCAAACGAGGCCTCCCTGAAAGCTGGGGAGGCCGTTTTTGGCCTGATTTCCCCATCTGAGTCAAGAGCGGACTTACCTGTGGCTGTCCTCGGCTCCGATGGGGAAATCAGTTATATCAGAGCGCCTCACGGTACGCTGACGTCACAGATAGGCAGGAGGGGGGGTGGGGGAGACACGGAAAGCCTTCCATGTCTCCCCCAGGGGAAATAAAAAAAAATCTCTGGTGCTTTGCACCAGAGGTCTAAAGGGGGCTCTCCCTGGTGACGGCCAATGGACGTGCACCACACCAGGGAGGTAGTGTTTGCGTCGGCCATTGGCTGACGCAAGCACCAAAACGGTTAAAATGGTACAGGGGCTGCGGCTCACAATATGCATTTTTGCTACATAAAACCAATACTTTTCTTTTAAACTGTGAACCTACATATTTTAACCAGAGTATCTTATAATGGCTATCAAGGGTGAGTACCTCTTTAAGAGGCATTCTATATGTTGTCAACTCCTCTGTGTGCCAGATCCATCACATGTAAAGAAGTGGTCTAGTGTTTTACTTTCTGTTCAATAGGTGTAACTCATATCCCATATCTATATGCAGTGGCAACAGAGATGTGCTCTGAGGCATCCTGACCAATAGTTTAAAAAGTGCTTGTCCAGTTTGGTCAGACAAAGAGCTTTAAGATGACACCAAAGCTCAACGCCATAAACACCACCCTCAATGCTTGAACATTATAGATCTGTAAAGCTGGGGAAGCCAATTTTGCCAGTGTAGATTTATGTATTCTAAATATCCATGAGCTACTTTGGTACAGCTTTAATGCATATTTGCCAATCTGCATATCCCTTAGCATGTTATCCATCAGTTTAACGCCCAATCATTCAAAGGCCTTCACCCTTTCAAGTTGGTACCTTCCAATGTCATCATAACCAGACACTGTTGTGTAGGAAACTGGGTTTTGTTGCAGTATCCCCTGCTTTTTACATGCAATCTGGTGCAACTTTGACTGAAAGGTTACTGGGTTCCAGGTTACCAGGTCCCCAGTACCGCTGTTCTTTCTCTAAACTGTACCATTGTACCACAATTGCAACACTTTAGGCCCTGTGTAAGTTCCTGGGAAGTGGTGCGTCTGGTACCTAGGACATTGGACCTAATCAGGGCCCCTAAGGGATGCAGCACGAATCGTGCTACTCTAAGGGGCCCCTGGCCAAGCTCATGTAGACTGCCACCACAGCCTGCATGTCTTGGTCCAGAGAAATCGAAGAGTCGACATGGCACACACCCCTGTGTTACATGCCAGCAGAACACTGCATGTGGCATAAGTAAGTTACCCCCACAGCAGGCCTCACAGCCCTAAGTCAGAGTGTGCTATACCCCATGTGTGGGCCTATCTGAATGAGTAGATATGTCCTTATGAAATATATAAGCCGGGCCACAGATATTACAATTGCACAGGGAAGCTATAACGGGTACATGGGCTGGACACCCCTCATTATGAGTTTCCAAGCTACATGATGGCTTCACTGAACCCCAAGGTGTTTGGTATCAAACACCTCATCTTAATAAACTCACACTGATGCCAGTGCTGGATTTAATAATAAATACACCCAGAGAGCACCTTAAAGGTGCCCCCTAAAAACCTACGGACTGCTAGTGTGTTGACTGACTGGTTCATGACCAGCCAGCTTTCATAGACAGGTTTCTGACCTTCTGAGGTGAGAGCCTTTGCTATCAGAGGCCATTAACAAAGCCTGATCTGGGCAGAGATGTTCACACCTCCTCCAAGCAGGATTGCATTCCAGGGCGGGAAGTTTGAAAGGCTCTGCCACTTTTGTTATGCGACCCGGGCGCTCTCCTAATAGTGGAGGTGCCCACCCCCCATCCTGAACCCACTTTTTGGCAGCAAGATATGCAGAAGGATTAGTAAGATTACGAGGTTATGCCCACATTCAGCCATACCCCCCTTAGACAGGATAGCTGGGGTGGACCCCACTTTTCAGATTCCTCCATGTTGTTTTGGATAGACTCAGCATTATAGGGTCAGGGTATGCCTACTTGCAACAGGAAGTAGTCATATAGAGGGTGTAGACACCCTAACGGTAGGTAGCCCATTGACTACTATCTGTTATGGGGAGTGACAGGTAGTAGTAATGCCCCTAAATTGAGTATTTATGTGGCACTCTGAACCCAAGATTCAGATCTGACAGATCAACAGGAGAAGGATGAAGAAGAGTCACTGCATGACGAGAACTGCAGCAGCAATTTGGACTTTGGGCAAAACCCAGCGGTCCTCAGCCCTCTTTTGACAATCGTGATGGAGTGAGTCATCCTGTGAGCTGGAAAACTACCAAAGCCTAGGGTAGCCTGCCAGCACTTTGAAAATCAATCAGAGTCCAGTCCACCACCTTTTAGCTCCCCGGCCGGACCAACGCTGCAGATGGCCAAAACGTCATATCTGTCTCCCGACTGAGTGTAAGTGTGAAGACACCAGGACCAGCCCGAGCCATGCAGCACCAACCTATGGGGTATTGGATGCCCTGCGGCAAACACCAATAGTGAAAGTACAGTTTGGATTCTTACTGCTCCAGGACCAAGCATCCATTAAGGGATGTCAGCATCACTAAAACCCAGTTCGAGAGTGGCTCAGCTGCTTTGATTTTGACACTGCCAGCTGTTTGTCCCTAGCAGCGAGGTGCATCTTTGCGCACCCTGCCCAGCCGAACTGCTGGTAGTACTTTGGACCTTGGCCCACTATGACTCTGAATCCTAAATGGGAACCCCTGAAACTGACTGTAACTACCTTTATGCATCTTTGACTTTTCCTTCAATAGGATTGCCTGCGAATATTGCTAGCGAAAAGAGTACTTACCTTTGAACGAAGTTCTTGGTTTTAAAAAATATATAAAAAGAAGTGCTATTTTTATAATTTGGTGTCTGATTTATTTTTTGAGTGTGTGTCTCATCAATTGCCTCTGTGAGTACAACAAATGCTTAGCACTACCCTCTGATAAGCCTAACTGCTCGCTTACACTACCAGAAAAGAGAGCGATAGTGTTATCTACTTTTGCCTCTGTAAACCAATTGGGAACCTACTGGACTCCCTGCACAGTGTACTTCGTTTTAGTACACTATATAGAGACCCAGTTTCCTACATGTTGTGTGTGTTAAAATCCATGAACTTGGTCTTGGCTGAGTTCTTTTGTAGTCCTTGCTGTTTGCAGAAGTCTGCAAAGTAAGTTTGCAGACCCATTAGATGACTTAAACAAAAGGCATATAATTGGAAATAAATAGCCTACAATAGCAAACAGGAGGGCTGGAACCAAACTCATAGACAATTTTGGGTAATCATTCCTACATCAGTCCAAAAAATCCACAACACCATTTATGTTAAGCGAGAATAGTATAGGAGACTAAGGGCCTGTTTACGATGCCGGTTGGACAGCGGTGGCAGAAGCAGGACTGTCTGGCTAGATTAGGGTTGGGCGGAATTTGCGTAGTAGCGCTACGCAAAGCTCTGCGAAATGGTAAAAAATCTCCGCGAGGACGCAAATATTCCACGAACACACGGAATTGCTTGTTCGCGATTCTTTTTTACTGTTTGTGAATGCTGTTTACGTGCTCGGGGGAAATATCTCGTGAACACGCATATTAAAAGCGCGTAGCGCTGGGGGTACGGCGCGTACATATGGGGGTGCCTGGGGGTACAGTGCGTACATACGGGGCTGTGGGTACGGCGCGTACATATGGGGCTGGGGGTGCGGTGCGTACATACGGGGGGGCTGGGGGTATGGCGCGTACATACGGGGCTGGGGGTACGGCGCGTACATACGGGGCTGGGGGTACAGCACGTACATAAGGGGGAACTGGGGTACGGCGCGTACATACGGGGCTGGGGGTACGGCATGTACATACGGGGCTGGGGGTACAGCGCGTACATACGGGGGGGCTGGGATTATGGCGCACACATACGGGTCTGGGGGTACGACGCGTACATACGGGGTTGGGGGTATGGCGCGTACATATGGGGCTGGGGGTACGGTGCGTACATACGGGGCTGGGGGTACGGCGAGTACATACGGGGGGCTGGGGGTACGGCGCGTACATACGGGGCTGGCGGTACGGCGTGTACATACGGGAGGGCTGGGGGTACGGCGCGTACATACGGGGCTGGGGGTACGGCGCGTACATACGGGGCTGGGGGTACAGTGCGTACATACGGGGCTGGTGGTACAGCACGTACATAAGGGGGGCTGGGGGTACGGCGCGTACATACGGGTCTGGGGGTACGGGGTGTACATACGGGGCTGGGGGTATGGCATGAACATACGGGGGGCTGGGGGTATGGCGCAGACATAAAGGGGCTGGGGGTACGGCACG
The DNA here is from genome assembly GCF_964204655.1 of Triturus cristatus. NCBI lineage: Eukaryota > Metazoa > Chordata > Amphibia > Caudata > Salamandridae > Triturus > Triturus cristatus. The sequence goes on along the minus strand of NC_140587.1, from coordinate 845,937,995 downwards.
TACATACAGGGCTGGGGACACGGCGCATACATACGGGGGGCTGGGGGTACGGTGCATACATACGGGGCTGGGGGTACGGCGCATACATACGGGGCTGGGGGTAAGGCACGTACATACGGGGGGCTGGGGGTACGGCACATACATATGGGGCTGGGGGTACGGCATGTACATACGGGGGGGCTGGGGGTACGGCACGTACATACGGGTCTTGGGGTACGGCGCGTACATACGGGACTGGGGGTACAGCGCGTACATACGGGGGGGCTGGGGGGACGCTGCGTACATACGGGGCTGGGGGTATGGCGCGTACATACAGGGGGGCTGGAGGTACGGCGCGTACATACAAGGCTGGGGGTACGCTGCGTACATACGGGGCTGGGGGTATGGCACGTACATACGGGGGGCTGGGGGCACAGCGCGTACATACGGGGCTGGGGGTACGGCGCGTAATACGGGGCTGGGGGTATGGCGCGTACATACAGGGGGCTGGGTGTACGGTCCGTACATATGCAATGTTGGGGTACACACCGTACATGATGACACGTACGATGTGGGTGATGGCGTGTACGGCGCGTACCGGGCACCCTTTCCCTCGTGCATCGCGGCGTACTTAGCTTTTCCGGCACTTTTTGGCTCCCGTAAAAATATAGCCGTGCGGAGTGCTGTGGGTATGAATCGTACTTGCTGGTCCGTAAAACGCTGCCTGACTCCATGCGGATGTCGCGTATGCGCTGTCCAGGATCAGAATTGCATGTATTTTTTAGCCGTACGGTGTTTTTTACGAATCGTACGGAAATGGTATTTCTGTACGAATCGTACTTGCTGGTTTGTACGGTGGAATTCCCGGATACGAGTCGTACAGAGAAAACGCTCCGTACGACTATTTGTACCCGGGTTTTACAGGATCGGAATCGGCACCAAAGTAAGAAATTATTACCACACATAACTATACCCTTACTTTGACCTTTGTTTTTTTCAGTGAATTGCTAGTTTTTTTAAAAACATAAAATAAGAAATGATTACATCTAACTATAATGTCACTCTAACCTTTGTTTTTTTTTTCAGTGAATTTTTTTATTTTTTTATTGCAGTACCAAACTATATGAAGTAGAGCCTTGGCTACATAAGGAGGCTTGCATATGTGGAAGGAGTAGGCGCTCTGTTAAGAGCTGCACAGAGAGTGTAGGCTGTGCATAGTAGTGGCTAGCCCACCAAATTGGACTTAGATATCTAGAGGGGGTGGTCTCTTCATTAAGAGTGGCACAGGGACTGCAGGCTGTTTGTAGTAAGGGCTTGTCTACTTAATGGGACATGGATGTCTGGAGGGTTGTGGGCAATATGCAGAGTGTGTGAGTACAAAGCATAGACTGTGTGTAGTAGGGGCTTGTCCAGCTAATAAGGATCAGGTGTCTGGAGGTAGTTGTCTATATAAAGTCTGTACACATAGTGCAGATTGTGTGTAGTAGTGGCTTGCCCACCTAATGGAGCTTGCACGCCTGCTGGACAGTGTGCACTCTATTCACAGTCTGCCCTCCAAGCACAGGCTGTGTATAGTATGGGCCTCCCACCTAATGAGACTCTGGTATCTGGAGGGTCTAGACTCTAGGCAAAGTCTGTGGGCAGAGTGAAGGCTGTGCATAATAAGGATTGATCCACCTAATGGGGATCAGGTATCTAAAGTTAGTGGGCTCTATGCACAGTCTGCACACAAAGCGCAGACTGTGCATAATAGGGGCTTGCCCTCCTAATGGGGCTTGAGTGTCTAGAGAGAGCGGGCTGTATGAACAGTCTGCCAACAGAGTGTAGACTGTGCTTAGTAGGGGCTTGTCCTTCTAATACTAATTCTTTTTTACTGTTCGTGAATGCTGTTTACGTGCTCGGGGGAAATATCTCGTGAACACGCATATTAAAAGCACGTAGCGCTGGGGGTACGGCGCGTACATATGGGGGGGCCTGGGGGTACAGTGCGTACATACGGGGCTGTGGGTACGGCACGTACATATGGGGCTGGGGGTACGGTGCGTACATACGGGGGGGCTGGGGGTATGGCGCGTACATACGGGGCTGGGGGTACGGCGCGTACATACGGGGCTGGGGGTACAGCACGTACATAAGGGGGAACTGGGGTATGGCGCGTACATACGGGGCTGGGGGTACGGCATGTACATACGGGGCTGGGGGTACAGCGCGTACATACGGGGGGGCTGGGATTATGGCGCACACATACGGGTCTGGGGGTACGGCGCGTACATACGGGGTTGGGGGTATGGCGCGTACATATGGGGCTGGGGGTACGGTGCGTACATACGGGGCTGGGGGTACGGCGAGTACATACGGGGGGCTGGGGGTACGGCGCGTACATACGGGGCTGGGGGTACGGCACGTACATACGGGAGGGCTGGGGGTACAGCGCGTACATACGGGGCTGGGGGTACGGCGCGTACATACGGGGCTGGGGGTACAGTGCGTACATACGGGGCTGGTGGTACAGCGCGTACATAAGGGGGGCTGGGGGTATGGCGCGTACATACGGGTCTGGGGGTACGAGGTGTACATACGGGGCTGGGGGTATGGCGCGAACATACGGAGGGGCTGGGGGTATGGCGCAGACATAAAGGGGCTGGGGGTACGGCACGTACATACGGGGCTGGGGACACGGCGCATACATACGGGGGGCTGGGGGTACGGCGCATACATACGGGGCTGGGGGTACGGCGCATACATACGGGGCTGGTGGTAAGGCACGTACATACGGGGGGCTGGGGGTACGGCACATACATATGGGGCTGGGGGTACGGCATGTACATACGGGGGGGCTGGGGGTACGGCACGTACATACGGGTCTGGGGTACGGCGCGTACATACGGGACTGGGGGTACAGCGCGTACATACGGGGGGGCTGGGGGACGCTGCGTACATACAGGGCTGGGGGTATGGCGCGTACATACAGGGGGGCTGGAGGTACGGCGCGTACATACAAGGCTGGGGGTACGCTGCGTACATACGGGGCTGGGGGTATGGCACGTACATACGGGGGGCTGGGGGCACAGCGCGTACATACGGGGCTGGGGGTATGGCGCGTACATACGGGGCTGGGGGTATGGCGCGTACATACAGGGGGCTCGGGGTACGGTCCGTACATATGCAATGTTGGGGTACACACCGTACATGATGACACGTACGATGTGGGTGATGGCGTGTACGGCGTGTACCGCGCACCCTTTCCCTCGTGCATCGCGGCGTACTTAGCTTTTCCGGCACTTTTTGGCTCCCGTAAATTTATAGCCGTGCGGAGTGCTGTGAGTATGAATCGTACTTGCTGGTCCGTAAAACGCTGCCTGACTCCATGTGGATGTCGCGTATGCGCTGTCCAGGATCAGAATTGCATGTATTTTTTAGCCGTATGGTGTTTTTTACGAATCGTACGGAAATGGTATTTCTGTACGAATCGTACTTGCTGGTTTGTACGGTGGAATTCCCGGGTACGAGTCGTACAGAGAAAACGCTCCGTACGACCATTTGTACCCGGGTTTTACAGGATCGGAATCGGCACCAAAGTAAGAAATTATTACCACACATAACTATACCCTTACTTTGACCTTTGTTTTTTTCAGTGAATTGCTAGTTTTTTTTAAAACATAAAATAAGAAATGATTACATCTAACTATAATGTCACTCTAACCTTTGTTTTTTTTTTCAGTGAATTTTTTTATTTTTTTATTGCAGTACCAAACTATATGAAGTAGAGCCTTGGCTACATAAGGAGGCTTGCATATGTGGAAGGAGTAGGCGCTCTGTTAAGAGCTGCACAGAGAGTGTAGGCTGTGCATAGTAGTGGCTAGCCCACCAAATTGGACTTAGATATCTAGAGGGGGTGGTCTCTTCATTAAGAGTGGCACAGGGACTGCAGGCTGTTTGTAGTAAGGGCTTGTCTACTTAATGGGACATGGATGTCTGGAGGGTTGTGGGCAATATGCAGAGTGTGTGAGTACAAAGCATAGACTGTGTGTAGTAGGGGCTTGTCCAGCTAATAAGGATCAGGTGTCTGGAGGTAGTTGTCTATATAAAGTCTGTACACATAGTGCAGATTGTGTGTAGTAGTGGCTTGCCCACCTAATGGAGCTTGCACGCCTGCTGGACAGTGTGCACTCTATGCACAGTCTGCCCTCCAAGCACAGGCTGTGTATAGTATGGGCCTCCCACCTAATGAGACTCTGGTATCTGGAGGGTCTAGACTCTAGGCAAAGTCTGTGGGCAGAGTGAAGGCTGTGCATAATAAGGATTGATCCACCTAATGGGGATCAGGTATCTAAAGTTAGGGGGCTCTATGCACAGTCTGCACACAAAGCGCAGACTGTGCATAATAGGGGCTTGCCCTCCTAATGGGGCTTGAGTGTCTAGAGAGAGCGGGCTGTATGAACAGTCTGCCAACAGAGTGTAGACTGTGCTTAGTAGGGGCTTGTCCTTCTAATACTAATTATTAATGTTAATATTCAAGTGTCTTTATTTATCTCAATTTTTCTGCTGGAGTCTCCCAGTCAATAAAATGGCCCTGTGGGAAGCCTGAGTGTGGTTTACCTACTGTTCTGGCTTTTGTCAGAAGTGTTCAAACAGTGACAACATTTGACATAAGTCATATTTACTATAAGGAGTGATTTTTATTTAGGTTTACTTATTGGGCCAGTTCTCTCTTATTGTGTAAAAATTATTCTGCTGTTAACTTTTTCACCTCTGTGAGAGTGTTGAGAGACTGCTGTGGTAGAGATGTCACATACAAGAAAGACATCGAGTTGGTGTAAATCAAGGTCTTGGATTGTTTATCGGACGTTTACACCCTTTAATTTGTGCTTTTGTCTTCATTTGGGGCCTGATTACGATGGTGGAGGGATTGCCTCTGACAGGCTCTCAATGGCGGTCCCTCCAACATCGTAATAGGGATATCTGCACACCAGATTACAATGGCAGGTGGATAGGTGGCGGTCGGAAACACCGACTGACATGGTCCCGACAGGCGGTCTTTATGCGACTGCCTGTCGGACCTCCCTGTAGTCCCTGACTGGCAATGGTGCCTGTCAGGCACAACCATAGGGATTAAGATAGCCTTTTCAGATGGTCATTTTGCGGTGGTCACCCCGCCACAAAATGGCAGGCGGGAACAGGTTTGGGGGCCAGTAGCAGGCACCCCTACCCCCTGGGCCAGGGACATAGGCCCTGGGGGGCACCTATCCCTACACCATGTGGTAGGCACCACATGGTGCCTGCCACGTGGTGCAGGGATATTAATGGAGTGTTTGTTTTGTACTGCTGTGGGTGCTGCAGAGTGCCACACACACCACTATACAAAACATGGACAATGCAACCGCTGTGGTGGCGGTTGCATCATAATTTGCCCTATGAGACCGCCGCCTTGTAGGCGGGCGGTCCAAAATATGAAACAATGGCAGACAGACTGAATTCCGTTGGCTATCGTAATCAGACCCTAGGTTCAGATAGTACTGTGTGTTTGCCTTCCTTTGTTTTTTGCTGTTTTTTAAATTTCCAAATGTGTGGTTCTGCATGGCATCAGGTAAGAAACTGGAGTTTCTGGAGGAATGGGGGAGACCATTCAGCAGATAACAATGGAATTACTATTTGGCAATTTGCAAATTTCCATACAGAATTTCACAACATCTGCAAGAAAGAATTCTCTTACAGGAGTGATAAAAAATATAGTTATGGGACAACTTGCATTTGGAGAAATATGTTCTCCATGCATCAGGTCAGACTGGGTTATGCAGGACAGGAACAGCATAATGCAGAGTCCTCGACATCACACGCAGGGCCGTTGCTTGCATTGGGCAATACAGTACCAACAGAAGTCCTTCAGAAACATGAAATGCAGTGAGTGCATGCTGAGATAACTGCCTACTGTTGGATGTGCTCCAGTTTGGTATTTGGGGGTAGCAAAGCACCACCATTCATGACTGACATGTGAAGGTCCACAACTGCACCCAAAAGCACTAGTTTCCTTTTTTTCTCATCCCCAGTGTCAATGCCCTGTTTTTGTTTTTTGCATTGAAAACCTAAAACGAATGCTATAAAAAATAAAACAATGGTTCTTTTAGAGTCACCTATACTGGTTCAAAAATAGAAAAAAAAAGATATTGTTGTTTGTCATGTGTATGTCTTTATGCTGTTATACCATAATAGTCTGCTACAGTAGTTTATTACTAGTACTAACATTTAAATGTTTTGTTATAGGTGGAAATATAACTCAAATGTTTGTAGCAACAGATTTGTGTTACATTTATAAAATTGTTGCATTCGTTTTGCATTACTTTTTTAATGCACATACGAAATAAACATTATACCCTTATATGCTGCTGAAGTGGGCTATACATCAGCCATTAAAGAACAGCGCCAGCATTATAGTCCTCAGCTAAATATGAGGGCCTATCACAAGGGAGCGAGTTTTAATGGCCAATATAGTCTGCTACAGTGGGCTATAAGTCTATTAAAACCTTCTCCTCATGAGGGCAGAATCTTCTAATTTAAGAAACAACATCCTGGGAGATGCAGGGGGTTTACAAAGTCGCGCACCTTCAAGATTTTTCAGCCTTTCACAACTTTTGTTGTGGGTGCATAGTTAACACTTGCCCTCATAATGGGGTTTGTATTTTGTATGGGACTTGCCTTTCTGTGAAGTTGTCTATACGGGGTGAATGCTGTGTGTAGTAGGGGCTTACCCAAATAATGGGGCTTGGGAATAGTAAGGGATTGGGCTATGTGTGAAGATCTATGTGCTGGGCAAATGCTGGGTGCAGATGGGGTTTGCCCTTAGAATGGGGCTTGGGTGTGCTGAGAGACTGGGATCTGAATGAAGAGCTCTGTGGAAAGGCTGTGCGCTGCAGAGGCTTGCACATGTAAATAGGTTTTTGTGTAGCACAGGACGAGAATTTACGTGAGGATCAATGTACAGGTTGGAGATTGCGTGCTCTTGGGGCTATCTCACATAATGGAGCTTGGGTTGGTGAGGGGCTAGCCCCTTCATGCAGACTTCTGTATTAGGCATATGTTATTCATTGCGGGGGCTTGGCCTCCAGATGGAACATGAGTGTGGGCAGTGAGTGGGCTCTCCAGCACTTCAGCCCACTAGTTTTATTTATGTTTATTATCACACTAGGACTCCCACAGGGGTAGTGCTGCCCTATGTCTCGCTGACAGGCTGTTGTGATTTTTAAAAGGTTTTATTAACCCCTTGCAAGACCACGCTGGACTCCTTAATATTTTTTATTTATATTCAGGCTTTAGGAACTGAGCCTCCGTGTCCTGTAATGGCGGGCACAATATTTCTCTTCATTTTGGGGCCAGCCAATCAGCTCTTTTGGCCCCGTGGTACTGCAGTTGGTCCAGCTATTTGGAATGTTTTATTTCCAGTGGAATTCCTGTGGAAGCCCAGCAACACTAGATGTTGCTATTTTTTAACCTTTATTTCTCTAACACAGCTGGAAAGTGTTATGCCAAATCACAAAAAGCACACTTACAGAGTAAAAATCTAGATCTAGATCTTTCTTCAAAATTTGAGTTATTGTGTTCAGAAACTTTTTCTGTATCCTTGGCTAATTTTCCCCATGGATGTGGCATAGGAAACAAGGGTTTTGAGACCCTCCTTTTTCTCAACTCCCTCTTGATGGATCACACTGAAACTTTTTATGACGTAGCTGATGTGGCAAAGGATTTTTTGGGAAATGTTTGTTAAGATTTGTCAAGCAGCAACAGAGTTATTTATCAAGACAAAACTTATATGTCAACGAAAATTCCATTTTCCCCAACAGGATTGAAGCAGACACCTCAGGCAGTTTTAATTTCTTTATTGTTCATCAGCCATTAAATTTTTCGACCGACTGGTGTGGCCTTGGTCACATGACATGAACGCATACTGACAACACTGACACGTAATCAAAGTCATAGACATGGAGACACATACATTGAATTCAACATAAACACCACAACATTGAAACAGATCCGAGTCACTTTGGTGTGAGTGGCGAATCATTTTATGAGTGTTCATTGCCATAAATTAAGTGATCATTTTAGGTACCCCATTGATATTACTACCAGCTCTATTGTGAAATAGCAATTTCAATCATATTGCACAATTTGCTTTGATGGCCTGGATACTCAATATCATCCCACCGGAGCATACTTCATACATCTTCACTACTACGCAGCTTGTGCTTCACAGTGCAATATAATGTTTTCACAAGGTTCTTTTACTGTTTGAATTGATTAACTGAATATACTCAGTGTGAAGTATCTAGGCAATGTGCTCATCACAATCTAGTCTCATTGTGAATACGTTGAAAAATAAAGCCCAAGTGGGCAAACACTCAATCAGAATCAAATATTGATGTATTATAATGCCTGCTATTTGAATTACAACATCTAGGGCCTCATGTAGGTAGCATACCAGTTACCACTTCTAAAATACCGAACGTTACCGAATCGGTATTTTAGAAGTGGTAACTCGTATGTAGGTAATGAGTCGGTATTTTTTACCGATTCGTTACAATTCGGTAATTACCGAATCGGTATTTACCGATTCGGTAATGAGGCATACCTTCCCATTGAGGGGAAGGTATGCCTCATTACCGAATCGGTAAATACCGATTCGGTAATGGTGGAGAACAAGCAAGGGTGGCAGGGTGTCACATTGACACCCTGTTGTACCCCTGATTCGGCCATGTGTGCACATGTGGCACACATACATGCCCTAAGGGCATGTATGTATGCCACATTGCACACTGCTACGCGCTTCAAAATGCCCATACACATACATTAATTATTTACCACCAACTATAAGTTGGTGGTAAATACCGACTCTTAAAAACACCCACACACTCCCCCTACATCTCGATTTTGGTTTCGGAATTTGCCGAATCGGTAAAATTACCGAATCGGACAAGTTACCGATTCGGTAACATTACCGATTCGGTAACATTACCGATTCGGTATTATTACCGATTCGGTAATTTTACCGATTCGGTAAATTCCGAAACCAAAAATTGACCCCCTACATACCAATAGCCAAAATACCGGTCGGTAACGGTATAATTACCGAAAATCGGCCGTTACCGACCGGTATTTGGCTACCTACATGAGGCCCCTAGGGTGCAAAGTTATGTAGTAACAACAATTGAACCCAATTCATAGCTGTATATTCTCATGCTAGTGCCTGACCAACATACATTGACACTAGTGATATTTGGCAACCTTTCCCCATTCCTGTGGCAATAAAATTCCAATTCAGTGGTGAAAAGAATGTTAAAGACAAGAAAAAGAAAAAATTATGAGGAAAAGAAAGGAAAAAAGAGAAAAGAAAAAAAGAGGAAAAAAGAATGAGATTCTGACCCAAGTGGGCACTCACACAGTCAACATGATTCAAATGATTCGAGGCAGGCAGGAGTGTAACTCCTCATCGTGGGGGAGAAAGGGAGAGGCCACTTGGCCCCCTAACCGGGCCAACTTCGGCCTCAGGGACCCCATCTCCAGGGCCTGGTCACTTAATTGGGGGCTGACGGGAGCCTTAAGTCCTCCACGGTCCTTGCCAACTCCCCGCCTCCTGCGGGAGCAAACATTGCTTTGAGACCCAGGGAGCTGCTCACATGCAGCTCCCTGAATCTCAAAGCAATATCTGTTGAACCCCTTCGCTGCTAGGCCTCCCCCCGTGCTAAGCGCTTAGACCCATGTAACTTTTTGACCACATAAGGTATCCACACCAAATTTGCGACCTTTTCTCCCAATATCATGGAGATTCTAAAGGTACTCAGGGTTTGTGGATTCCCTTGGAGGGGACACAGAAATTTGCCAAAATACAGCAAATATATTGTTTTTAAATGGGAAGAAAGTGCTGCAAATGAAAGCATCTGTTTTTTTCCCTGCAAATGGTATAAACAAAGGGTTTGTGGGTCTGAAATCACCATTCTCCCAGCTTTTAGGAACTGACAGACTTTTGTTAGACAACCAACATTTTTAACACTGCTTTGGCATTTTACTGGGACATAGCCTATTTTTGCTGTTTTCTGCGCTTTCAACCTTCCAGTTAATGGTAGAAATGGGTATGAAAGCAATAATGGATCCTAGAAAACTATACATTTTAGATATTCTGAATTCATCAAGGGGTCATTTGTGTAGATCCTTCAATAGGAACTAACAGTTGAATATAAACAAAATTGAAAATTAGTTGAAAAAAACAGCCATTTGTGCCAAAGTTTTCGCCTTTAATTTCTTCTAATTATGACAGCTGTTTGAAAGCAATATACCATTACATCCGTTGGACCTTTCTGGTTGTGGGGATATATAGGACTTGTAGGTTCACCAAGAACCCAACGAACCCAGAGCCAATAACTGAGCAGCATCTTGCAATGGTTTTTTATTATGTACAGGGTATATAGCAATTAGTTTGGGAAAATATACACAGGGAAAAATCGGTATGAAAGACACCTATGTGTTTCTGAAATTGGAACAAAATATAGAGTTTAGAAACAGTAGCTATTTGCACATTTCCAAAATTGTGAGTACCCATACTAGCATGAGAATTATAGGACATTTTTCAACGTGACTTCTTTTTTACACATTGTCTTTCATTTGGAAGCCAGAAATGCCTCAAAAGTCAATAGGTAATAACAGTTGCTCTACAAGTCTGTATTACCCTAAGTCACCCAATAAAAATGGTACCTCACTTGTGTGGGTAGGCCTAGTGCCCGCGACAGGTAATGGCTCAAAACGCAATGTGAAAACACTTTATTTTTACAGTGAAAACTGACCCTTTTTTTGCAAAGTGCCTAGCTGTAGATTTTGAGCCCTAGCTCTGCCGGCACCTAGGGAAACCTAGCAAACCTATACATTTTTGAAAACTAGACACCCAGGGAAATCCAGGATGGGGTGACTTGACTGGCTCTCACCAGGTTCTGTTACTCAATATCTCTTGCAAACCTCAAACTTTGTAAAAAAACCACATTTTCCCCACATTTCTGTGGTGGAAAGTTCTGGAATCTGCGTGGATCCACAAAATTCCACCCACCCCACTTTCCTCAAAGTCTTTTGAGAAAAATGATGCCTCACTTGTGTGGGTAGGCCTAGTGCCCGCGACAGGAAACGGCCAAAAACGCGACATGGAAACACCACATTTTCACAGTGAAAACTGACCCTTTTTTTGCAAAGTGCCTAGCTGTAGATTTTGAACCCTAGCTCTGCTGGCACCTAGGGAAACATAGCAAACCTATACATTTCTGAATATGTACACAGATGTACAAGTTTTTCTATTTTGTAAATGTCCTAATTTTTAAGCCTGGGCAGTGAACTTTACTCCGTTTGTGGAGTTTGCTGAGTTTTCTGCACTCCGCAATCTGCGGAGCTCGCAGAGTGCAGAAAACTCCGCTTCGCAATGTGCAGAGGAGGTTTTTCCCCGCTCGCGATCGCGAATGGTAAGTTCACGATCGCGAATAGTAAGTTCGCAAGCACGAGCTGCTGCTCGGGTAGAGTTTATACCTGAGCAGAAGGAATGCCAGCACAAACTGCAGTTCGCATTGCACTCCGCCACTTGCGAACTTCGTGGAGTTTTTTTGTAACTTTGCAGAGTTCCACGTAGCAAAACTCGCGAACTACACCCAGGCCTACTCATTTTATTGTTGTTCTTCATCTTGTAGAGAGATTTTTTGGGAAAGGTAAGTTGCTTTAAAACATTCAGCCATACAAAATCTACGTACCAAGGTATTTAGGAAGAGGAAAGTTATTAACAAAGTACTTGTACAGACAAATCACAATCAAAGACATATTCAAGCTTGTTGAAAAATACAGTTTACAAGTTTATTTAAATTTCTCCTGTACTTTCAGGGCTCTTGCATGTGTCTCACATGATTTAGCACAGACCTCCATGTGCTCTTGTGAGGGACTCATAGGAAACTCAAAGAAGCTTCCATCTTGCTCCTGTGAGCCTCTGGAAAGAGCACACGGGGGTCTGCTCTGAGTTCCCCAAGACACCTGTAAGAGTCATACAACCTTAAAAAATACTTTGTTTACTTGAATTAGTAGTATGTACAGTTTTTCTAAAACTAAATCCAGAATAGAAAGTTCTTTCCCTTAAATATTGTTCTTATTTATTTATATGTAAGGAGGAGTAAAGATTCATGAAACAGTATGTGGGCTGATGTTTCTGATATACAGATGGCTATGTTATTGACAAAAAGGTGTAGAGAGGTCAATGTAAGTTCAAACAATGATTGACATCCCCTCTTCATTTTTTTTTAAAAAGCCAGAGATTTATTGGCTAGTGTGGTTGAAGGCTCCTGGCAGATATAGGCTTTACAGCCATTTGAGAGCTAAGGTTATCTCTGCTGCTGTGCAGGGGAAGGGGGTGAACTCTGTTGTACTTCTGATCCTCAGAGGTACAACAGAGATAAAAAGCCCTTTATTTATCTGCAATCAAGACTGAAGTTCTTATTCGACAGGTAATACAAGCTATTTAATATTCTTTTTTTTATATTGTGTTCATAATGATAATTTTGACGTTTTTAACAAATTAAGGACCTATTTCATGATGGCTGTGGGACAGCCACTGTCAACCTGTCGGTGGCAGTCCCACCTCCATCAGACCATATAAGACCGCCCACCACATTAGGATAGCGGGTGAATGGTTTGGGTGGAAAGACCATCTGACACTAATCCAACAGGCTCAAGGAGCCCGTCAGACCATTGAACGGTATGTAATGCCTACAATGGTGGCGGTGCCTGCTCAGGCACCGCCGTAGGCATGACAATGTCAGTTTCCGCTGGCCATTTCATGGCGGTTAACCCACCATGAGAAGGCTGGAGGAATGTAACTTTGGAGGCACCTAGCGGGCCCCCCTTCCACCCTGGGCCTCTGGTATGTGCCCGGGGGGCATCCGACATATCCCTACACCATGAGGCAGGCACCGCCATGGTGCCTGACACATATTACAGGGATATGCAGAATGTGTATTTTTTGTACTGCGGCGTGTGCTGCAGCACGCAGCACACGCCGCATTACAGATGATACACATTGCGAGTGCCTTGGAGGCAGTCGCATCGTGATTCCAATAGTTGGACCGTCCTGTTTCTGAAGGGATGGTGGTCAGACAAAAATCCAACCGCCATCCTAATGAGGCCCTAAGTAGCTACTTGTATGTATTATTAGACTCTGAATAAAATTGCTGATAATACCAATGTATGTGCCTGTAAATGACAGTTGAAATTTGCTGTTGTATAATGTGGGTACTTTTAATATACTATTGTCTCTATGGAAAAGAAATGGTATTTTTTAACAGATTCATTAGTGCAGTAAACATGTTTAGGTTGCATCCTAAAGACTATGGGGCATATCAACAAGGGATTTATCTCTGCTTTTTTGGCTTTAAAAGCCAAAAAAGCAGAGATAAAACTAGCGCCCTATCAACAACAGGGTGCTAACACGCAAATTTGCATGTTAGCACCCTTTTACTCTACGCTTCCCCTTGCATCTCTAATGAGATGCAAAGGGGGCGTTCCAGAGTAAAATAATAGGAGAAATGTCGCTAAGCGACATTTCTCCTATTATCAAGAATGTCGCTAACCCTGTTAGAGACAAAAAAAGCAGCGCTAACCGCGGTTAACGCTGCTTTTTTACGTCTGCTAATTTTCAGACTTAGCCATGATATCCTATGGAAGGAGGATATCATGGCTAAGTTTGCCTGTCCCTATCAACAAGGTAACGTGTGATTATCGCTGGGTTTCCAGCGATAATCACACGTTAGCCTGTTAGCGTGTAGATTTTTATCGCTATTGAGATAAGCGTTGCTAATAGCACGCTATCTCAGCGATAAAAATTCACGCTAGCCGGCGATAATTATCCTCACGCTAAGAGCGCTGAGCGATAATTATCGCCGGTTGTTGTTGATATGCCCCTATATTTCATGATGCAGCTATATTGGATTAAAGTGGTATGTTGGCAATTATTTGTAGGCTTATAAGTATAGCATTATATGAACTATAATACATTTTACATGTATTTGTATTTTGCGAACTATATATAATACTATATGTTAGCTGGTATACCGTATAAATAAATGATGAAGATGTGAAAAAGGCTTTGCAATAGTGATTAGACACTTTTTGGTTTGAAAATAGTTTATTTCGTGGACAGGTGGTTATAGGGACATGAGAGCTTTTATAAATGGAAAGTAAAATTATGTGGTATCGTTTTTACTTTGTACAGTGTTTTCTCTCTGTTGATGTGAGTCACAAAGATGCTAGTCAGTGTACCATGAAGCAAACACAAGGAGATGATGGACGGAACGCTGAATCGTTTCAGTGTACCATGACATGCTACATTCGTTTTCAAAGTGCATGATGTATAGAGGTGCAAGTCTCTCAGCAAACCCTTCTATTCACAGCCTTCACCTCATATAGAGCTGTTAACAGCGAAGACAGCCCTTCTAAACCTACTGCTCATAAGCATTATCATATAGAGGCTTCTTAGTGCAGAGGTCAGAGTGTCACTAACCTATGTCATGCACAGGCTTCAGCTTGTACAGAGGTGTTAGCAGATATTTCAGTCCCAGAAAAGAATGTAATTTAGCCACATATCCATATGTTGGAAGGTGTTTTAAAGGGGACAGTCTCTAAGAGAACCCTTACACACTCAGCACAGCCTTTACCCTGTATAGATTGATTAGCACAGAGGGAAGTCCCTTATGACTATCTACTGCACACACACATCATATTTGACATAGGTCTTATTTGAGAGGCCTATGTCTCAGTAAACTATTGCATGCACAGCCTTCAGTCTGTACAGATGTGTTAGCAGAGTGCTCAGTCCATAAAGAAATATTTTCAGCAGTTTTGCACATTTTGAAAGATGTTTGTAAAGAGACCAGTCTCTCAGAAACCCCTTTCACACAGCCTTCACCCTGTTCAGAGATGTGAGCAGAGGGGCCAGTCTCTCATTAATCTCTACTAAATAGAGAAATCATGTTGCATAATGGTTGCATTACTGAGGGCAGTGTGTCAGTAAACACTTCTATTCACAGACTTTACTGTGTTGAGAGATTTTAGTACACCGTCCAGTTCCTGAGCAAATCCTATTTGCCATGTTGCCAGTTGTTTGCAGATGTGCCAGTCTCTCAGTTAACTGTTCTACATAGAACCTTCACCTTGCTTTATATAGGTCTTATCAGAGTGGCCTATGTCTCAGTAAACTCTTGTATGCACTGCTTTCGCTCTTTACAGAGGTGTTAGCAGAGAGCTTGGTTCCTAAAGGAATTTTATTTCCCACAGCTTCCGAATTGTCAAAAGGAGTTTGCAGGGGAAGGGGTCTCTCAGAAAACTGTTACACACACAAGTTTCACAATGAACATAGCTGTCGGCAAAGAGTCCTGTCTCTCAGCATTTTCTACTACATAGAGACATTTCTATGTCTATTACAAAGGGCGATCCGTTAGAGGCTATTCTTTTAGATCTTTCCTTTTCAACACTGCCTTTTATTTCTCAGTCTCACATTATTGCTTTCAATTCACACTTCAACTCTTGAAGATTATATTCTACTAACAACTCCCACATAATGTGCTGTAATCATAAAGAATTTAGTTTAGGCCTGTGTAGATTAAGTTCTGAAGAGTGGGAGTGAGTAAAGTCACAATGTAAGATTTGTATCTGATGTACATGATAAATGAATTACAAAGCCAGTGGTAAGGTTTCGAATTTCAGTCCTCAAAGACACACAATTGCCAGATAAAATAACCCATCTAAAGAATGAGTGATATATTTTCATTTGTTTTTAAATACTGCAAAGTAGGCATCTAAGAAGCAGGTTAAATATTGACCCTACAACATGTCCCACAGTAACACTGACATATTGACTTTTTTTTTTTATTTAAAATGTTAGCTCAGTGAAAGTCTGTGTCAATAAGAAAGGAGGTGGAAAATATGGTTAGGTCACCAGGCTATATTGGAGCCAGTATAGATAGGGAGTTGAAGATAGCATGCTCCCATCACAAAGAAGGACGCCGATGAACTTACTACACAGGGAGCATTGGCAATACCAACTATATTTAACTTCCATTTTAAAAGTGAAAGTTAAGGACTGATATGCTAAAACACATACGACCTGATTCTTAATAAAAGTCATAGTTCTCAAACAGGTGAAGATTTGCAATTTTGAGGTATTAAATAACTTTTCCAGAAATGGCCAGAAATTTTCAATAGCCAATTCATGCTTTCATCTTTTGCATTTTTGCACCTCACTAAAGATAAACGGTCGCAAAGAAGTTTTAAAACATATACATTTGTGGGGGGGAGGGGTATTTTGCTGCAGCAACATCACACCTGAACCAGAACTGGAAGCACACCTACTCTAGCAATGTCCAGTCTATTGTGGATGTTCACTAATGTGCTGGCAAGAATACCCAGGGAGTGTGCATGATGCCTACATCTTCAGGCACTGGATCATCAACAATCGCTTCATGAACGTCGAACTGGGAATGGCCTACTTGTTGGTAAGCAAATTAGAAGTACGTAACATAACTACTTGCAGTAACAAATTTATGGCATATCTGTGTCTGTTGATGGAGATAGGGCCATATGTATGAGGGGTGTGCCTTATGCATGCATCATGAATGATGGTACAGGTGTAAAGCAAATCCCCAAATCACACATGTTAAGACAAGCAAAGCTACTTTGTGTGTCAATGAATTCCCTAAATGAATCGAGCAACGCAACGCTGGGAAAATGAATTGTACCATCACTGTGTGCAAGTGAGGGGATCCATGGGTGTTGTGGGGGGTGTCTAGATGCAAATCCCATGGTTCATGAGGCATGTCATGTATCTCATACTAGATAAACTTTAAAATTTTACAAATCAAATGGTCTCCCCAGGTGATATGCAACAAGGAAAAACAACTGTAGTCATCCAAGTCACTCCTTCTATCTATGTGTGCTGGATTATGTGGCACACATACACATATGGCCTCACTCTGAGGCCCTCATATTTGGGATTTTGCCGTAGGGCTGCACAGAAAGTCAGCTTGCTGCGCTTCCATACGCCAAAGTAAAAGAGCAGGACTGCAACTTATTTATGCAATAGGGTGCATTCCTCTCCTTTGGGCTATTTAGTGTCAATGCAAGCCCCCTTGCACCATGGTGTGGAAGAGTGACAGTGTTAGTGCTAGGTAGCACATTGTGTGCCAGTGTAGTCTCAAATGTGAGAAAAGTGTGGTATGACCTGAATATCATGCACTACTGCCCTGTCTTAATGACGTAGTGAAGAGCAGACAGGTGACTTGCTGCACCGCAGAGTGCCAATTTCCCAGCTATCAGTGTAATGTGCATATAGTAGGAACAACGCACTGCAAATGTGTGGATAACGATGTCCCACATTGTCATGAACCAATATGTCAATGACAGTAGCGACAGAACGTGAATGAGCAGAAATGTGTCAGTTCACTCTGTGTGGTTGGATGGAACGACATCAACTGCACTGGGTAACCAATTACTAATGCAACCATGTGGTATGACAGACAAGCACCATGAATACAATGGCAAAACAAGAGATAAGGGTCTCCTCTATGGAGTACCAACTAAAAGGTCATCAAGGTCAGTGGTGTGAGAAAAAGTACTGTGGGCATGAGCAAGTATTTCACACATGGCAGTATAAATCTATCATGATCAAAGATATTAGAGAAACACAGGAAGAAGTGTGTGGAAAGGCCATGTGTGGCATGCCACATCAGTGTAGGCCCCAGACATGAGGTAATGTCAAAACTGGATAACATTGTGACACCAACAGTCAAAAAAGATCAACCTATATTGTCATGTGTTTCTTGCATGGCCCATTGTGGTCTTAGCTATGTTAGCCTAACTGTGCACGTTGTAGGCCTTATTTTGCTTGGCACACGTTACAATATAAACACACTTGCCTTTGTGCCACATTGTACTTTCACACGGAACCTGCATATGTTTATGTGTTCTGTTCTTTTCCTGAGATTTAGTCTGAGCACCACCTACAAGGTCAAGCAACAATGTCCCTCATTATTCTTTCTGGGCAGGCACTAGCACCTAGACATAACACATGAATACAGCTGTTTTTATGCATACACTTGTCCTATGATATAGATGAGTACATGAGCCACCAACAGATACATGGAATGAGATTTCTGAGACAAGAGCACTGCACCAGCTGAGATGTAGAGCATCCATCTGTGCATGCTAAGATATGGGGTCTGCTGGTAAGCCCAGAGATCTTTCATATAATCATTTAGCTTTAGTAGAAAAGGAGAGGGGTTAAGTCAGTCTGTCCTATAAAACGACAGCACCTTTCATAGTATATTGATTATGAACCATGCTAACAGTATTTTTATTATGCAGTTGTTTTCTACTTGTGGCAAGTACACTGCATTTCAGAGCATGATAAATTGAATAAATATTCTAAACTTTCTTCATGTCTTCTGGTTATCTAAATTGTGAACAAGTACAAGTGAGAGAGAGTATGTCCTGTAACCGCAATCCCTGACTTGGTCGAGAGTGTTCTGTTTTGGGGTGGCAATTCACTTGTTTCTCTGGTAAGGTTAGGAAGGCAAGTGAGGACCTATAGCTAGTCGGACCCAGACTCATGGACACTGAGGTTGTATGGTGACTCAGTCCCTACACACTGATGTTCAATAGCTCCAAGCATAGTTCTGTTCCAGAGCGGAATCCCTGCAACAGTCTATGTACACACATACACATGTCTTGACTGCTGCATTAACTGATGTAGCCAATCTGATGGCTCACCTGTGATGTGGCCTAAGCAGCCCAAATGAAAAGCATATGAATCCAGCATATAGACACTAACTAAGTCCAACACAATGGGGCCAAAAATGTCATACATCAGTCATCGACATAGAATAATTTCCAACCTGGATAAGGCACCACAGTGTACTCAGATTAACAAACAAAATATACAATAGCAATGGCAATGTGTGGAAAATGAACACATAGAAGTATGCAATCCCCTACGAATTAGAGTCATAGACATATGTCAAAAAACAATTTTTTGTGGGTACTTGTGGACTGTACAGCTCCTTGTAACAACATCATTGTGTCCCACATAAAGATGGTCCACATTGCAATACATGTGCCATTCAAAGTGCACCATGACTTATCTGGGAAAAAAATACCGCTAAGAGCTGACGAGAAATAGCATAACAATCTATGGGACATGTTTAAAATGTACAAAGTGTATGTACCAAAATCACAAAGTAGAGGAAGTGAAATATAAAATGGCTGTACCAATGTCATGTAAGCCACAAACTAAATCTGTGCCTCAACATATATCTATGTATGTATAAGTGTCTTCATGTTGGGAATGTCACAACCTACCTAGGGAAGGCCAAATAAACAAATATATGTTCAATAAACTGTCTCTTCATACATGTAGTGAGTGCACATAACACTGAGTGATTAGTAACATGTCTAAATACCCATCATGGTAAGCAACTGGAGAAACATGGAAGTCAGATTGTAGAATAGGGGTGGGCGACAATTTCCGTTCCGCTCGCGGAAATTGCGACAATTCGACATTTTCGCGTTCCGCGAGAGAACGGAAATTGTCGCCTTGAGTCCTTCCTTTCCTGTCACAAAAATTAAACCTCAACAGGAAGCACTTACAGATATAAATAAAGCAGAAGCTCAAATTCAGTAACGCATTAATCAGCACAAAACATTCGGGAGCTAGGTCGAGGCTGGGCAGGTGTGCTTTTCTCCCCATATCTACCGTCAAAAATTACCTGTGATCTTTGGTGGAGCTGTGCAGCCATGACTTTCTCGAGCGCAATCCCCTTGTAGTTCCTGACACCAGGAGGTTCTGTCTCCTCGTCTGCTGCTCTGATCGATCTCTGGCCCTTTATAAACAAGAGGCATGTGAACTGCATGGAAGCCCCGCCCCACACACCAGCGGTGGGCAACGTCTTCCTGCTCTTTCCCCCACTATGATGGACAGCTGACTCGAGGGACCCCAGGGCCGTCGGCGCCGTGGCAAAGTTAGCACTTACTGATTAGCCAGTAGAAAGTACTCGAGTAGAGGTATTGCACAAAATGGTGGCATCTTCTTGGGTAAATATGCAGGGCAGGAATCATTCTGGCACGATGCTCCTGTAACAAAAATGAAACCCCATCCGGAAGCACTAATCTTCCCGATCACGCGAAATATCGCGTGATCGCGGAGCTTTTGTGCCGTTTCGCGATATTTGCCGAAAGGCACTTCCGCTAATTCCGCCCACCCCTATTGTAGAAGTGTACCATGTATCAGGCCTTGCTCAACATAAGCTATTACATAGATAACTGGAAGAGACGTGTAAACCTGGGGCTAACTGTACAAGTAAGACAGCTTGTGAATTACTGTGAGAAATTTGTTTGAGTAGTTCAGTATACATAACACACATTGACATGAATGCAGCTGTAACAGAGAGCAAATACATTGGCAGTTTTAATTACTGTTTAACTTTCAGGTGACCAAGGATAGGGTCTCCAGCCAGGCGTCATGACCCCAATAGCTTATCCCCTGACTGAGGTACACCAATACTACAATCAAGCACTGACCAAGACCCAGAACATTGTGGAGAGAAGCTTCGGAGTGGTGAAGTCCAGGTTCAGATGCTTGGACATGTCAGGGGGAGAAATTGGTATACTTGCCCTCCATGGTTTGCAAGATCATACTAGTTTGCGCCATTCTCCACAACATCTACGCCCAGACAAATGTCTTGTGGGACATGGACCCTGATGAGTAGGACCAAATGGAGGATGAGGATGAGGATGGAGGAGAGATACAAAATACAGTGGCTAGGAATAGGCGATGAACCTACATTGTATAAAATGTCTTCACATGATTTACATGTACTTTGACAGACAGAACGTCCAAACACAATAGAAAAGTTCAACATGGAAATAAAAGCTTGAATCCATTATTTGTACTGCCATGTATGCCACAGTCCCAGTAAACATCAACTCATTCACAGCTGTTCAACTAGACGATGTATGTTGCAGTCTTACATATGTCAATCACAGTACAGTTTACATGATGCCCTGTGAGTGTAAACGTAAGGGCATATAATGGGCATGGTCACACAGTGCAGCACAGATAGTCTTCCTATGCCACAGCAATGTTTGTAAGCACATAGATAGATCAGTAAGGTATCTAACTTAACACTTAAAAATGTTGACTATTGACCTGTTCCAGGGCTAGATTGGCTAGCTAGGCCCAATGCAGGCACACGCACCCCATAAGGCAAGGATGCAACTGTTTGTTGCAGAAATGGATATGACCGTGATGGTGCATCTTACTGTAGTCCAAATAATACTGTGAGTCCTAGTGCTCCACCTATGTATGCTGCTGTTCACAGGATACTAAGAAAATCAAAGTCAAGTTAAGAAGTCAAGGCCTTTCTACATGTAATATCACTCTTCTCAAAGTTGTACTCACTGACGCATGGCATGTTTGTGTGGTGTCATCTGTCAGCAAATGCACATATAAACATCTGGTGTAAATGGTTGCCATATTCAAAGTTCAAGGAACTCTGGTGCCGAGTAATGTGATGCAGTAAATTGCGATGCATTGTGGCACTTGCGATTCATTGCTGTTGTCTGCCCTACTCAAGCTAGACTCGTGAATGTCAAACTATAGTCCTGCAGATTTTTTCCCAGGTGCATTGTGCATGTACCACACATATTGTTCCAGACACAAGCCCAGGAAGCAGATGTGTCTGTACCACAACATTAATTGGTGGTGGTTAGCTATATTAGTCTGCTAAATGATGTCTGCCCGACAATCACAGGTGTCATATTGGCCTAACAATATACTTTTCGTTTCTATCCAGTGAATCAGTGAGCTGGATGTCACATACACTGTAGACTGGCTGAAGCAGCCAGTGTCTGTTCTTACCTGAGTGTGTATTGCATTAGTAATACATCCTATGGCAGAAATACAGACAGATATTACGTATTTAGACTTTGCGCATATTCATGAATATAATGATGTATTTCACTTTGCATAGCACTGCAATAAATTTCCCTGAAACAATGCCTACTCCACAGCTAACCACGTTAGCCCAAGTATACTACAAACCATAAGGCCAAAAAAAGGTTTAGAATGTCTCTACACATCACGACGATATGTATGTGTTTTTCACAAAAAGATATTGTCACTCATAATGCCAGCACGATGAATGCAATGACTCCCACATAGGAGCACTTTTAACTCTGACATTAAACACATTCAAGTCATGAAGGCTATCAGGTACGAAAAGAGGAGCAAGGAAAGTAAGCATAAGGTGTGTTTACCTGCACTTCACGATTCACTAAACTGTATCATAAACACTAGGCCAATTGCATTGGTCTGAACTCACACATTGACCTTATAGCGCCGTATTGTCCCCGGTGTGTCGGTCGGAATCCACGCATTAATGTTAATGCATCAAAATCAATGCCTTGTGCATTAGGTTGCCTTGTACATTAATCACGCATCGGCTATTTCTGTACTGATGTGTCATACAAAACTACGCATTTGTCAAAAGCAGGCAGGATACACTCAGAAAATTTTGCAATGGCTCCCGCAGGCTACAAACTAAGTAGTGTGACGTTGCTTTCACTTTCCCTTACAGTCTTTTTATCTTTGCTGGCTGTAGAAGGTGTTTTGAGGTTTGTCTAGGAGAATTTGGAGCATTTTGGTCTCGTCTGTTTGTGCTGTCTTTGTCATGTGACAATTGTGTTAATTGTGTGCTGTATTTGGTACATGAATTGTTTTTGTCACTGTATTGTTGGGCGTTAGTCAATTTAGGACTTTTGTAGTTTATGGGGTTGGGTTTAGGTTATGGGGCATTTTACATAGTGGTAAGGAGTTAAAGTGCGGTTAGGGCAATATTGGGGAAGGTGAGAGCAAAGAACCTGTTGGAGGGAGAGTTTGGGTGCCTGCTTTAGCTGCTGGCACATTATGTTACGGGGTAGGTATAGCCAAGGCTACCACACCAAGAAGCACAAGGAGCAGTGGGAACGAGTGCCGTAGCATATGAGCAGGGTCTTTTGACTGCACAATACGCCGGCTAAAACACAGATGGGAGGATGTTGTGAGCTGTGAGGTTGATCTACTTGATCACCTCAGCATGGGCGTTGGTGGCCCTGTTGGTAAGTACATATTTACCATCTGTTTGTAGTTGTGTGATTATCTAAAAAGTATGTAATCTATTTCTCAACAGTAACGGGCAGATATTTTGAGTGGTAGTGTGCCATAGTACAGGCTTAATCTGTCAAATGGTAATACTTGGCCCTAGGGGGCTGTTCACAGTGGCGTAACTATAGCCCCTGCAGACCCTGCAGGGTGGAGGAGGTCCAGTGAACCCCTTCCAGCACTGTGCTGGGAGTGTGGGATCGTGGCCTGAGAGCTCATGACAGGGTTCTGAGCGTGAGGGTCACCCTCCATGTATCTTGTAGGCGGCCCCCCTCATATCTTGTCACAACACTGGCTGGACATGGTTTTTGGGTCACACCAACTAATTTCACATGCATGTATTTGTTCACATGACCTCAATTCACATAAGAACCTGTACAGAGCAGGAATATTTAATGTTGAAATACCCTGCATAAGTGACATGTAAGAAGCAAAGTGATAAAAACTCACCTATCATCTTGACCGTCTGATTTGTGCTGCGTTTTTCTGCACACGTATAGAGTTGGAAAGGCCCCTACCAATGTTGTGTCCTCCAGATGGTGACCGTTCAAAGACTGGATGTTGACTTAGCAATCACATGCATGTACCCTTGCCCCATGTAGCAAGAAAGGATGTTCTTTTTTTAGTTCAAAATATTAATTTATTAAAGATATAAAGGTGGATACAAATAATACACATTACTGGTCAAAAGAGAAGCAATACATCATGTACAAATTCCGGCATCAATATGAGAATAAAAATTAAAAAAATTAAAAACAGAGCAATAGGATAATCATGGAGAAACATAGTGCGTATATAAATGAGAGGTAAGAAAAAACAACACTAGAAATCATGGGGGTTTAAGTACTTCTTGCTGAGAAGGGGTTGGTAAAGAGTGTTTAAATGCACATTTATTAAAAAAGGTTGTGACAGGCATCCATAACTGAATTCGTTTCATAGCCATTTGTAGAGGAAACAGGAGAAATGTATCCAATCTGTGATCATGGCATACATCATACCACCAAGCTTTGTAAGAAATCTTCGTGAAATCTTTCCAATTTCTCGTAATCTGCTGAAAGGCAACTGCTAATAATAAATCAACAATTCTGATATCATAGTTATCCCAGATTGGGGAAAGGCTACCTAGAAAAATATTTTTTACACAAAATGGGGCATTAGCACCAAAAATTAAATTAATTTGAGACCAAACCTGTTTCCAAAACCTATCTACAAATGAACATGTGAAAAGCATGTGAAACAAGTCAGCATTAGGAGAAGAGCAGGACCAACAAGTATCCTGTACATCGGAAAAACTTTTATTTAAAGTGTGAGGAGACAGTAATAGCCTATTGTATGTATAAAACAAACTTTGTGTTAAACTAGCTGTTCTGGAAGTTTTACGTATCTTAGTCCAGATCTTATTCCACGTTGATGGGGACCAAACTGCATTGAAATCTCTTTCCCAAGCGATTTCAGTCGTAGAATTAGGTCTAGGCGTAGCCTT
This sequence comes from Triturus cristatus, assembly GCF_964204655.1. Taxonomy (NCBI): domain Eukaryota; kingdom Metazoa; phylum Chordata; class Amphibia; order Caudata; family Salamandridae; genus Triturus; species Triturus cristatus. The sequence goes on along the minus strand of NC_140587.1, from coordinate 845,913,285 downwards.
GGATTGAAGAAGAGTATATAGAATAGAGGCCTTAGGTTTGGTACGCAAAAGAGTAGATAGGTCATTAGGTGTATCAACGACGCGAGAAGTGCTGGAGTCCCTGACAAGCCTAGTGTGTACGTCAAGTACCGTACGCCGGAGGATGTGGTATTTAGAAATCAGGGCGGCATGCAGGTTGTAAGTCTGTCGAAGCAACGGGAAGGGAATAAATTCATTGTTCAAAAATAATTGATGGACCCAAATCAAACCATGTTGCCTCCAAGACTTCCAGTAAAAAGGTTTGTTGTTTATTAATAGAGCCGTATTATGCCAAATAGTGGACGCCATCAAGGACTCAAGAGTATCAGGGACTATCGGAAATAAAGGAGTGAGAAGTTTGGAAGTAAATTTTAATATAGGAGAAGACAGTGTTTGGGGTTTGCGGGAAAAAAAAGAAAGATATTCTTGAAATGAAAAGGGGGACAAAAACGAACTTTCAACTGAAGCCCATAATGGGCAATGATCTGTTGAATCAAGCAACCAATATGAGGCTTGCCGCAATAAAAAAGCCCTATGATAAACAGGGAAGTTAGGAAAATTAACCCCACCCTCAGCTTTAGGGCGTACTAACCTAGAAAGAGACATACAAGCTTGTTTTGAATTCCATAGGAAGGACGATAATAATGAGTTAATCGACTTAAACAGTTTAGGAGAGATAGGGACTGGAATATTGGAGATAATATATAAAACCATAGGAGAGAGCATCATTTTTTATGGTATCTAAACGGCCCCATCAGGAAAGGTAAAGGGGATGCCATTTCGTAGTAAGATCAGAAAGTTTTTTAATGCAAGTATTCAAACATAAAGTAACTGTGTCTTTTATCGTGGGCTTAAAACACAATCCCAAGTATTTGATATGAGAAGATTTCCAAGTAAAGTTTGTTGAGTCAAAATCAACTATGAAAGTAAATTTGGTTAACGGTAGGATTTCACACTTATCGCTATTCAGTTTATATCAAGAAACCTTTGAAAAAGATTGAACTTCCTTGAGAAAGGCAGGAACTGATTCGTTAGGGTTGGAAATAAAAAGCAGAATATCATCCGCTTATGCTGCTAGTTTGACATTGGGGGTCGGGGTCTGAAATCCATGTATTTGTGTGTTTTGACGAATCCTAGATAGGAAGGGTTCCAAAGCCAAATTAAAAAGGAAAGGAGAAAGAGGGCAGCCTTGACGTACACCTCTACCAAGGTCAAAAAAGGGTGAGATGAGACCATTAGCACAGACCGCAGCGAATCTAGAATACAGAAGCAAGATCAGGGCTATAAACTTAGGACCAAAGCCAAACCATCGGAGGGCATAAAATAAATATGGCCATTCCACTCTGTCAAAAGCTTTCTCTGCATCGAGCGCTATAGCAGCAAGAGAATGCTGTAAATGCGAAGCCTTAGATAGAATATTAAAAAACAACCTCGTATTATCACTAATGACCCGCCCTTTCACGAAGCCAGATTGCTCCCTACCTGGAATACTTGGTAGAATAGGGTCTAAGCGTAATGCCAGTGCCTTTGAAAAGATCTTGTAATCTATATTTACCAATGAAATAGGTCTATAGTTCTTACAGTATTGCAAATCTTTGCCTTCTTTAGGAATTAAGCATAAATGAGCCTCTGAGAAAGAGCCTGTTGATCCTCCTAGAGAAGTAAAAGAGTTAATCAGACGGAATAATTTAGGTAATAATAATTTAGAGAAGTGGAGGTAAAATTCAACAGTAAATCCGTCAGGTCCAGGTGCTTTATCTTTTTTTAAATGTTTAAGTGCCTCTAAGAGTTCTTGTTGCGTAGTGTCTTCTTCTAGAGACGATAAATCGGAATAAGTTTGCAGGGTTTTATGTATAGTTGAAAAGAATTGTGAAAGGGTAAGGTTTGTGGGATTCATTTCGGGGGCATACAATGATTTGTAAAAAAGTGCAAATTCATCCAAAATTTCCGTGTCATTGAATTTTAAAACAGAATTCCTATCAAAAATAGAATCAATGGTTAGTTTATTATGTTTGGTTTTTAGATAATTACCCAAAATGTTACCTGCTTTATTTTTCCCTCCATAATATTTTGCGCTGGACTTCAGGAGGTAAAAAGAGGCACTGTCAGTGGACTCTTTATTAAATGCAATTTCACTTTTATGAGAGCATCAAGAACCGCTTTTGAATTAGACGTGTTAAACGAATGCTCCAGATTCTTAATTTCTTGAAGCAGGGTATTTGATCGATGGCGGGCAATGTTACGCTTCTTGGCTACAAAGCTGATAATAAAATCCCTCGCTGAGGCCTTAAAGGCATCCCAAATAGTGGAAAAAGTTAAGGAGGTAGAATCATTTAAGGAGAAATAGTCATCAAAGAAGGAAGAGAATGAGGAAGAAAATGCAGGATCCAAAAGAAGAGAATTGTTGAATCTCCATCTTCTGGGCGCGTTATTTTTTGGTAAAATATCTAAATCGATTGAGACAGGGGCATGATCAGATAACAGAATAGGTCCTATTTCAGCAAGTAAAAGCGCTTGTGCGATGTTATGGGAAACAAAAAAATAATCAATACGTGTTTGAGAATGATGCACCAGGGAATAAAACGTGTACTCTCTGGTGGTAGGGTTACACAACCTCCAGGCGTCGAGAAGTTTGCTCTGGGTAATAGCATGAACAAAGGACTTATGTGGTTTGCTAGGAATGAATGGAACTTTGGAGTGTCGATCAACAAAGGGATCAAAAGTCTGATTACAGTCCCCTGCTAAAATAAAGTTATCTTCCATGCAAAGGGCGATCTGCTGGGCAGTTGAAGACCAAAAGGAGGAATCCCCGCCAGTAGGACTATATACATTGAAAAAGGAAACTGGAACATCCCTTAGCAGCAATTTAACATAACGCCAACGGCCGTCTGTATCAGATTCCTTTGAAATAAATGTACAATCAAGTGATTTATGACAGAGCATCATAACCCCATTGCGTTTGCCATCACCATTAGAATAATATACTTCCCCCACCCAACCTCATTTTAATTTTGATGACTCATACTCTGTTAGGTGAGTCTCCTGTAGAAACACAATATCAGCATTCATCTTTGCTAAGTGGGCCAACACTCTCTGTCGCTTGATGGGAGAGTTCAACCCTCTAATATTCCAAGATACCAGTCTTATCGGCATAATAGTTTAGGAATAAAATAAGACCAGGGAAAGGAACAATAGCAAATTGATACAATGAAATACTCCAAGTAAAAATACAGTACGTCAGAAAGGGAAAAAGTTACCAAGGCCTGAGAATATGAGAGAAGATAAAGGAATGATAGAGAAGGAAGATGAACAAACCTAGAAGAAAAAGTCAAGAAGCCGGAGAAAGTATGTCTGGAATTTTGATGTAAAGGAGAATGATAGAAAATTAAATATAGGACGAGAAGAATAAATAACAGTAAGAGCTGAAGAATAACCACCTCAAAAGGAAAAACAAACGAATCAAAAAGAAGAAGAAAACAAAACACGTTGAAGAAAAAGAACTCAATTGCAGCCAAAAGGAAGATAAAGAGAATAAATAGGAGAGAAAAAAGCAGAAAGAACAAGGAAACAAAAAGGATGGGTGTACAAGGGGTAAACATACCTACATAAGGATAAACCAGGCAGAGACAAGGGGGGGGGTGGAACCACATGGAATGGACGACGCACCAGAGATAAGCAAAACGGGAAACCGGGAAGGTATCATAAAGCAAATGTAGGGAATCTGTGGCAACAAAAAAGAATCAATGTTAGAACGTTACGCACAAAGAGACATTAACCGAAAAGTGGGGAAGCATTAACAGACAAAATCTCAGAAGGAAAAGCATAACAAAAACATCCTTAAGTATACTATTAATAAGAGTCAAAGAAGCAACAAACAAATTACCAAACTTCTAAAAGGAGAAAACGGAAATTCGGTCAACATGTCAGTGAAAAAAACATTGTACACACTCAAAGAGAGGATGCAGAACCAGAAGAATCCATGTCGTTCGGCTTGCATGAGTTGATAAAACTTTGTAAACGCACCGGATCTTCATATGTGGTGGTTCTGTTATTATATGTGACTTTGAAGAGGCACGGATGGAAGAGACCATATCTGGCTCCTATGGAGCGCAAGTCAGCTCTCATGTTCAAAAAAGCTTTGCGTCTGGTAGCAGTGGCTTTCGCATAGTCTTGCGCAAAACACAAGGACGAGCCAGACCATGTGACTTTAGGAGAAGCTCTAACTGCTGAGAGAACCTTTAACAGATCCGTATACTCAAGAAAGTATAAGATGACTCCTCTGGGTCTTGGCGCAGGCATAGTGTGAGCTGCGGGACGACCTAATCGATGCGCTCGTTGAATGTTAAGGACCGTCCCTTCTGGCATATGAAGCAACTTAGGAAGGAATGACTTGAAAAAAGCAAGAGAGTCTGTCCCTTCAAGGCCCTCCCCCAGGCCATAAATGCGTAGGTTGTTGCGCCTACTGCGATTTTCCAAGTCCTCAACTTGCTTGTGAAGCGTAGAAACTTGAGAGCGTAGATGAGACACAGTAACACAGGTTTCTTAAAGGAGGATACATTGTGCTCAACTGACGATGCCCTAGCCTCCAATTGAGACCAAGTGTCCGTTAAGACTTGTAATTTAGTATTAGTTTCTTCCATGAATGGTCGAAGAGCTCTAATTTCCTCCAATAGTAGCTCCATTGACACTGGAGAGGCTGGTTTAGGCGGCGATGGAGGGTCTTTCTTTAAGCGTTTGGTGTTGGATTTCGCTGTGGCTGTAGATGTAGGTGAGGGCTCCATTATCCTATCCAGGCGTTGAAAAGATGAAGTTAAAGAGTCATCCAATTTAGAGAACTCTGAAAAAATCTTCGAATTCTTTATAAAAATGTGTTTTGGTTTGGAAAAAGAAGAAAGTGGTGTCTTTGTTCTACCCATAAAACGCTGTTCACATATTCCGAGCCAGTGCCAGTGTATCAGTAATTCAACACGATGAGCCAGGTGCAGGACGCAGAAGAACACCAGCAAAATGGAGCAGGGATATCTCTTTTAGTGAAAGCGTTCGTTGGTGACCAGTCATCATGCCATCTTCGAAGCTGTGGTGTGATATAAACAGGGGTGAATAAGCCAGAAGCCAATACGAGTGCCAAGAGAAGGAGCGCTATAGCGTGTATCACTAGTGTTTGAAGTGGGAAGAAGTTACAGTAAGTTAAACGTTTCAGAGTCTTATTATGTTATGCTTGCCAACAACAGTCCCCTTTAAAAATTATGCTGAAGGTACAGGAAAACAATGTTACTTCAGTCAAGTGACTCTGCACCCTGAGGGCAAGTTATGAAAAAACGAAAGTGCCAGCATAATAAATATTGAAAGTAGAACGGCTGAAATATTGTCAAAAATGAGAGGGGACAGCACTAAACCGCCTCAGCTTCCCCATGAAAAAGCTGCCAGATAGCTTTAGTGATGTAAAAACAATAAGCAAAGTAATTTTGGGGGTAAAGATACCATTCCAGTGACAGTCTGAGGAGACGCGCGCTCGCGCGCTGAATTCAAAACGGCGGCCGTGCTGAAGACGGAGCCGTTAGGAAACTCACTTCGGTAAAGTTAGTATTCCAATGCCGCCATGAATGTCCGCGATGGTCGCATAACGCGCTTTGAGTCTTCAGACGTCCATTTATTTGCTCAGCCGAGCAGCAGCTGATTTCGGAGCGCCGAGTCTTCCCGGCAGACCGCGGAGCTTCACCCGGGTGCCGCCATTCACTCGGGCGCCAAGCCACGCCCCCCAAGAAAGGATGTTCTGATCTTACTCTGCACTCTGTGGACTAGTGGCATGCTTGGTCATATATTGTCCTTAAACACTTCCAATTGAGCATGTATCAGTGCATTATTAATCCATATCAACTTTGCCACATGGTACATGTCCAAGGTGCTGAACCTACTAGATATTTGTGATCTCATTGCACTGTGCTTTATATGTACACAGTGTATATGTTCAATATTCACAAATGAATGCACCATGTTTTGTATTGTAGGTGGTCCTGCACAATACACCTGGGGCCAGGTGGAGTCCTTCAGGTAGCACAATGCTACCAGTGAGTGTCAATAGAGTGTGCATGTAGCTCTGTAACGATTGTGTGTGATCTATGGCATATGTAACATTGTGAAGTGTATGGAGTAGCATCATTCACCTGTAACCAATTTACAGTACGTGGAAGGTTCATCTTCAGATTGCCTGTCTAATGCACATTGCTAGTGTAGATGAACACATTGCAAGGTATGGACATATGGGCTTACGGTATGTAAGTAATCTTACCTCAGTGCAGACAGAATAGGTGGTAGTACATTTGGCACATCACCTGCACATGGAAATGCAGGTAAATGCCTAACTCCTGGCCTCACATACCCAATGTCTAATTCCTAGGAAGTAATCATACCTTTGTAGGGAGGTATTTCAATTTTGATGCAGTGGGGAAAGGACCACATGCAGATCTGCACTATGTCAGCAGCATACATCCCATTACACAGCTCACCTACTGGTGGCGTTACTCCTACTGGCTAGCACTAAACCTGTCACCCTTGACTCATAGTGGAAGATAACCTGATAGATACAGCGCAAAGTACTTGTAAACATGAGATCTGCAGCATGCATGCCCACACTCATTACATGGATATGTTTTTTGTTAATGTGCATAACAGAAATCAGCCTTGCTGACGTGTGGACAGACACTAGAATATGTAAAGGTCACCATGGCACAGCAGGAACACTATACCCTTAGCTATATATGAATGTTCCTGGCATTTCCCTGAGTCAATATTGGTGAAATGTCCAACATGTCTGTTTTACGGAAGGGAGGTACCCACCCTCCATCTATGTTTTGACTACCTAGCACAGGGTCAGTCAATGCAGCAATGTGTGTGGCCTTTTGCATTTGCCATATGAGTTAACCAATGCTGTGGCACACTACCAGTTCTTGCTTGACAGAACTGACTTCACATTTGTTATTGACCACAAAATATACCCTGTTGCATGCTGCATAAGAAATGCCAGGTAGTCCATATGTAGACCATGTGTTCAATCCCATGTGTACACCACATCATGCTTCCAACTCAGCCTCTGGATTGATATAGTTATAAGTTTATTTGTGTGGACACTGCATTTTGTATACCTACACTGCCAGCACGTGAATATGTTTGCCTTGTTACACTAGGAGAAGTATATGTTTAGAAGGAATATTGTTGATTCCTCTTTCTCAAAATGTGGTTTTAGGATGCCATGCCAAATGTGATGTTCGAAAAATGTGAGCGCATTATTGCTGACACCATGTACAAGTTCATCTTTTGTTGAATCATATTTCATTTATCTCCAACAGACAACATGACAGCTTATCAGGAGAAAAACAACACATCAGGCTAGAGCGCTACTACCACATTAGGCATGTGGCAAAGGCGTACAAGAGGATGGAGAAACTGCATGGGGAAGGAAAGGCTGCTGGTACCTGGACGTCAGGCAGGCATGAGCAACCAGGACTTTCTAAGGCAACAACCCCTCAGGATGTATTACATCAGCAAAGTGGAGCCCTAGTGGCCATTCTAGGACCATCCTTTTGACAGCCAGACTAAACTACACAGGCCCTGCCCACTTATCCTGCTGTATGCTCAATAAGTGAAGCACAGGCTCTGAAGGACCTCTAAGAATTAAAACTCAGGATGATTGACATTGAGGGAAAACTCTCCAGTATGTCTGCCATAACGTTCATCTTGCAGGAGGCAATGGAGAGGACCAGTGCCCAAATTTGACTCTCCCTCTGGCTTTCCTGTTTCCCCAGATGGTTACCAATTGTTTGTGTAGTATAGAATATTTAGCATAGTTTAGAATAGGTTTTAGCATAGGTATATGTTAGGGTAGTACAAGTTAGTTTAATATTTTAATATATAGTACTTTTTAGGTGTGTATATGGATTGGTATGTGGAGTTGGTGTATAATTTACGGAGTTTTATATAGCACGAACTTGACCCAAATCGGGTATCAGAGCGCTTTACTTAGCACCAGTTGCGTTACATGAGGACACATTCATTTTTTGTTAGGCACAGGTATAGTGTGAGTTTTAGGAACAAAAATACAAGAAATATTTATTCATTTAGATTTATATGTTTAGGTAGTGTATGTTTAGGCTGTGTTTGTAATTTGTGTTGTGCTGAGATATGTGTATTAAGGGGTTGGGATTGATGTAAAACATGTGTGTTGTGGTATATATGTAGAATAGATTAGGCTAAGTTTAGGTAGGTAAAGGTAGTGTTAAGACAAGTCAGTGTAGGATAGGTAGGGTGGGTTATTTTAGGCTAAGATTAGATAGCAATAGTTAGTGTAGGTTAGGTAGTTTTAGTTGCTAACAATTACAATTTCTCATATAAAATATCTTCTTCTACTTTCACAACTGTGTAATGATTTACTAAGTAGGAGTTGTCCTATTTGCTTAGGTTGATTTGGGCACATGATGTTAGGATTTCCAGCAGCATTTGTAGATATGTGCAACTGTGTGAGATGCCTATGGAACAGTCAGTCAATGTTGTAATGGAGTCACTTAAGGGATCTTCTACAAACTATGGGCACTATAAGCGGTCCTATTTGTGTGAATAGATGGACAGTCCAAAACAGACATTCAGCTACTGTATCTCTGTGTGTGTACGTTATGCTATATGTACAGAAGGAATAGATCTGTCACCCATGGTACCCATTAATGACTGTGTTTTTTGTTTGCTGGTTTGTATCCATGAAAGTGGCCTCCACCTGCCCAGAAAGGTCTTTCATCCTTGGCATTGAGTACTTGATAAGTTTGGCACTTCCTGCATCTAGATTTGTGCAACTACTTGCTATGTTAGAACACACAATTGTCTGACATTTTCTCCTAGCCTAGGGATGTGTATATTGGTTCCAGGGTCAGTGCTCTGGCTCCTCTATATTGGTATGTGTAGAGATGGTACACATTGATGTCATGTGGGGTTACACTCACACTCAATGCATGTGAGGGCTCTCAGAGCCAAACAGACACTATGTCCCAGCATATCTCTGTGTGCCTTACTAAAACATTTAACATTCGTCATAGGACCCTAAATAATTAGTAGTTGCACTTCATGCATAATGAAATCCAAGGTGCAGCACTGAGCTTCTACATCCTTGAGTGGCATAGATATGATGCTATACAGAAGGAGTCTGGCCAGTATTATCAGCATATTGTCAGTGCATGCATTATGGTAGTACACATAGGATATCTTCAATGTAAGCATTGAGGCGGAAACATGTGTATGATGACATTGTCATGATAACTGAGCTAAATATCTGTGGATGTGTGAGTATGTGTTAGTGGCTCACCTGCATTACAGGATCCAATGTGTGCAGTTCTGCAAATTTGTCATTAGTTGGCCTATTTCAGTGTGTGACACCCAAGGTACCAATGCTTATTGTCACATCATGAAGTTCAATAGTTCAACAAGATTTGCAACATAATGCCATGGCAGTGGAGGTCCATGATGCTTGTCTAAAAAGAGAATGTGATAGGGACTGTAGCGCAATTTTCATGAGATGGTAGGGACTGCCTTTTGTTTCCGCACATCCCCCATTGTCTATTTAGTCCTATCTGCAAAACCACCCCCCAGTAACAAAGCCGGCCCCCACAGGTGCAAATGCGACCTCCACCCTTCCAGCCTCCCGGGGAAACGCCCAATGTCCGGTACGGCCAGTCCGGCCCTGGATGTTCATACTTTGTCACCTTTATTACCAGTATTTGATTCTCATCCTCACTAAAATTACAGTTCCTCTTCGACTGGGGGTCTATCTGCACATCCTGGATGGTGCTGGGGTTGTTGGGATGTTGCCCTGGCAGCTGCTGCCTACTGCCTGCTCCATTTTCTAGTTTTGAGGTGTGGTTAAATGTTTTTTTTCCAAATGTGTCACTTTGTAAGGTATTTGTGACACATACTGCAGTCCAATATGACACTAGGGTGATTTGCATTGCTTTACATGCCGCAAAGCAGCCTGTCATCACTTTGGCTGTACATGCATCAGTTTTCTGTGTAGCAGCCTACCCACGGAAGCGTCATTTTTGTTTATGCACCTTTGGGACCTAATGCCATGGTGCGCTGTACCATAATTACGATGCATTCAAGGCATTTCAAAATGCCGTACATCAGCGCAGCTTTTTCTGATGCATCTCTGCCTTAACGCACGATACATCAGTTCTCATAAATGAGGCCCCAAGTTTCGGGAGAGGTTTACTGTAAGAAAATCTACATTTTGAGTCCATGCAGTCGAATGCAGAATCTATCAAATCTGGCTAGTAACAGGCAGTCATGGTTTGGAAATGAGGCAGGGCAAAACTAGTATATTCCTGCACAAGCTTACATGCGCGCGCACACACACACACACACACACACACAGGCATACATGTGACATAGGGGCATATCAACAACAACAGGCGATAATTATCTCTAAGCGCACTTAGCGCTAGGATAATTATCGCCGGCTAGCGTGAATTTTTATCGCTGAGATAGCGTGCTATTAGCAACGCTTATCTCAATAGCGATAAAAATCCTCACGCTAACAGGCTAACGTGAGATTATCGCTGGAAACCCAGCGATAATCTCACGTTACCTTGTTGATAGGGACAGGCAAACTTAGCCATGATATCCTCCTTCCATAGGATATCATGGTTAAGTCAGAAAAATACCAGATGTAAAAAAGCAGCGGTAACCGCGGTTAGCGCTGCTTTTTTGTCTCTAACAGGGTTAGCGACATTTCTCCTATTATTTTACTCTGGAACGCCCCCTTTGCATCTCATTAGAGATGCAAGGGGAAGCGTAGAGTAAAAGGGTGCTAACATGCCAATTTGCATGTTAGCACCCTGTTGTTGATAGGGCGCTAGTTTTATCTCTCCTTTTTTGGCTTTTATCAAGTACGGCGTTAAAATTATCGCCGCTTTAGTGGCAGGAAACTGCCGCTAAAGCAGCGATAATGGGCTTGATAATATTCCCTTGAGAATTCCAATAGAAGCCCAGGTTCACACCAGAACGTGGGCTTCTAATGCAATTCTCTGCGGCATATTATCGAGCTCATTATCGCTGCTTTAGCGCCAGTTTCCTGTCACTAAAGCGGCGATAATTTTAACGCCGTTCTTGATAATATGCCCCTAGGATTACAGGATGGCTGTGTGTCGCCGTGCATGTGTTCCCACAATGCTTCAGATCATTTTCGCTATAATGCATTCATTTAACGCCTTGAGAAAATGAATATGGGAAAAAACATAACTACATCCCATGACGATAGAAACCTTTTACATAATTAAATGCCGAAGTGGCCATAAAGCGAATGCAGTTCCTTGGCTTCTTTCTCACTGCTGCTTATATTTATGGATGAATTTGACTTTCAGCTGTAAATTGCCCCTTTCTTTCAGACTCTCTTGCCCTGCCATTTTCTTAAAAATCCCTAATTGGATGGTTAGAAGAATGAGATGTCCGCGAGGACAGGATGCTTTACTAATATCCTGGTTATTATTTATGGTGTGCTTCTGTTCGTGCTGCCATGTGTGACCTGGGTTTTATGATAAAGGTCAAGTCCACTGAAGCATAATGAAAGGTACATTGTCAGTGTTAACGCATCGACTGCAGCACATTAACTACCTCTATAGAAGGAGAATGTTTTGTACATATATAAAAAAAAACATTGTCGAAGAAAGAAACAAAATGTTTGAAAAAATCACCTTTAGAATTTCAATCTCTTTGAAAGAGTAGAACACACAAAGAAAGTATTCCAAAGTACAAATCAGGTTGTAAGAATGCACCAGACAATGCAGAAGAAATGGGGCTTGCATTGAAGTGCAGCCGTTCAATACGTACAGCAGTTCAAGATCGTCTTATGTGTTCCTTACATCTGAATTTGAATAGAGTTCAATGCCACATGCATGGACAGATGTAATGAAGTCTTTGTCACGAAGTTAAATGGAAAAGAACAGTTTTTAGATTTGGATAGCGCAACACAGAGCTCAAACAAGAGGGTCAGGATTCATAACTGGGAGAGTGGAGGATGGAAGAAGTAACAACGTTAAATATGTTAACAATTGCTAATGACATGGCGCGTTTTCATTTTCCTCTTGCTAGAAAAACGGTGATGGAGGACGGCCCAAAAAGGCGCTGCCACCTGAACCTCTCACAGATTCTCTGACGCCAGCTGTTATTCGGGTCCAGTGCTTAATTTGAGCTTGTGGTTTCTGGTGTTCAGCACCAGGACTAATCATCAACACCTGTGCTTTTCATGATGACCACGAGTTAAGGACATATTCACTTACAGGGAGGTTCAGTGAATTGCCCAGAATCACAGGATGTTGGACAACGCTGGGACTCGACCCTGGTTCCCTGCTTCGAAGTCTACAGCTCTGGCCGTTACGCCACATTCTATCACCACTTTCATGGTTAATAGTTGGTTCTGTTTTAGGTGGCACCACCAGGAGAAATGGATTGGTGCAAGCTGCCTCCTGACCAATTAACCACTGGCGTACACGGGGATAGCGGTCTGCACCAGACAGGTGTGGACAATTACGGATCTCTCTGTCCATTTCTTGTACATAGAAGAAGGAAAAATGTGCTGCTGTAACTTGCATCAGGCTACATATTTTGACTTCTCATGTAACATGAGTGTTCTGCTTTCTAATTAATTGTCCTTCCACGTTGAAATGTAGTCGTTATTTCTTCAAATTCTGATACACGGGCACTCTCACAAGGGTAATGGATTAGAGTCGGGGACACTCAGCAGGGAAATTGAGTTCTTCCTATTAGAAGTGCACTCGCAAAGGCTTGGGGATACATTTCTGGCTGCTCTTCAAACTCAAAAGGAAACACAGGGCATGCAGACTGGCAGCAACTGAATGCTTTGTCAACTTTTGGGAGCCTTTTTAATAAAACTGCGCTTGGTAATTCATCTAGGGGGTATGAGGTTCAAGATCCTATCATCTGTCAATTTTTATCTAATTTCAACTCCCATTACAGATGATTTAACTCTTATAAACATGTGAGAGTGTAAGCCTTGCAAATTGTGATATACGCATTATTCAACCGAATATACATCACTACCTTGTGGAACCTCAAGGCAATCACAAGATGTACCAGGATTCAGCAATGTGGATGAATGGGACAAACAACCAGAAAGGCACCCCATCTCAGACTCTGTTCATCCCCGTATTAGAAACAGACACTTTCCTTATTAATGATCCATTGATGATACAAGACACATTTATGGGAAGAGAAGCACAAGTGTGCCACAAAATGTACCTGACTATTGGACATATCACATATTAACTCTCCAATGCAGCTTATATGGAAACTTGATCCAAACAGATCAGAACAACCCAGTTACTGAGGCGGGAATCGATCACCCTCGTATTTTTAGCAATATCCCTTTAAATTTCTCTCTTAAAGAGGTAATTTCAGCTATCAATTCAAGCCAAGGGGGGAAGGCCGCAGGGCCCGATGGGATTCCAGTAGATCTTTTTAAATTTAATGTATTTTTTGGGGGCCCGTTACTAATGCAGGTCTTTAATGCTTGCTGCTCGAGAGGCTTCCTGCAGACCTGATACGAATCCATAATACTACCCATATTTAAAAAGGGCGATAGGGAAAACTCAGCCTGTTATCGCCCTATATCTTTGTTGGACTCTACAGTCAAGATAGTGGGAAGAGTCCTCCTTAATAGATTACAGCTATGGGCAGAAGAGAAGTCAATTTTAAACGATCTCCAATATGGCTTCCGAAAAGGTTTGGGCACTATCGAACAGGGCCTAAATCTTCACATCTTTATAGATAAATACACAAAGACCAAGAGGGAAAATGTATATTTAACCTTTGTGGATTTAACAGCGGTATTCAACTGCATTAATCATGAGAAGCTCTGGTTGGTTCCCTGAGGGCTCTGTAAAATTTTAGTAGAAAAATAGGCAGACGCTGCCCATCCGAAATGTTACAGATTTATAGAGCTAAATGCGTGGCCATTGCCACTTATGGAGCAGGAATATGGGGGTATGCAAACGTAAACATATTGCAAAACAGCTGAAAATAAGTTTCACAGGTCACTTTTGGGTGTCCCAGACAGTACAGCAAATTATATATGCCACCAAGAATTGGGTATGTACTTTTTGGAGGATTTAATTAGGATCCAACCTATCCTCCAATGTTATAAAGTGTGGACTTCAGAGGAGACTGCCTTTAACCGCCACATATTAATAGATGCCCAGGCGTTGGAAGGAGTTAGGCGGATTAGATGGCTGGAATATGTAAGAACATTTTTGACCAATTTAGGTCGCCCTGAATACTGCAAAGAACCACATACTTTGCGTACTGCATCTAGGAGAAACCTTAAAGCAAGTTGTATACAATACTTGTGTGAAATTGGAAATACCATAGAAATCAAGAAGTCCCCGGTTCAAATATATTCTATGACTTATACTCACACTGCTATACAAATGTATATCACTCTGATAACTAATGACTATGAGAGATTTCTGTTGACCCGGTTGAGACTTAATATTATACACAGAAGTTTGAGTTTTCCTACACCTAATGACTGGTCAAGAATTTTATGCAAATGTCCCTGTGACGATGTCTCGACCCAATCAACACTGCACGTAATGTTTTTTTGTAAATTTTATTCTAATCCTAGAAAAATGTGGATCATTCCAGTTTTAAAAAGATCAGAATTAGCGTTCCGTTACTTGCAGTCGCTAGAAAATGAATTTATTATCGACTCTGTAACTGTATTTCTAAAACATGTTTTTAAATATCGTAATTCCATCTTGTAATGTTTTTATATGGTTTTTTAAAGCTTATAGGAACTGGTATTTTTAAATTGTATTGACTTAAGTATATGAACTTTTATGGTCAACTTTATCAGTTACCGAATAAAGTAATTTTGAATTGAATTGAACTCTCCAATGCAATGATTTAATCGGATGTGCAAGAAACTGGTCTGCATGATGATCTACACTCCTTTAGATTTGTCAACAGACAACATCATACTCATGAGGCATGCTGGGCCTAACAATGAAGGTGTAACCAAAGGTAGGCGGAGGCGTCAGCATAATTATCCCCTTCCTTCAAATATCAGTTACCTTCGCGTACACATTTGTCTGTTAATGTGTCATCTTGTTGATGTCAGTGCTGTGTGGAAGTAACAGCTGGCAACTGCTGCTGGTGAGCAGGGTTCCACATGTAAAGTTCACACTGGCCAGAAATAGCATATCAGTCAGTGGTCTATGACAATGATATGTTAACTCATTGCTATCATCCTTTGTACTTAATATGGACATGTATGTCTCATAACAGCTGCTGGCTTGATACCATCAGTGCTGCAGACATCATCCTGGGGTATGCAAGACATCCTGGCTGCAGCAGTGAAACCCACTCACATCTGTCTATCAGGTAAGCGTGCCATAAAGTGTTTCCCTATTATGGATTTCAAAAGCATTCCAAAGATCCAAATCCCCTTCTGCATAGCATCTGTAGTTGGTGTGTAGCATTTTACATGCATACTATTTCAGTTACGTGAGTGTCATGTGTGCCTGTTAGCATATTAGTCATGCAGCTCATTAAGTATGGTGTCACTTCCCTCTCAAGCTGCTGGATCACGCACCACAACTTCAGCTACACCTATGAGGAGCCAGGTTCACTACTTGACATCAAAGGGGATTGCAAAGCAACACAGAGCTGTGGCTGGAGCTGGTGAGTTTGCTTGTGCATTGCACAACTCCATTCAGCAACTCAGTGCTATGGTGTGAGCTCTCAAGTGTAGGTGTACCCAAACCAGGTCACATGTGCATCATCTGTTGATGCAAAGTACAGTAGAATCAACCTTTTTGTTGCACCACATCATATACTAGGCAAATTACTTATCATGTTGCAGCCTCTGTCTTTCAGGTGATGAGGAAGATGAGGTCAATGGACCTACCACCAGTGGTGGGCGACGGGCAATCGAAGAGAACCCACTACTCTTGCAAGCAGAAATTCAGCTGCCAGCACTACGCAAGAGGAGAAGGAGGAGGAAGAAGAACCAGAGGAAGCTGTTGAATTGGAGATTGATGGAGACTATCTGGCCCTTCTCACAGCGGATGAGGAGGCAGATGCCCTGACTAGAACATTTGTTACACTTGCCAAAATGTGTAAGGCCACCCCTCCTCCACCCAGCAAAGTGCATCTACCTCCAAAGCCCATGATTGCCTGTTCTCAGCATAGCACTAGCCAGCCACAGCTCTCACACACCCCAACACAAACATCACTCCCTCACAACCCTTATATCCAGGACAGACGTGGTGGTTCCCCTACACACTCCTTCCTAAACAGTGCATCCCAGGCATTCGCTCCACCATGTGAAGGAAGTTCCATCCCTGGTGCGGTGCAGGTATCCCCTGGTCACCAATCTCTTGTCTGCAGATTATCATCTGCCACCCTCACCCCTGCTGGTGGACCTGAAGGTCTTATCCATGGCCGTCATATGCAAAGGGGCTAGCAGATGGCCATGGTGGCTAGTGGGAGGAGGACATCTTCCAACAGCAGGCTGATGTGAGGCAGAACATTCATGACATAGGGGCTACCCTGTCAGACATGTCTAAGGCACTGCAGGACATGTGGCAAATCCTCCAGTTGGTGGACAGACTGACCTAGGTGTTGGAGAGGATGGATAGATCTTGGGAAGACATGTTCAATAAGATAAATGACATTATATCCATCCATAGGGAAGAGAGTGCAAGACACCATGTCTTGGCCATGAAAATGATGGAGGGCATGCTGAAACTTATCCAAAGTCTCCACTTAAGGTTAACGCAGGGAGGGGAGCCATCACATCTACCTGCAGCACATCACACCCACACACATACCACAAACTGCAGAGGCTCGTAGCAAGAGTACACATCCACCACCACCCCCTGTCCAGGGACTCCCCCCACCTGCACATCCACCACCACCCCCTGTCCAGGCACTCCCCCAACTGTACAGACACCATCAGCCTCTGTCCAGGAACTTCCCCCTGTACAGACAGATGCACCACACCAACCTGCACCTCGTCAACAACACAAACAGACTTACTCACAGTGATCCACACCACCAACTATGCGAAGTCACAAGCATTATCCCCCTTGATCACAGGAAAAAATATCATCCTGAATATGTGCACATAAAAGATAAATGTCCTCACAAGACAAGACTAAGTTGCATATTATATACTGATAGCCAAATTTTTACCCTTGTGGTGGCCTAGAGATGTGAGGAAGATTGTGTGTGAATGAAAAATGCAAAAGTGTAATTCCATCGGTGCAACAAGCTATCATGTGCAGAGCAAATAAGTACTCCCAAGGTATATGTCCATACTTGAACACGACATTTACAATGAAGTTAACAAGATAAATGCATTTTTATTCTAAATATAAGTTTATGTAAATTAAATAGATTTGAAAAAAAATATGTCCCTTTGGAAGGGAGAAAGGAAAGCAAAGAATGTTCTTTAGACAGAATGGAGTAAGGGACTTGGAGGGGGTTGAGCAACATAAATATATAAATAAAACAGGTCCAGAAGCATCAGGTGAACCAGTCTATATACAAGGGGCAAAGTAAATAAATGTCCAAAACAAAGTCATAGTCCAACAAGCCAACTGTCCTTCTGGTCATCCTCAATCTCAACAATGTTCAGATGCTCTGAATCCAATGCAGGCTCCTGGCTGGCCAGTGCAGGACCAGGCACCACACAGGGTAGGAACACATGAGGAGTACAGGGGAAACAGTGTGGGGCAACATACGGAGGAAACATTGAGGGTGGTTTGTGAGGGTCGTTGTGCTAGGACAGACAACGTAGCTGCACCCAAGGAAGTGAGATTGGCAGTGAGGGTGGCCATAGATCTTGCAAGCTCCTCTAGCATCATATGCACCTCATCAGAGATCTGCAGCATGATGTGAGAGAATGTCTGGCTGACCCTCACATGCCCCCATTACTTCCTGGGATGCAGCCACAGGAGTTACAATACAGAGAGGGGTTTGTGTTGAACATGAGCGGTGTGGTGTCTCGGGGTCAGAGTCTATGTTAGGGTCTTCCTGGCATCCCCTTGGAAAGGGACTAGTGGCAGGGGATGCAGCTGGAGACACAGATGGAATGGGGGCCTCTAGAGTCAGTAGGGGGCTGATGGCAGGCTCAGGTTGTGGTGTGGCCGTTCCCGGGGACATCTCGCCAAATGGAAGATGTGAATTGTTAGGGGGAGAGTCAATCTCCTCCCCCCTGTCCAGAGGTGTCCAGTTCTTCACCCCCCTAAAATGACCTCAGCCTCCACCCGGTCCGTAGCACTTGAGGTGTGGTCTTGCTCTGTCCGGGTAGGCGCAATTCCCTTGCCTTCTGATGTTGAAGTTCCCTCCTCCTCTTCTTCCTCTTCAGATGTGGAGAGAGGGTGTGGCTGCCGGTGTCCCAAAGATTTCCTGCTCTGATCTGGGTCCTGGTCCTGGTCCTCTTGGCCTGCTTGGACCACTGAAATGGAAGACAAATCATAATGTAGTGGTTGGTCACGTCAGAACGAAACACATAACTACATGAAGCAAGTGTAGACTTTGTTCTCCTCTAATCACACTAAACAAATATAAGTGTCTCGGAGCCTAAAGTACGTGTATGTTCACTATGATGTCCTGATTTGATTCACACATAGACATCTTACTTGAATTTTGATGGCTTACACTTCCCCTGCATGCAATTTATAATAATTGCCCTCCAGTGGGCCTTGTAATTCAATTACCAGTGTGTTGCATTATGGGATGTATAGTACACAGAGCCTTCTTAGTATTATTTCCCAAATGGGTTCTGCACTCGCCGCAGTTCATTAATGTCAATGTACCATGACCCTTCAGTGGGTCTCAGAAAAACAAAGTCCAGTAATTGTGCCTTTCCGTTCTGCCAAATAAAGACTGAGACAGTTCCATGTCTGTGTGGCCCCATTAAAGTTTAGCGGGTGGTGCGCTCTTCACGACTGGACAGCCGTCAATTTCATTTCACACAAAGCATCTTGCATTCACAGGCGCACTCCAGAAAAGACAAATTCAAGAGCAAACTGGCATTTCTTTTTCCATTTAATCCTCCTTGCTCACTGTGAGCAAGGAGAAATCTCCTTGGTCACAGGCGACTTCGGAGGCTGCGCAGTAAGTTAGAAGAACACTTCCCCTGCATGCAACTTATAATAATCGCCCTCCAGTGGGCCTTGTAATTCAATCACCAGTGTTGTTGCTTAGTGAAATTCTTCTTTAATGACCGCTGCCGGTGTGACAGGTAATACCGACAAAGGCACAAGTCGAAACACGTCTGTTGTTGAATTGCTATTAAAATCTAAGGCAACTGCCCCTGCGAGTGCTTTATTTCTTCCATAAACTGGGAAAAAAGAGCTTTGATAAATTTCGTGGGCACACCCCCGTGATATCAGCACTTGTTCGTGAGTGCTCCGTGCATGCTGTTTTGGAGCAAATATATATATATATTATATATCTATATTATATATATTCAGTGAAAAAAACATAGGTTTTAGGCACATTATAGTTAGAAATTAGCATTTAAAAAACCTTAGCAATTCACTGAAAAAATCACAGCGACGTGCTGTGCGTAGGGGGATCATCCCTCTCCGCAGCCTTTCAAGAGTCCTGAAATGGTGCTCCTCTCCACGGCAGAGCCGCCGTGTAGATATGTGAAACCAAATGCCCATAAGCAATGAGAGGTCACTCGACGTCGCTCTGTTCAGTTCTGTTGATTGAAGAGGGTGTGAGCTCTTCTTAGGCAAGAGCCACAATCTCTGTCAGGGTGAACCAGTAAAGTCAGTAAATTAACCTGCGCTTAGCACTCTGGTAGCTTGGCACAAAAGCAGTCAGGCTTACCTTAGACGTAATGTATTTATGAAGCGTAGAAACGGTTATAAAGTAAAAACCCAACATAGGAAAAAATCACATACCAATTTAGAAAAATAGGCTACATTTTAATAAGTGACTCAACTAGTGCCTAAAAATCAAAGCGTCTACTGAGGACATCTATTCGCGCCAGACCAGAATACAGTAAAAGGTTATGGCTGACTGCGATGGAGCGCAGGTCGAATACAAGGAGTAGATTGTGCACGGTCTAGGCTTAGCTTCAGACTTAGAGGATTTTGTGGAAAAATGGCCGAGAATGTAAAGATCAGTGGGCAAGGCTGTAAGGGGTGTCCAAAGAGGAGGTGTTGCCATCAGAGAACTGCTGGACGAAGTTGTGGTGAAGATTTCTATGTGCGGACTTAGTCTCTTTTTTGGAAGTCAAAAATCTCTAGCAGGACTAAGCTGTAGGCTGCAGCCGACAAGGGCTCCACAAGGCTGGATACCTCTTTTGCAAAGAGCCACTAAAAAGACTTTTCTGCTGCAGAGAGGCCGGCTGGTGATGCACCTTGTGTATATCAACAGGCAGGTAGGCCCTGGTTTCCTCTTGGTTGTCACTGCACATTTAAGCCAATAATTTTCCAAGTCTCAACTTTTGGATTCTGGCTATCTTTTTTAGCACCTCTTCCAAGGGTCCAGGACTAGAGACACACCAGTTGGAGGGTCAGGGTGTAGGTGTGGGTTAAAGATGGTTGGAGCCTTTTCTGTCCCTGAGACTCTGTTCAGTAGGCCAGCCAACTAGCCGTTGGAGTTACTCTGGTAGTCTTGGGTTCACGCAGTGGACTAGGGCTCAAGCTGTAGTGCAGGCTTCAGATGCTTCAAGGAACTGGAGAGTTGTTCTGAAGGTTTATACCTGGTGTCACCTTTGAAGTTGGAGAAGTTTCTAAAGATTGGAAGTTCATGCCTCTCAGCCTGGCTACAGACACAATGGGCTAGTGTGAAGTTATTTGTGATAATTCAAGGCACAGCATATTGACTTGCAAGTGGGGATGTGCCCAGCTTCACTCCCCATCCTTTCAGTGATGGACCACCCAGCCAATGGAGAAAGGAGGCAATCAAAGTGGTACTAGTTACAGGTAAGCAGCATGGTTAGGTAACCCAGTCTCCATGGCTTATGGTAAGCACAGGGGGCATAAGGCAGAATCAAACTTACACTTCCAGCAGCACAGGGATGGCCAGATGCAGAGTGCCAACACAGAGTTGGGCACCCTAAGCAAACCAATGTGGAATCTGGAAGTTGGAAAGAGGCTGCAGGCTCATCTCAGGAGGGCAATCGAAGGAGACCTACAGTTGCACAGGTAAGCTGGGATTTGCTGGAGTATCAGGAGACCATTAGTTGATGTTGCCAAGGCCCAGGGATTCTGGGAAAAGAGGTGTCCTTTGGCACAGGGAAGCAGCTTACAGGTGCAGGTCGCAGTTTGGGGGATTGTCATGCAGAGACTGCAGGTGTCAATGTGGAGTCCAGCAGGGTTCAGCCAATAGTGGACTCTTGCTCAGAAGTGCTGGGGAACCTTTGCTGGATCGTGGGCCACTGGAACTCAGGCCGTGGTAGTCAGTTTATTGTTACTCAGGCAGAGCTTTGGTCTTTAAAGTTGGTTTTCTTTTGGGCATGTCCACTTTCAAAGGGAGATCAGGAGTCGTTATGGAACGGCTGGCAGGGCTGAGACCAAGATAGTGGCTGGCATTTCTTGTCATGCAGGGATTGGCTCTTCTTTGTCCTCTTCTTCATAATTCATCGGTAATGGGAGGATTAAGGTTCAGGGATGCCCCTAAATACTTATTTTAGGGGTGTTACAGGGTTCAGAAGATAGTAGCCAATGAGTTGTTTACCTTTAGGCTACCTACACTCTAAATGTCCACTCCCTCTGGGGAGGGGGCATATCCCTAACCCTTTTGGCTAGAGTCCTCCAAAACAATATGGAGGAGTCACAAAGGAGGTGGTCACTTCAGCTCAGGGCACCTTATGGGTGGCCCTTAATGAGAGGGGACACACCGCTCTTGGTTTCTAATTTTCCCACCGACCCTGCTGCCAAAAATGGGGCTTGGGCAGAGGGGCGGGCATCTCCACTAGCAGAAGAGGCCCTGGTCAGCATAACAAAGGATGGGAAGCCTTTGAAGCTCTCTGCCTTTCTATCCTGTTCCTGCTTGGGGGTACGTGTGAAGCACCTCCACCCACAGCACACATTGTTTCATACTGACGAGAGCGAAAGACTTTCACCTCAGGGGGTCATAAACATGTCTAGAGGTAGCAGACTGGTGGTGACCAGTCAGGCACACACTTGTGAGTTGGTAGGACTTCAGGGGGCACCTCTGAGGTGCTCTCTGTGTAGATTTCTTAATAAATCCAACACTTGCATCAGTTTATTCAGCTGAAATGTTCAGTTCCAATCATCTTGGAATTCGGTGAAGCTATCATGGAGCTGTGGAACTTGTCCCAGCCCATATACTCAGTATGGCTTCACTGTGCACTAATAATGTCTAAGAATGGACTTAGACACTATAGGGGCATATCCGCTCATGCAGTTATGCTCTCACATGAGTTATTGTGCACCATAATTTAGGGCTGTAAGGCCTGCTGTAGGGGTGACCTACCTATGCTTCTTGCTGTGCTGGTAGGCCTTGCACACAGGGATGTGTGCCAGGTCAACTCTTCACTTTTATCTGCACTAAAACATGAAGGCTGCAGTGGCAGTACACCAGTGTTTGGTGAGGGGTCTCTTAGGATTGCACAATACATTCTGCAGCCCTTAGAGTCCCTCTCTAGTCAGAAGGCCCTTGGTACCGCTGGCACCTTTTACAGGGGAATATAGGTAAGTCAGAGGTGTGCCAATTGTTGAAACAATGGTACAGTTTTGAGGAAGAACATAGGCACTGGGAACCCGGATAGCAAGAACCCAGTGCTCACGCAGTCAAAGATGCATCAGAGTCAGGCACAAAGTGGGTGGTAACCATGCCATAAGGGATACTTTCCTACAGAGGACCTTTTTAAATCAGGCCCCAAATAGTTAGGGCTGGAAAATGCCAACTTTCTTTAGGTGGCATTTTCAAAATTGTGTCTTAAAATCTGACTTTAGCATTAAAGATGATTTTAAATTACAATTTCTCAGACACAAAACATGACTTTTCCCAATCGAAAGCTAGCACTTATTACATGAAATAAGGCAACCCAATGTTATCCTATGAGAGAGGTAGGCCTCATAGTAGTGAAAAACGAATGTAGGAGTTTTTCACTACCAGGACACGTAAAGCTTAAAAGTACATGCCCAACTTTTTAAATACAATGCACCCTGCCCTATGGGCCTTCTAGGGCCTAGCTTAGAGTTGACATATTTAATAAAAATGGGTTTTTAAGCTGGATAAGGGGGTTATATTGCTAAGACAGTTTAAAACTACATACAGGCTAACATGGCACACCTGGGACATTTTTAAGAGGATGTTTAAGTGGGTGGCACAATAAGGGCTGCAGGTCCACTAGTAGCATTTAATATACAGGCCCTGTGTATACGTATAGCACTTTACTAATGACGTATAAGTACATTTAATATGCCAGTCAGGTGAAAGCTAATTTTACCATGTGTAGGGAGTGAGCACAAGCACTTTAGAACTGGTTAGCTGTGGTACATTGCACATAGTCCTAAGGCTAGCAAAAATGAATTTAGGAGAATAGGAAGATGAAGAGAAAAAGTTACGGGGGAGACCACCCTAAGGCTGACAGGTCTAACGCGTTGTCTTGTACCATAGGTTTTTCTTATAGCAAAACTAGTTATTGATGTTGTTTGTAAAAGGTCTTGTAAAATCACATGTAGTGCACCCTTTAGAATCACAGCAATGAAACACTGAATTTGTAACAGCTTGCTTGTGTTCAGCTCTCACAATAAGCGTAGGGGTGGGTGGAATGTTTCATTCTGTCTCAGGCACTGGTGGAATTATGGTCACTCCATATTACTCTTTAACATGGAGTTCCGGCAAAATACCGCCAATCACTGAGTTGCAGAATTGTTCTTGCATGAGGCTCCAGAAAATGAGAGCAAGATTTGGCATCTCCTAGTGTGAGTCAGAGGGCTCAGCTTGAGTGGATTTACTGCCACTCAAGTAGATTTTCTACTTGAGTGGTAGTAAAATCGACTTTAATGGCTGTGCGCTCTTATTCTTATTCTTAGTCTTGAAAAATTCTTGTATTTTGTGTATTGTAACTGTTTTTTGTAATACAGTGTGTTGTGTACAATCTATGTGTTTCTCATTTGGGTTATGTATGGTATGATTGATGTCCGTGTGGTTTGTGGTGTCATATTGTTGTTGTATATTTTTTGTATTGCTTTGTTTTGGGGTTGCTCTATTTGAAATCTGTACTCAAAGTTTTTTATATAAATGAATTTACATATAAATTAATTAGACTTTTTGATACAATAAAAATTTATAAACAGTTGTTTTGTGGTCCAATGTTGCTGTCTCTTATCTAGGATGTATTACCTATGTATTAATTAATGGTTAGGGAGAAGTTTTCGTTATTATTATTGGTTTCTTCCCTTTCCACCTCTCCCTGTATTAAGTACCCCAGGGACCCTCTTTAGTTTTTCGAGACGCTCTTACTCTGTGCGCATGCTCTGTGCGCATGGTGCCATTTGTGCTGATTGTTCAGTGCTGCTTGCACTACCAGTGCTAAATTGCAGCACAAGCAGCATGAGATGCTCATTTTTCCGCCCATTGGAGGAACTCTGTGGAATCTCACAGAGATTTTTTGTAACAAAGCAGAACTCTGCGGAGTGAAACTCCACAACTTCTGCCCACCCATAAATAGGAGCTCATAAACTCAGGGCTCTGTGATAAACAATGACTGGCAGTTTGGGAAACAACTATTGTATTTTTTTACAGGGGTATAATAAGGGAAATGTTTTTTGCATTATGTTTTGTAGTTAGGAGCTGATGGATGAATGTCTACCAGAAATGGAATTCTGTTACTTCCATGGGTAACTGCAATGGCTTGTCAGGTTGTTGCAGTAAGAAATTGGGTTATTGATTGAGGTGGTGAAAGAAACAACCATAATTCCTCTCAGGGTGAACCACAATTCACAAAATTAACCTGTGCTTAACCCTCAGATAGCTTGGCACAAAAGCAGTCAGGGTTAACTTAAAGGAAAGTATTTATGCAACATAGATACATTAATAAAGTGAAAATGCAACACAAGAAAAATCCCAAACCAATTTAGAAAAATAGAGAACATTTTAATACATAGAATTAAACAAAAACTAATTAAATCCAATGAGTAGAACTGGAGTTGTTAGCGTTTTAACAAAGTTGCATTTCTTTTTACTGGAATATTGTTAGTAAAAAAATGTTTAGTGTTTTGTTTAGTTTAATCGAACCCCTAAAAGATCCAAGTGTCAACCAAGGGTTTCTGGTCATGAAGAACTGGGGCAAAGTAAAAAAGTTAAGGACGACTGTGATTAAGTTTAGATCGGATACACTAGGTGGGTTGAGCCCAGTCTCACCTTACCTTTAGACATAAAGGTTTTCTGAAGAAAAGTCCACTAGAAGGTAAAGTTCAGCAGGGCAAGGCAGTAGACTGTGGCTGAGGAGGAGTTGTCATCACTGGTGAACCCTGGACGAGGTCTCAGTGAAGTCTTTGTCGATGATGGGATAAAGCTCCGAGCAGGAGAAGCTGGTTTTCCAGGCAGTGGAGGTCATCGTCATTGATGAGAAGCCTGTTGTCTTTGAGGCAAGGGAAATGTTTACTTTTTAGACATAAACAACTTCTTGGAAGTTGAAACCCTCCAGTTTGCTGAAGCTGCAAGATGTAACCACAGAGGTCTCCACTAGAAGCATTTGCTGCCGAAGAGAAGAATGTAGCGGGAGCTACCGCAAAGTCAGGCTGGCCGACATGGCACCTTGGCAGATCGGCTGGTAGGTAGGTCCCAGTCATCTGTAAGTTCTTCTCTGACTTTTGGTGAAAATGTTTTTTAGTTCAAACTTTTACGGCTAGGCAGGAGCAGCATCTCTAACACCACCTTAAAGAGGCCAGGTGGGGGTCTCTGAAACTGTGTTATGTCCCTCTAGCTCATACAGGAGGCAAGCCAACTAGCCCTTGGAGTCATTCTGGTAGTCCTGGGTTCAAGCAGCAGGATAGGTCTCTAGCAGCAAGGCAGTACCCTTGAGAGCAAAGCAAGCCTCAAGCAGCAGGACAGTTTTCTGTTAGCGTCAGGGCAGTCCTCTGAGAAACAAGTCAGGCCTCAAGCAGCCTCAAGGCACCAGTTTAGTTGATTCTGTCCACGGGATGTAGCTATCACTATTGCAGGAGATGCAGTTACTGCAAGGCCCATGGGTGTGAGAGGCCCACGGGTGAAATGAACTATCATCTATGATGCAGAGAGGTACATTTTCTGCCCTCGTTTAAGGACCCATGACACCACTGCTGCACCATTGTTCTGCAGCTACAGACTAAACCAAAACTGGCAAAGGCTAGTCTGGTATATTGAATTTATTAGTGTGAGGAAAGCGGAGTGTTGATGACAAGGAAGCAGGTAGGAAGAGCCTCGCTTTAGAGCTGTAGGCATTCTTTTTCAGAATGTAGCAGAGAAATGCACATGTAATCAGGCAAATACGGGATTTTTCTTGCACCTGACTGTTATGCCACACTTCACTAGCTTTAATGAAGAATCAGGCAAGCTTAGTACTACAGGTTTGTTAGATTGGTACAACACTGGCATGCCAACTGGGGGGAGGGACAGATGTCGTGGACATGACTCTCTGCCCCTGTGTTAAGGCAAGCAGTAGCAACAGCAGATTGGATGCAATCCCTTTTTATTATTCATTTTTTTGAATACATAGTGCAATGGAAGCAAAAAGAGTTATTGTAGCTGGGAGGTCAATGAAGGCAGACAACTCAAGGCAAGGATAAAAACCTAATCCTGAAAAAACAAACAACCAAGCAGTGTGAGCTTGTAGTCAGCACTACACTATTTTTCTACCAAAAATCAAGAAACTACTAAACAAAACTTTGCTCCAACTCCTGTGCACAAAACCTTGTTTAGAGCTAGTGAGTGTTCTACCATGACAGCAGAGAATTATTACTTACACGTAATAAACAGTGCTCCTACAGCTACTTAATCAGATTTAATAAAAAAAGAGGGCCTTGTTTAAGAGGCCTTATGCCACCATTGCGTCACTTTTTGGGACGCTGCGGAGGAGTAAACAATGCGCCACACTGTGCCCTATTTACAAAGTGATACATCTAGGCAGATGCGTCACTTTGTAAACCTCATATACATCAACTATAATGGTGTAACCCAGTGCCCCTCAGAACCTGGGTGTGTTGAATGTGAGGTAATGTTGGTTCTGTCAGGTACAAAATTGTTTTGGCACTTAATCAGTAATAGACATCAAGGAGAGAAGGACAATGACTCCAATATTTAATCAGTAAAAAATTCAGTAAAGAAGTGAAGCACGCACCAATTTTGAATAAATCAAAATAAAATGTAGTGACAGCTTAATCACTTTTTTTCTTTTTTTACATTTTTTGTGGTGTAGTAAAGACACAATAAGGCTGTCACAAGCAATCAACAGAAATGTTAAAAAACTGCGCAAGGGTGATTAAGTGATCTAAAAGTGCAAAAAATGCTGTGAGTGAAATATATACAGTACTGTACAAATTGTTTACAAAATGGGGGGACAGAGGGACAGCCTGCACAGGTAAGACCTCCATTGGCATCTACTACTTCTTTCTCTGATAGGTTCCTCTGCCATCTGCCAATTGCTTTCTTCCCTGTTGAACATACCATACTTATGGTACCTTTTTTACCTGTGCAGGCTGTCCCTATGTCCCCCGGTGTCCTGAAGACGACCCGCAGAGACTTTAATTCCAATCACGCACTCTTCTGGGTCGAAACATCGACATGCTTGTCTAAATCCATACGCTACTTTCTCCACTCCACGTGAAAGGCAAACTAAGTCCCAGTCGGACTGGAGATTTATGTACTTAGGGATTTCTTTTGAATCAGCTTTTTGTACAGCACTGTATATATTTCACTCACATACAGCACTTTTTGCACTTTTAGATCACTTAATCACCATTGCACCATTTTTCAAAATTGCTGTTGATTGCTTGTGACAGCCTTATTGTGACTTTATTACACCACAAAAATGAAAAAAAAGTGATAAAGCAGTCAAAACATTTTCTTTTGATTTATTCAAAATTGGTGTGTTCTTCCCTTCTTTTTTGAATTCTTAATTGATTAAATGTTGGAGTAATTGTCTGTCTCTCCTTGATATCTATTACTGATTAAGTGCTAAACAATTTTGTACCCGACAGAACCAACATTACTTCACTTTGTAAACAACTGCGGTACATTATACCTGCATCAAGTATAATGTATGTAGGGCGGGCGTTCCCCATGAAAAAGGCTTGTAGAAGTGGCGCAGTGAAATCTATGAGATTTCACTGTGCCTCTTCTACAAGCTCATTGTGTCAAATCCATACTCCTGCTTCACAGCAGGCGTAAGGACTGATGCAGGCCCTTTTACATGGGATTCGCCCACATTGCTGGAGTTGCATCTGTTTTACGATATTTCCAGCACGGTGTCATTACTGCGCCACCAGATATATCAGGATTCCTGACATATCTGGTCAATCCTCGCGACATGGAGCACTGTTGTGTAAATACGGCTCATCCATGATGTTGCAAGAAGGGAGCACTGAAAAGTGTTGCATCTCTGTTTTCAACCAGCAATGCAACACTTTTCATAAATGAGGCCCAGAGAGATTTAGTAGAAACAAGAGTGGTAGTTGATGAGATCATGAACAATGACACGATGGATGAATTTAAAATCTTCTCTTAAAACCCCAGATAATATTCAAACGGAATTGGGACTCACAGTTGAACTTGCAGGGAGTTCCACATTAAATTATATAGGTGGGGTGTTGGTCCCTGCTTGATTTAAAGATCATTCTAATGAATTGATCACCATAACTTCCATTGTCTACACTAACAGCAGCCACCATTACACTGGCAGTCATAAACGTTCGACCTTTAGCAGGGTCAACTGCTGGCATCTGCTATGTGACATCTAGAGAACCCAAACTTGGAAATCTGAGTAATATGCAACTCTCACTAAGGCATGAAGCTAGGAAGCAGGGAACTGGCCACCAGGCAGTGCTTAATTTCTGCTGGTGTTTGCAAGTGGTGGGTACCTCTTATGTTTTTGGAAATCAGGACGTGTTTTACTTCACAGATTTTAATGGAGAGCAAGAGAGAGAAAGGCAAAAAAAAGATGGAAAGAAGGAAAAAAGGAAGAAACAAATACAGTGGAAATGGGAGAAAGCAGAGATTAAAAATAAATGCATGGGTGAAATTAAGAGACCCTTAGTAAGTGCAGGAGTTTATTAAGCATGATGGCCCACTGCTGAGGGCAATAGTGAGCGTTTAAGGCTCCAAACTAGAGTTATATGCCGGAGCCACTGGTGAGGGCCTATTATGAGGATGAGAAGCATTAATGACCATTATAAATCTAGGCAGAAGAAATATAAGTCTATTAGAATATTCCACCAATATTGAAATGTTGAAGCAGAAGGTCTGTACCACTCGTTATTGCCTCTCAGCCATTTCATTGTCATCAACAGAGATCTCAACAAATCAATATGTTAATAATTGTTATGCCACTGGCACAGACATACAGTAACCCTGGGTATTGGTGCAGCCAACGGGTAGGGTAAGTAAAAAGCAACAAATATTGTTTCTGTATTGCAAATATCACTTTTATGCTAGAAAAATGTGCAATCCAAACAATAATCAGGGGTGTTGCTGTGTAACCTGCAAGAAGCATCCAAGCGACCTGAATCTGTAAAAAACATTACATGTTCAGCTGCATTAGCATCTCCCATGCCGTATGGTATTAAAGCATTTGTAAAAACGCCACTCCTATCTGCCATCACAACACTTGACTATACATTCATTTAAATGTTCAAATTTTAAAAAAGAGAGGCATTTTGATTCTTTAAGTAAATACACTCCCATGACCACAAATGTATTTTGACCGTTCCTACTCCGATGAAGGACAGACACCCAGGTTAAACATAATAAATATAATTGACACTGTTACAGGTTTGTTCAACGACTGTAAACCGACATCAAAGTTCAAAAGAATTGTTTCATTTCAAACAAGTCATACTTGTAACGTCAAATGTATTTTATGTCTATCAAAATATGTTATTTGATCGTCGAGAAGTATTCATCTCCCCAAATGCCACAGTCCAGCTTTGAAAAACAATTTCTCTTTCAATTTCAGCAATTTGCTTTTTGAAACTACCATACATTGAATTTGTATTTGTGTTGCTTGTTGTGAGCCTGTGCATTTCACATTTTGTTCACTTTGACAAGTTCATGGATCTTACGAGTACACAGTGCCAAGAAACTTCAAAGTGCCCAATATATTTGCTGTTACAATCTACATATACACCTTTAAATATTGCACATTACTGTACGCCATCATTCAAACAAACAAAGGATGCAACTGTGCTGTTTTTAAAAATAATTTCTCATACTTTAGAATTGATACCTTTGAAGAGTGCCATGCTGTGAAACCTGCTTTCAGAGAGGGAGTCAAGTTTTATTTTTCGATATTGCATTGACCTTTAGCACCTGTCAGTGGAGCAAAGAAAGCTATAACTTTCATTTTAATCCAATCAATTCTCTAGTCCCTCTCAACATGCTCCCAAAACTAAACTATACTCCTGAGAGCAGCATCTAAAACTAAGACGAATTTCGACTACGCAGTGGCGGCTCTTCCGCTAAGGTGGGGGAGCGTCGCCTCACTGCTTTTTGCAGTGTTAAAAAAGGAAAAATAAAATGAGTATAACCTAAGGTTATTATCATTTTAGTTTTCCCGTTGTTGCATCTTTGTGGGGCGGGGTTGCTCTCAGAGCAGGGGGAGTAGTGGTTTGCCCACTCGTAAGTGTGCAATGATTGTTTGGTCAGCCCTCTCGGGCCGCCCAAAACAGTCCATGCAGGCTGCATTACAGCTTTCGTGGAGAACATGCCCACCCCTCCAGCCCCTGGCTGAGCGCTGTGTCATGGCACTCAGTCCATTCACAACACTGCATTGCAGCGTTGTGATTGGCTGCAAGCGGCCTGGGAGCCATGGTGCTTCCTGCTTCCTGTTTCATTCAAATAGCCAGGAAGAGAAGGTAGTGGAAGCGGCAGCCATCCAGCCGGCCGGCCAGGAAGTAAGTTATTTTATTTTAATCCTATTTACCCCCCGCCCCACTGATGCTAACAGGTGCCAGCTGCTGCTGTGACTACGGCGTCTGAAATCCATGTCACACTAAAAACGGTTTTTAGGATTTAAAACTTGAGTAGATAGTTCCATTTTGGAAATATAAACCTCTTCAAATCCATAATCTGTGGACGTCTGTCCACGATCACAAAGATTCCATTTAAGTGTCACCATCTTGAGTACCCATTTCCTATTGACAGAGCCCCTTTGGGAGTCACCTCGGCGAAGGACACAGTGGCGCTGAAACGCTGCACCTGTTTTTAAAATCCAAGCCTCAGCCATATTTAAGATTATTGACAAATCGACATGGGACGTTTGGAATCTCGCCTCTGTAGGATCAGGCATGATATTGGCAATTATGTACGATGCCATACATGTTAAGAATCTGCTCCCGCGTTCTAATCAAGCACTGATTGGGCACTTGCTAGAACAACGGATATTGTTCTTCTTTAAAGGAAACAACTGCACATAAATTTGCACTACCATCTAGACACACAAAGGTCAATATTAGGCCAGTATATAATTCATCTTCCTGAAGAGAAGCCATGCATTCATGCAGGCACTTTTCAAACACATCTAACATAATCATTTTAAATAATATGTGAAAATGTACTACAATGCTCCCAAAATGTGTATGTAAAAGTAAAGTATTTCTGGTTAAAAGAAAAACGTTTCCTTTCAACTAATCAAAACAAGCATTTGCAATGCAATCGGTCTTGCCTTTGGGACCTTATAAGTGTATAGCCATGCAGTATATTATTGCATATTTCTGCAATGGACTGTGTGGCAGTGATTATAACTGTGGCAGCAGTTTTGGCAGTGAACATTGTATTTGAGCTCTTATGAGTGGTTTGAAGAATACATTAAATTATTGATACACTTTAAATAAATGTATATATAAGTGGAGCCTCCAAAGACGTTTGTGGAAATCAACAGGTATGCTATGTAGTGTTTAAGGTGCACACAGGAAGAGAAAGCCAGACATTGTTAGAGCAGGATGGAGTGCTTTGGGGAACAGATGTGTAATAGGAGAGAGGAGGGGATAAACAGCGGGAGGAGAAATACAACAAGAGAAAGAGTGGACAAATTAAAGTGAGAGAAAAGAGAGCATATGAATGGGGAGAAGTGATGGTTCTTATTGCAGTGAGGGTAGCGCCCATGCGAGGTCATTTAGTGCAAGGAGCTCAGTGTGAGTACAGTACAACTAAGGCAGTTGTCACTTTGTTGTCACTGAAACCAGGACAGGTACCAGTGCATGGAAAGCTTCGATTGCTATGCCAGTGCCGTATGGAGCGCCTGTAAGCTGCCGAATAAGAGCCTGGTTAATCATGTCACCACATGGAAGCAGAGTGGGAGAGCTCGCTGCTGTTCTGCTCGTGATCTCTGTAATATGTTTCACTCTGGACTTCATATGAATTCACAGCTCAACCTCCTGAGCGTGTAATCAGTTGATTTATCTCCTGCAGCACAGCATTCTGTTCTTTATGTAAGGGAGTCTGGGTTTTTCAGAAAATGGGTGTAGTGGCACGATTACAAACAGTCATGCTGGTAATATAACATGCTGTAAGGGGAGGGAGGTGTTGTTGGGGAAAGACAGAAGGAAATTAACTGACTTGGAAGCAGTGCCATGGAGTTGCTGTAAAGCCTTGAATACATAAACAACTATGCTTGCATATTTACAATACCGTCACACAGTACATGGACGCCCGGTAAGACACAATTATGGGGCCTGTTGATTAAGCAACACGGGAACTTTTGTTTTGTAGGAATGTAGGGTATGCGGCTGGGGGAGGGTAAGGAGCCACGAAAAGCAAACACTGCTCAGGCCAACGTGTGTTTTTAGCAGGCTAGCTTTATTAAAATAAGCTGTACAGGATAAGCCCTGTACATTGGTCACACTGTATACGAATCTAAGTAGAAGGGCCAAAACATAAAGGGCAGTGTACACCTAGGGCAGAAAGGCTGAAGATGAAACTGTGCATACGATATGGAGCATAAGGCAGGCTGACCTAAGAAGTATTAAACAAGCCAGAAGCAGTCAATGTGTTGAATTCATAAATACACCGGGCACTGTGTTCAGTAGGTGAAGCAGCCGGCGATGGGTGGGGAGCATATGGATTAGACCACTGAGTGCAATACACACGTGAATGAAGCTGCACAGGCAAGCGAGTATATGGATTTGGATAGCTGAACAGGGCAGTGTCTACAAATGCATGTGTGGTCACTATGCCTAACGTTTTGTGGATGAGGCAAGCGGTAGTGTGTACGGAGTTTGTATGTGACCAATTTGGGACAGGTAGCACTGAGCAGCGTGCTCGTGGATAAAACTATAGAGCGAGGTGAGCACAGAAGCCAGGATACAGATAGCAGGGATACATGGGTCGGGCTGCACAAAACTATGTAGAGCGCGTGGGTGGCTACGAACTGCACAGCATGTATTCAGGGGGAAATCTACCTGACCAAAGTTTACAGTGTGGGTTCTGTCCATTGTATGTACACGTTGTCTGCAGTGTAACAATTCCTGAGCAGTTCGCACACCACACAAAGTATTTTCAGCAGGTGTAAGTGTGCGTACTGTGAGGTATAGTGGGCAAAGTTGGTCTGTACCTGGGCCGGTTGCAGTAGAGCTATCCGTAGGGTTCTGTACTGGCGTTGTTACCAGTACTTCCGGCCTATGTCCTGTACCCTTGCGCTCCATTGCCCGGCTTCCTCAGTGTTCTATACGAGTCGTCAGGGAATAACCTATACGGTCACCTGAAACTGAAAAACAAAGGTTCACCAGTGCCTCCGACTTCACAATACTACTCTACTACGAGACAAGATAGGGGCTTCGGTGAGCAGATTCTGAGAGGCGGGATTACACACCGTCTGTGGGAAGGCAGAGTGTGATTTGTAAGAATAACATAGCGGACATGCCAACCCTCCCGATTCAGGCGGGAGACTACCGATTTCAAGGCTAGTCTACCGCCTCCCGATACCTGCAAGCAAAAACCCGATTCCTTGGGGTTTCAGCTGACAGGGCTTGGTATTGTGTAACGTGCTAAGTCTTCCAGCAATAGTCAGAGTGGTGATGCAGGGGCTCTAGAAGGGGTGAAAAACCAACAAAGCCCCGTTAACAAGCGAATGGTCTTTTAAAGACCTGTGAGGCACTCAGGGTGGCTGTGCATGCGTCTGGGAAGCTGTTTCAACCCGGGCTGCCACACGAGGGGGGGGTGTATGCAGTGCCAGCAACCTGCCAGGCCAGTCAGTGCACAACACTTGCATCTACCTCTCTCTGCCTGCCCTTGCGCTCCATGTTTCTGAAAGATAAGAAAAAAACGCGCAATTGCGTTTCAAATGTCCGATACTGCAGCAGCACACTTCAACCCGATTCAAGGCCCCATTCTCCCGATTATTTTGTTTAGCTCTCCCACTTTGCTCTTCTGAAACGTTGGCATGTATGACATAGCCCCACCAATACGTGCTACGAAGCCGGAGATAAAGATACTCACCACCTCAGACATCTTCCCCCCTTGACGACTCCGCCCCTTGTCACGGATGATAGAGATCCACAATGTACTAGAGTGCCCGCTGGAGGTTTGACTGTGGAATACGTTGACGTGGCGGCCAATTCTGAATGCAGAGTAGATGTATCCTCAGAATAAAGCAATTTTTTATTAGTGTTCGTAACAAAGATTAGATTTTGAATTATACGCTAATGTGCACTTATTGATACACAAGTTTGAATAAGAAATACCATTACCCGGATTACAGCGTCCTAATGTGTAGTGATTTGAGGCTCGCAATGTTAGTCTATGCGAGGAGCTATACAACGGTTCTCAGAGTGCAAAAGTAAACGCGCTCCTCACCTGGGCAGACAATATTATATTTGAACATTATCTTCTGGCCATATATTCACTGCACATAATATAACAAGGCAAAGGCTGGGCCCCCGTAGTGGCACACGTATGACCGGGAGTGCATGGAAGGGGACGGGGCCGCCAAGAAGTCACAGACTGCGGGAGATGGGGGAAGAGCGTCTACGAGCAGCTCCACACAGCTGCTAGCAGCACAACGTGCACACACTCAGCAGGACTGTAATGTAACACACCGGGCACGTAACAGCGGGGTGGGCTCCCGCTTCCCTCCTGCAGACAGGGGCAAAGGCTGGGCCCCGTAGTGGCACAAGTACGACCGGGAGTGCCTGAAGGGGGGGTGGGGCCACCAAGAAGTCATGGAGCGAGGGGGAGAGAATGGAAGAAAGTAGTCTGTGCAGTAATGGGGCTGATAGCCATGTAAGGATACAAATGATGACTGAGGAGGGACTAACAAGCCTCAAACCAATTAGAAGGCAGCATTTAAGACAAAAGCCAATGGGCAGAGAGTGGGCGGAGCTTCCACGAAGCTTCCACACTACAGTGTATACTGCATGCCTCGCAAAGCGATGGCACCACATTCGTGCTGCATCGCTAGGCAAGACCTAAAAAGTAGCCACTATAAGCTGACGTTTTTTAGGTCTTGCCTGATCCAGCGCATGCCCTGGTCTGGCGAGACTTTTTGTGAGGGCTCAAAACAGTGCTACCATGGCCAGCCTAGAGCTACAGTGCATGTGCGCGCGTGCGCGCTTAGGAGCAGAGGCACCATATGGCAAACCTCGTCATGCTCATTAAGCGCCCGCGATCACTTTCACTTTCGCCCGTGATCACTTTCGCGGCCCCCCTTTGATGATCTTCTTCAAAGAACATCAAACATCAAAGAACATGTTGTTGTGTTAATGCTTTGCTGCGCCCGTTTGACTTATAATGTGCTTTCTCTTTCCACAAACTTGATGTTTGTGTTCCTTTATTTTGAGATGCATTTAGTATTACTGTTTTGTGACTTAAAGAACATTAAGAAAATGTTACTGTGAAACTGGACAATGTTCACAGTGTTTATTTCTGATTGCAGCGGCTGCTTCATGTCCGTTGCAGCATTCAGGGAGTCCTTTTGTTGGTGCTTTCATGAGGACATGATGAGGAAGCTGGAAACTTTTGGCACATTCTCTTTAAAAGCATAGCATGTTGATGACTGGTTAATCGATTAGACCTATGTAGCGCTTTAGATCTCAAAGCGCTATGGTGGGTGCAGCAGTTACAACTCATGAAATATGGGGTGCAACTCACAAGGAGGGGGCAGGTTTGAGTGCACATTGGCTGCAATCGAACTCTTAAGATGATGGGCTATGTGTATCAATTATCAGCACCCAGTCTTCGCTAAGTGATCTTGTTTGTTTTGTTGTTGTGTTAATGCTTTGCAGCTCCCGTTTGACTCACAACGTGCTTTCTCTTTCCACAAACTCGATGTCTGTGTTCCATTATTTTGAGGTGCTTTTAGTATTATTGTTTTGTGACTTGACTTAAGGAAATGTTACTGTGAAACTGGACAACGTTCACAGTGTTTATTTCTGATCATAGTGGCTGCTTCATGTCCGTTGCACCATTCCGGGAGTCCTTTTGTTGGTGTTTTCATGAGGACATGATGAGGAAGCTGGAAACTTTTGGCACATTCTCTTTAAAAGCACAGCATGTTGGCAGCTGGTTAATCGATTAGACCTATGTAGCGCTTTAGATCTCAAAGCGCTATGGTGGGTGCAACAGTTATAACTCATGAAATATGGGGTGCAACTCACAAGGAGGGGGCAGGTTTGAGTGCACATTGGCTGCAATCGAACTCTTAAGATGATGGGCTATGTGTATCCATTATCAGCACTCAGTCTTCGCTAAGTAATCTTGTTTGTTTTGTTGTTGTGTTAATGCTTTGCAGCTCCCGTTTGACTTACAACGTGCTTTCTCTTTCCACAAACTCGATGTCTGTGTTCCTTTATTTTGAGATGCTTTTAATATTATTGTTTTGTGACTTGACTTAAGGAAATGTTACTGTGAAGCTGGACAACGTTCACAGTGTTTATTTCTGATCACAGTGGCTGCTTCATGTCCGTTGCACCATTCAGGGAGTCCTTTTGTTGGTGTTTTCATGAGGACATGATGAGGAAGCTGGAAACTTTTGGCACATTCTCTTTAAAAGCACAGCATGTTGGCAGCTGGTTAATCGATTAGACCTATGTAGCGCTTTAGATCTCAAAGCGCTATGGTGGGTGCAGCAGTTACAACTCATGAAATATGGGGTGCACCTCATAACGAGGGGGCAGGTTTGAGTGCACATTGGCTGCAATCGAACTCTTAAGATGATGGGCTATGTGTATCCATTATCAGCACTCAGTCTTCGCTAAGTGATCTTGTTTGTTTTGTTGTTGTGTTAATGCTTTGCAGCTCCCGTTTGACTCACAACGTGCTTTCTCTTTCCACAAACTCGATGTCTGTGTTCCTTTATTTTGAGGTGCTTTTAGTATTATTGTTTTGTGACTTGACTTAAGGAAATGTTACTGTGAAACTGGACAACGTTCACAGTGTTTATTTCTGATCATAGTGGCTGCTCCATGTCCATTGCACCATTCAGGGAGTCCTTTTGTTTGTGTTTTCATGAGGACATGATGAGGAAGCTGGAAACTTTTGGCACATTCTCTTTAAAAGCACAGTATGTTGGCAGCTGGTTAATCGATTAGACCTATGTAGCGCTTTAGATCTCAAAGCGCTATGGTGGGTGCAGCAGTTATAACTCATGAAATATGGGGTGCAACTCACAAGGAGGGGGCAGGTTTGAGTGCACATTGGCTGCAATCGAACTCTTAAGATGATGTGCTATGTGTATCCATTATCAGCACTCAGTCTTCGCTAAGTGATCTTGTTTGTTTTGTTGTTGTGTTAATGCTTTGCAGCTCCCGTTTGACTTACAACGTGCTTTCTCTTTCCACAAACTCGATGTCTGTGTTCCTTTATTTTGAGATGCTTTTAATATTATTGTTTTGTGACTTGACTTAAGGAAATGTTACTGTGAAACTGGACAACGTTCACAGTGTTTATTTCTGATCACAGTGGCTGCTTCATGTCCGTTGCACCATTCAGGGAGTCCTTTTGTTGGTGTTTTCATGAGGACATGATGAGGAAGCTGGAAACTTTTGGCACATTCTCTTTAAAAGCACATCATGTTGGCAGCTGGTTAATCGATTAGATACAATGTAGCGCTTTAGATCTCAAAGCGCTATGGTGGGTGCAGCAGTTACAACTCATGAAATATGGGGTGCAACTCACAAGGAGGGGGCAGGTTTGAGTGCACATTGGCTGCAATCGAATTCTTAAGATGATGGGCTATGTGTATCCATTATCAGCACTCAGTCTTCGCTAAGTGATCTTGTTTGTTTTGTTGTTGTGGTAATGCTTTGCAGCTCCCGTTTGACTTACAATGTGCTTTCTCTTTCCACAAACTCGATGTCTGTGTTCCTTTATTTTGAGGTGCTTTTAGTATTATTGTTTTGTGACTTGACTTAAGGAAATGTTACTGTGAAACTGGACAACGTTCACAGTGTTTATTTCTGATCACAGTGGCTGCTTCATGTCCGTTGCACCATTCAGGGAGTCCTTTTGTTGGTGTTTTCATGAGGACATGATGAGGAAGCTGGAAACTTTTGGCACATTCTCTTTAAAAGCACAGCATGTTGGCAGCTGGTTAATCGATTAGACCTATGTAGCGCTTTAGATCTCAAAGCGCTATGGTGGGTGCAGCAGTTATAACTCATGAAATATGGGGTGCAACTCACAAGGAGGGGAGGTTTGAGTGCACATTGGCTGCAATCGAACTCTTAAGATGACGGGCTGGGTGTATCCATTATCAGCACTCAGTCTTCGCTAAGTGATCTTGTTTTGTTGTTGTGTCAATGCTTTGATGTGCCTGTTTGACTTACAACGTGCTTTCTCTTTCCACAAACTTGATGTTTGTGTTCCTTTATTTTGAGATGCTTTTAGTATTACTGTCACACACACAACCACAACCACACACACAACCACACACACAACCACAACCACACACACAACCACAACCACATGCACAACCACACACACAACCACACACACACACACAAAACACACACACAACCACACACACACAACCACACACACAACCACACACACACACACAATCACACACACAACCAAACACACAATCACACACACACAACCACACCCACAACCACACCTACAACCACACAACCACACACACACAACCACATACAACCACACACACAACCCCACACACAACCACACACAACCACACACACAAGCACACACACAACCACACACACAACCACAACCACACACACAACAACATGCACAACCACACCCACAACCACACGCACAACCACACACACACAACCACACCCACACACACACAATTGCACCCAACCACACAACCACACACACGACCACACACACACACAACCACATACACACACAACCACACCCACAACCACACATACACACAACCACACACACAACCACACTACCACACACAACCACACAACCACACACACAACCACACACACATAACCACACAAAACCACACACACAACCACACACACACAACCACACACAAACAACCACACACAACCACACCCAACCACACATCCACACACACCCACAACCGCACCCGTACCCACAACCGCACCCACACCTACAACCACACACACAACCACACAACCACACACACACACAACCACACACACAACCACACACACACAACCACACACATACAACCACACACACACAACAACCACACACACACACACACACACAACAACCACACACACACACACAACCCAGGGCCGTTTCTACCACTAGGCAGGCCTAGGCAGCTGCCTAGGGCAGCAAAAGGTGGAGGGCGGCCAGGGGCCGCGGCCAAAAAATTTATCCTCAACAGTCAGGAAGCACTTACAGATATAAATAAAGCAGGTGCCCGAGTTGAAGCTCAAATTCAGTAACGCATTAAGCAGCCCAAACAATTTGTGAGCTCGGTCGAAGCTGGGCAGGTGTGCTTTCTCCCCATATCTACCATCAAAAATTAGCTGCCATCCTTGATGGAGGTCCTTGCATCCATGACTTTCTCGTGCACAATCCCCGTGTAGTTCCTGTGAGGCCAGGTAGCGTAGCGCCTTCAATTCCACTGTCGACGTGACTTGACGTCACGTTCGGCATCACGGGCGGAGGCTGTGCACACGTGGCTGCTCGGCAAGAGGCAGAGAGAGAGAGTTCCTGCTGCAGCCTGCAGGCCAGCCTATCAGGTACTGAGGGAGGCCGGGTGGGATCCGGGTCGGCTGAGGCAGGCCGGTAGATGTAAAAAAATATATAGGTGTCTAAAAGCCTGGTCAGTTAGTTATAACCTGGCCCAGGCAAAGTACTAAGTAAAGTAAGCAACCTGGCAGTAAGTTGAGTGGTCGTGTCTGGAGCCATGGGGGGTTTGAAGTGCGTGCAGGGCCGGCTCATTCCAGGCACTAAAACCATAGCTGCCAAGGTTTCAGAATGCTATGTGTGATGAGACATTTGCATAATTTCAATGTAATTATGAGTGACGTTTCAGGGACTTTGAGTGACACTTTCTGGCAAGCAACATAAAGATGAGGGAAGCACATAAATATCAGCAAATGCACTAATTTCAGCAAAGAGAAACACTAAGAAGATTTTAAACGTACTGCACAGTATCAGAAATTGAAGGGCACTAATCTAGTCCTCTTACAGATACTCGGGTGGGGGTGGCAAAACTTACTTTACTTAACTCAGTTCTTGGTGATCTGATCTTCATCCAGGCAGCCGTAGCGCTGTGTGTCTGGCCTCGGCCATTGACTCTGCAGCAGGCTGAGGGCTGCCTCATGCCACCTCCCACAGCAATCACTTTAGGTTTGCCGCCGGTGCCCATGAATTCAGGCAGCTTGTCCGAGTCCTCTCCTGGCAGCCACTGCAAACGAACCAGACGTGTGATGGTCAGTCATAGGTCATCTCTCCGACCACGCAATACACTGCACTCTCCTGATCGGCCTCAGCAATACTGAATTGTCTGCGGGAAGTCTGGCCTGTGCTAGCACTACACTCAGCACTGATGGAAACAGCAGTAGACCGATGCGAGCAGAGCCGGGAGCACCATAATGGTTGTGGCTGGTAGCGTCACCCGCCAACCTCTGTACTGCTGCTGGCCTTCATACTCCTGGACCCCACGGCACACTGTCTAGCAAGAGGCAGGGCATGATGTCCCCTCGCAGCACCACGTGATGTCAGTCTGTCTCGGAGCTCCATCAAGTGACTTAGTGCTGCGCAGGCAGCACGGCACCCGGGAAATCTAATTCAATAAGTATAATACATTGTAGTACTGACTGCGCGG
Organism: Triturus cristatus; assembly: GCF_964204655.1. Classification (NCBI taxonomy): domain Eukaryota; kingdom Metazoa; phylum Chordata; class Amphibia; order Caudata; family Salamandridae; genus Triturus; species Triturus cristatus. Next base: position 845,871,794 of record NC_140587.1, on the reverse strand, counting down.
CCTTATCTCTCAGCTGCTGGCAGTCCTGCAAAGTACCAGAGTGTCCCAAGCCTGCGGGAGCAGCGCGCACAGCCACAGGCGGTGCGCTGCCTGCTACTACATACAGGTTTTCAGGCTTCAGTGACAGCAATCATATCATGCAAATAAGCGTGACAATGCATTTCAGTGTGGTGATGCGGAGCACCACACTGAAATGCGTTACTCTAACGCCTGATGCGTGATACTTGGCAGGACTGTAAAACATACACTGAATCTGAATTTTCCTAACAGAACCAAACCATTATAAACCACCACACAGACCACATGAAACTCACTCTTTACAAGGAATTCCGAGGAAGGTGAAGGTCACGTCTCTCGCTGACTTTCCATGCCTCGTTGGCAAGCGGTCACAAGGGATAGGCATTTCAATCACTGGTAGTATGTTTAACTCAGAGGGAGAAAATCCTATTAAAGAATGTCACACTGCTTAAAAGGACTACTACTGCTCAACACATGCATCTCACTCAATGGAAGGTCTTCTGCTTTAATAGAAGCTTATTTTAATAATGTGTGGTCCATCTCACTCACCTGAAGGTTGTCAGTTGCCTCTTTCAAAGAGAGGCCATCTAAATCATTAGAAGGCCATCTCACTCACCAAAAGGCTTTCTCACTCACTTGAAGACCATCTCTTTCAATGGGATCACATGTGAACTAATAGAAGGTCGCTCATTCATTGCACATCTATATCCATCATTTGAATGTGTGTCACTCATTGTAAAGGGTACAGGGAGGGACGTGCATGCTTCGCGTTAGTGGCCTGTGGTTTGGAGTGGTGGCCCATATGAGGAGAGATGGTTTTCGGGGGAGATTTTGACCCTCACGTTTGTTGAACCTAGGCCACCAAGTTGGGAGGAAGAGGTTGGGGTATTGGATGTGCCCCTGGGACGGACTCAAAGCAGGATGCTAATTGTCAGAGGCACTTCAGGAGTTGGTGCAGGGACTTACGTAAAGGGCTTTCGTGGAGCGGTGGCCATGGGGCCTGCTGGTTGTGCTGGTTGTGCATTTGAGCTAGTGAGTTGGTTGGTTGAGGAGCTGATGGAGGGGTCACGAGACCATCAATTATACCAGGCTTCTGTGGAAAGTCAAATTATGTTCAGGAGTCATAGGATAACAATGTTCAGGTGGAATAAACATCTTGATCCCTGTGGGTAAGGTTCTGTGTATAATATATTTAGACTGTAGTAGAAAGGGTCAGGTGTGGCTAGTGGCTTCCTTAGTGTCCTATGACCTGGAGGTAGATGGCATCCTCCATATTACTTGTCGTGGGGGCGGGGGTTGTTTTTTACGATGTGTCACGGCAGATGCTGTTGGTGAAATGTGAGGATCGGATGGACAGATGGAGCCCAGGTTTTACACATGGAATCGGATGGGATTATGAAGTGGTACTGCCGGCGCCATGTGAGGCGAAGCTTGGCATGCCTAATGTTTGACAGCGCCTATAAGTTATTACCCATTATTGCAGATTTGGATCAACGGTCGTCGTTATATAGTGCTGCCTGCTTAAAGGTTCTAGGGAAGAGTTTCAACTGAGGTCATCCCAGTGGCTTGGACCCAAGTTAAAAGGGGGGAGGGGAGAATGCCCGTTGGTTTGATGGGAAGTGATTTATTTTAGGCCATAATTTTGATTACCTGGTCCATTCCTGTGGGTCTAGTGATGGCAGTTACTGGGCCTATTGAAACTGAGGCCCAGTTTTTTAGGAGGGCATCCTAAAACCTAGTGTGAAATACTGGAGATAAGGGCAAAATGTGGAAATTGGAGTGACAACTGATTTTCAGGAATTAGGGGTTCGAAAGCGTATTCTCTGTTGCATAATAGTTTGGGAATAGGCCATGTAAGTATTTGAGTTGAAAGTCCTTCTTGATTTTGGCATCAAGCTATCTTGTCATATATTTTGCTTTATCTATGAATTATTATGCTAGGGACTACCATATTTCTTGACAGTAGAAGATTTTGAGGTTGTACCCTCTGGGTTTAGGAATGCTCATGATTACCCAAAGGGTGTCATAGCACTGCAGAGAAAAAATGAAAAACAGACCGCTCAAATAAGTAAAAAATAGACTCATGAAACTGAAGAGAGAAACTTTTTCAAGGATTTACAGAGGGAGTGAAGGTTGGTGCTACGCCTAAGGGAAGGTGGGAGAGTATTCCAGTGTTTTTGGCTACCAGGTAGCAGTGGAAGAGTGTGCACCCATCAGGGTTTTCTGAATTGCAGGGAGCCAAAGTAGATGGTGAGAAGCATAACCGAGGACATGAGAGGGAACATTTAGCTGAAATAGCCTCTAAAAGTAGAGGGGGCAGTTTTTCTAGAACTTAAGAATTGAAGGGGAAGTGAGGAGACCGGATTATAGTTACTGGGAATCTAAGGAGACAAATAAGGTTTCTTGAAGAGTGGGACTACCAGGGCCTGTTTCTTGGCCATCAGAAAATGGGCCTTGGCAAGTGAGTGGTAGTAGTGGTTTGTGAGCACTGAACAAATCTGCGTTTCACCTCTGGCCAAATTAGACCTGGGAAAACATCAGGGGTAACAAGCGCTATATAAATACAAACCTTTTTTCCTCTTCCATCCTTCCGAATCCAAATAACTGACTAACCTATCCATCACTTAAATTACTTTCATATTTCACTATACTAATTCAACACTAATCACCTATGGGTCTCGGAGTAGCATGCTGAAATCATTAAATTGATCTTAACATAGATTTACGAAAATTGTTTCCATTAATTTTTTTGGCTTCTTAAGTTTTTCGGTAATAATGTTGTTACAATTTTCTAATGCAATATACAGAATTATTATATACAATATTCAGAATTATTATTGCCCTATTTTTTTTCAGGTAGAATAGAAAGGATCAAAAATGTCAGACAGGAAAAAACTCTCAGGTGCTCAGTACAGAAAAAGAAAAGCGGCAAGAGAAATAGAACTATCTAAATTGAACAGGTCTATTGAAAAATGTCTACGTCCTCCAAAGAGTTCTTTTGAAGTTGCTTGGGCATCAACTTCAACCTCAGAAAAAGATGATGATATAGGCCTACCAGACAAGGACATAGAAGTTAACAGCCGAGAGCAAGAAGAACATTCTGTAGTGGATACTGCAAAGGATAACCTTGAAAATGAAGATGGTGATCAAAGTAAACGCCCGAAAATAACTGAAGAAAGCGTTAAAATAGATTATTCAGATCCTGCTTCCTGGAAAGACTTACCAATAAGTAGAGACAAATTAAGAACTCTTTTGGTTGAAAATGGGCCAAAACAAGTGAGCAGAAAATTTCCTTTAGATGAGAAAAAAGGAAGTTTTCAGCTGTACATTATAAAAGAAAACTTTCAAATGGAGAAGAAGTTTACCGTGAATACCTCCAGTATTCTGTATCAACCGATAAGGTTTTCTGTTTTTGCTGCAACGTATTTGGCGGAAATTTAAGTTCAAGTACAAGTCTCACTCAGAATGGATGCAACGATTGGCATAACATATCTGCAATGATGTCTTCAAACAAAAAGAGTGTTGAACATATTACCAACTTCCATAACTGGAAGGGCCTGTATACAAGTCTAAAACAAGACACAACTATAGATAGTGTTAATACAAAAAAGCTTAAAGATGAAGAAAAGTACTGGCATCAGATCTTAGAGCATGTAATATCTCTTGTAAGACAAAATGTGGCCTCCGTGGCAGCAGTGATACACTTTTCATGCTCATGATAATGGCAATTTTCTTTAAATTGTGGAATTGCTCGCCATGTTTGATCCAATAATGAATGAACATCTCAGGAGAATACAAAATAAGGGTAGAAGACATGCTCACTATTTAGGCAACATTATTCAAAATGAACTGATCCAAGTGCTATCAAATGGTATCAAAGAGAAAATCTTTTCATTGGTTAAAAAGGCTAAGTATTTTTCAATCATTCTTGATTGCACCCCAGATATCAGCCGCACAGAACAAATGACCATGATCATAAGATTTGTGGACATCATTCAATCTTCAGGAACAGAGTCATTTCAGTCTTCTGATGAAGAATTCCAAGAAAGCAGCCTCGTGCAAATAAAAGAACACTTTTTGGGATTTGTACCACTAACCGAAACCACAGGTGAATCGATGAGTCATGTTCTGAGATATCAGCTCAAAAGCTTGTCATTGTCAATTGAAGACCTACGAGGTCAGGATTATGATAACGGGAGCAATATGAAGGGCAAGGAAATAGGTCTACAGAAATAAATTCTGGATATTAACCCGTGTGCCTTCTATGTCCCCTGCAGTTCCCACACCCTGCACCTCGTGGTACATGATGCTGATTCGTGTTGCACTGAAGCAACAGCGTTTTTTTACGCTATACAAAGATTGTATGTATTCTTTGCTGCATCTGCACGTCGATGGGATATACTGAAACACCATATGCCATTTTTGACTATAAAACCTCTGAGTGATACTCGGTGGCCACGCAGGATCGATGCCTTAACCCCCATCAGGTACCAGTTACCGCATGTGTATGATGCGTTGTTTGAAATGACTGAAGATTCAACTCTCATATGCTCTTCTGGTACCATGACTAAGGTTGAAGCTGACGTTCTTCTGAACAGCATATCTTCATATAAGTTTGTTGTGGCAGTTTTAACATGGCACAGTATATTATTTCAAATCAATTTGACCAGTAAACTGCTGCAAGAGAAGCACTTTACTATTAAGAAAACAGTAAATGAGCTTAAAAATACAGAGTATTTAAAAAACATGAGGAGTGACATGGAATTTGAGAGAGTTTTGGTTGGTGCTCGAGAGCTAGCTTAAGAAATCAATATTGAGCCAATTTTCAGCCAGAGATAAGAAGGAGGAAAATGAAATTGTTCGCTTACGAATCAGAAGATGAACCCATCGCTGACCCCAAAGAGAAGTTATGAGTAAATTACAATTTTGCAATATTGAACATGGCAATTAGTTCTGTAAAAGAACAATTCACACAGGTGAATGAAATTGTAGGATTATTTGGTTTTCTGTACAATATAAGTGACCTCAAGATGAAAACTTCAAAATAACTCATGGATTTGTGTATCAAATTGGAAACAGCTCTAACCCAGCGTAGACTTGGAGAAACCCTATCTTTTCTAAAGGACATTGAAGCGGCAGCTCTCTGCTCTGAACTTTCAGGAATAAGTAATCAAATACAAAAAAATGCAAAACCCGAATATGTGCTGATCTATCTGTGCCAAAACAAGTTAGAAAATGGTTTACCTAATCTGTTCGTAGCTCTTCGTATCCTTTTGACATTACCGATATCAGTGGCAAGTGCGGAGAGGAGTTTCTCAAAACTCAAATTAATATAAATCTGCACAGTTCCATGAGTCAAGAGAGACTCATAGGACTAGCCACAATGTCAGTAGAAAAAGACATGGCTTAACAGCTTGACATTAGAGATCTTGTTAAAGACTTTGCTAAAATAAAGGCAAGGGAGGTATCGTTGGATTAAGGGAAAGAACCCAAAACACCATTGAAGTTAGAAGAGAGAAAGTTAAAACCGAAATAAAATATCAAGACCAGTGCATATTTAGTTATTTAATGTTTGATGTGTTTTTATTTTAATGTTGAATAGACGTTCTTTTATATCTAATGCATTAATTCTTCTAGCCTGGATGACAGGGGAAGAGAGTGATGGTAGTAAAAGAGAGGGGGCGGCATTTTTCAATTTTCGCCTAGGGTGGCAAAACACCTAAAAACGGCCCTGAGCGCTAACAGTCTTACTTATGACAAAAGTATGACACACCTGAAGCCATCTTGATTGGAATAAAGTGGAAACACTTAAAACATTTCATGTACAAAGGAACAAAATTAGGGGGTTCATTCAGAATTTATGGCAAATGTGTGACATATCTGAATACCTTCTTGATGGAATCAAACTAAAAAACTGAAAGCATTTCCTACTGAGGAGACTGCAGTAAATGAGGAATTTAGGAAACTTTATAACAAATAAATCTCTCAAGATGGCCACTAGAGACAAAAGAGCCCAAATGCAGCAAGAATATCACCCATATGTAGCCCACATGTAGCCCAATGACAGAAGTGTGCAAAATACTTATTTATTGTGTATTTGCAGTTTTATATAGTGCAGACTTGTCAGGTAATGGAGTGCTTTACATGAGCATTGGTTACATCACACAAGATCAAATTCATTTTGGTTGTAGACATGGGGAGATTAAGTTAGTTGACCAGAATCACAGAATGTTGAGCTGAAGCAGAAACTCCAACCTGGTTCCCCAGTTGCAAAGTCTGCAGCTCTAGAAAGTAACACCACATCCTCTCCCCTAAGTGCAACATTTAATCAAGTGGTCAACTGGATAAAAAAACATAAAGATTGCAAATAATTTAAAAGTTCTTTGTCGCTATTTGAAAACTCAGAAAATATGTCCTCATTTTAGTTTTTTAGAGCACTAACCATAATTTTGATGCAAATAAGACCCTCTCATATATATAATTTCTAAAGGAAATGCTCTAGGTATTACAGTTTTGATCACATCAAGATGACGTCAGGCGTTCCACACTTTTGTAATAAATATAGAATGTTACCAATCTAGTTCTTCATTGGGATACTGTTGAGAGGCAGAGGCCAGGGGCACGGACTCTGAAAATTGAAGGCAGGTAGGAGAGTGCAGAGGCAACAATATGACCACACTGGGCAGGCAAGAAGGGCAGTGGCAGCACAACAGACTATGGAGGGCAGTGGAAAGGGGGCAGGGGCAACAAACCAACAATAGAGGACTGGCAAGAGAGGCTGTGGCAATATAATAGACCATTGTGGGCAGAAGGAAGAGACAGTGGTAGTACAACCATACATGCCAACAGACCCGTTTCAGCCAGGAAACGTCCAATGTTTTTAAGCTCAAATGGGCTTTATTTGATCTGTCTCCTGTCTACCATCTCCTCTTTTTCAACGTAACTCAAAGGGGAAAATCAATACCCCAGTTTTTTTTCAAAATCTCCCTCTTACCAAGTTCAATATGTTCGCAAGTATGGTACATTGGATCATGGTAGGCAGGAGGAATTGGGGTAGGGACATGGGCTTGGATAACAGAGGACAGGAGGGACATGGAGAGGTGCACCAAACTGACCCTACAGGGCAGGCATCAGGGTCTGCAGCAGCACAATATACCACACAGGGCATGCGGGAGGGGAGTGCAGCACAACAATCCATAGAAAGCAATAGGGAGGGGAGAGGACCATGCACATGGACAACAGAGAACAGAGGGGAAAGAGGCAATGGTAGCTAACTGACCATAATGGACAGGCAGGAGAGAAAGCTGCAGCATAACATACCCTAAAGGGCAGGAGGGACTGATCAGGGGCATTACAATGGAACAGACAAGCGAAGAGGGAGGGAATAGGCGTCTGCACATGGAAACAGAGGGTTGGGGCAAGGGGGCAGGGCAGGAGCAGCAAGATGACCATGGAGGTCAGGCAGGATGGGCACGAGAAACAAGAGAGCAACAGTGAGACTATGATGGCATACATACAGACCATAGAGGGAAGGTGGGAGGGGGTCAGGGACAGCTAGCTGACCACACAGGGAAGGTGGGAGGGGCCATGGCAGCACCGAAGACCATGCATGGCAAGCGAGAGGGTTAGTGGCAGCACAATGGCTATGATGGGCAAGAGGGAGGGTGCAGGGGCATGCACAAAGGACCATGGAGGATAGAAGGGAGGGTCAGGACCTGGGCACAGACAAGAGAGTTCGAGGAAAGGGGCCTCACAACAGACCACGTGGGTAAGGCAGGAGGAGCAGTTGCAGAAGGGTGTGGCAGTAAAATGGAACATGGAGGACAGGAGGAAGGGGATAGGGGCATGGCATGTGGACAGGCAGGGTGGAGGTGGCAGGGACAGGTTACAGTCATCTGACAATGCTAGGCAGGTGGTAGGGGAGGGGAGTGGCAGCTCAACAGAACACTCAGAGTAGATAGGAGTGGCAGGTCCATGGAACATGGTGGGCAAAAAGGATGGAGCAGGGGCATGCACAAAGACATCGGAGGGCAGGGGGAAGGAGAATAGGGGCAGCAAGCTAAGCACAGAGGCTAAGCAGGAGGTCAATGATGGGCCATAGAATTTGGCAATGGAGGGCAGGAGGAGTGGACTGGTACATCATGTTAAATGGAGGGCAGTGGCAGCACATCAGACCATGCATGGCAGGAGGGAGGAGGCTAGTCCATGGATTCAGACAACAGAGGATAGGGAGGAGGTGGATGGGGCAGCAAGCTAACTGTTCAGAGAAGGTGGGTATTAGGAACTTTATTGTTTTTAAAATGTGTGTCTGTGCAAACTACTTAAAATATGAACAAGTATGCAGCATAATCTCACTTTTATTCAGGAAGAAGAGGATGTTTGTGACTGTGACTCCGGGCTCACTTGGCAGAAACACCTCCTGACCCTCCACCCCATCGCAAAATGTAATGCCTGTGAAAAGAGTAGGTGGGCGCAGTGTTATATAGAACATAGTCCTGAGAGCACGATTGAAAATGAAAACTAGATATAGTATATGGTGTAAACTATGCACCAAAAAGTGTGATATAAGATGAACCGGGCGTGAAATATAATATGCAATACATTGTGCGCAATGACAGATTCATTGGAGAGCGTGAGATAGCACAGGCACTAGCGCGTGCTATGCGATATGCGCCTTGGAGTGTAATATGCACAGGGCAGTGTTGTGTAACCTAACTAGTCTCTAAAGTTGTAATATAAAATATGTGCTGGGGAGTGTAACGTTGCATATGCACTGTGACAAAGATATGGATCCCAGATTGTAATATGTATGGCATAGCGCTGTGCGTTATAACATAGGCATCGAGGAAGGCACGTTAGATGGGGCAATATAAACCGTGCAAAGGCCAGTGTGGCATGACATATTCACGGGGTGGTGTTACAGTGCACATGGGCTAGAGAGTGTCATAGCATACGCACTAGCTGGTGGAATACAACACAGAGGTGTGTGGCACTCGGCGGGCACTGGTGGGTGTAACACAACATTGGGATCAGCCAGGAGCACGCTGTGACTCTCAAGTGAGGTTCGTCTCCTTTCCAGAGAGTAAAATAAAAAGTATTACACATCCGGCGGTGGATGTGTGTTTTATTAACCGTGAGGGGGGTTTCTTATATAGTTTGGTCGCATATTTGTCGAATGCCCTTTGAATGGCTTGGTGTGCGTGTGTATTAATTGTGCCCGTCAATAGCTACCCATGTTTGTATAAATAAACGACAAGGGTGTCTACTTGGAGAGTACCACCCGGCGGGGGCCCCAGGATTAGGCACGGTAGGGCGTCAGACACGTCAGAGCTTCACTAGCGGTGTAAATACATTCCATGTGGATTCAGTGTATGCATAGTTGCCTTTTAATGAATATCACGCAAATCGTCATGGTGATAGGTACATACGGTTTGTCCAGCATGTCCTAGGTGCTTCTATAAATATATATATTTTTTAAATATTAAAAAACAAAGTCCGGCCCCGGGGGTTGGGGTCCCCGGGGCCGATTAAGGCCTTGGGAGAGGGGCCACGCGGCCCCCTTCCAAATTTATTTTTTTCAACCAAAAAAATTATGGTCCAGGCCTTGTGGGAAGGGGTCACAAGGGCCAATAAATTAGAAAAAAGGGGGGCCACACAGCCCTCCTTCTTAAAACAATAAAATAAATTAAAGACCGGACTCGCGCCGGAGGCCTCACCCCCTCCTTGCAGCAATCTGCAAATGCGCCCCCTGGCTAGTTGTAAGTTGGGGAATTAATTCCCCTTCAATACTGAGGGTCCCTGAGGGCCAACTAGCCCAACAGGTATCTCCAGTATGCGCCAGGGAGCTGCCTTGCAGACAGGTGTTCTGAGGCCACGGCCCTTTTTACACCTCTATGTAACGCAGCTCTGCGGCGCCTACTGGAGGTACCTAGTGGGCTAGTTTGACCCTAGGGACCCTTAGGATTCAAGGGGACTTAATCTCTCAACTTAGAACGGCCACAGGGCGCGTTTACACAGTGGTGAAGGGAGGGGTTGGGGCCTTAGGTGACATTTGCAAACACACCCTGTGGCGTGTTTTAAATTGGGGAAATAATTCCCTTTCAATCCTCAGGGACCCTGGGGGTCAACTAGCCCACCAGGTGCTTCCAGTAAGCGCCACTGCTCTGCGTTGCAGAGAGGTGGTGGAGGCCGTGCCCCTTTTTACTCCTCTCTGCAATGGCGCTTACTGGACGTACCTAGTGGGCTATTTTGCCCCTAGGGACCCTCAGGAGTCAAGGGGACTTAATCCCCAGTTTAAAACGGCCACAGGGCGTGTTTACACAGTGGGGAAGGAAGGGGACGGGTCCTGAGGTGACGTGTGCAAACACGCCTTATGGCGTGTTTTAAGTTGGGGAAATAATTCCCCTTCAATCCTGAGGGCCCCTGGGGGCTAACTAGCCCACCAGGTGCTTCCAGTAAGCGCCACTGAGCTGCGTTGCAGAGAGGTGGTCCAGACCGAGCTCCTTTTTTAAACCTCTCTGCAACGCCAATGACGACAAAATTAAATTCCAAGAAGATCTATCGGCCATTGCATACTGGATGACTGAAAATCGTCTCCAGCTTAATTCATCTAAGACCGAGGTGCTACTGGTTGGAAAGGAGACCCTAAAATGGGACGACAAGTGGTGGCCATCTGCATTGGGGCCTGCACCCACCCCTAAGAAGGAAGTTAAAAACTTGGGTATCATGGTCAATAATCGACTAGACCTTGACTCCCACGCCAAAAAAGTAGCAGGTCTGTGCTACGGCCGTTTACAGTCTCTGAGACCCATTCTGGGTTTCTTCAATCCCCAAGTCCGTCAGACGATCATTCAGACTATGGTGCTGTCAAACATCGACTACTGCAATGTCCTCATGCTGGGCTCCAATCAATCCACAATTCATAGACTTCAAAGAGCTCAGAATGCGGCCGCACGTAGTCTGTTTGGACTGCCCAACAATTGTCATATCTCTCCTATTCGTCATCATTTGCATTGGCTGCCTGTAAATCAGCGTATTCAATTCAAGGCACTTTGCCTTATCCATAAAATTTTGTATTCCTCGGGCCCTAAAATTCTGCAGAATTTGGGTTCTCTATATGTCCCCACCCGGGCTCTTCGTTCTGCTGATTTGACTCTGGCCCACATTCCTATGATCAGGAGGTGCAGAGCCGGAGGCCGATCTTTTAGATATTTGGCCCCGAAATTGTGGAACGCAATCCCACTTGAAGCTCGTGTTATCACAAATCATTTGGCTTTCAGAAAGAAAATTAAGACCTGGCTATTTTCCATTCTTTAGGCCCGACTTTCTGGAGCTCTTCCTACACCTGGTTTGGCTGCTGCGTACCTGGTTGTCTGCAAGCGCTGGGACGCCCCGTTGCTGGGGTAGCCATGCGCTATATAAGCTACCATAACATAACATAACATAACTGGAGGTACCTAGTGGGCTAATTGGACCCTAGGGACCCTCAGGATTCAAATGAACTTAATCTCCCAACTAAAAATGGCCACAGGGCGTGTTTACACAGGGGTGAAGGGAGGGGACGGGCCTGAGTTAACATGTGCAAACACGCCCTGTGGCGCGTTTTAAGTTGGGGAAATAATACCCCTTCAATCCTGAGGGACCCTGGGGGCCAACTAGCCCACCAGGTGCTTCCAGTAAGTGCCCCTGCGCTGCGTTGCAGAGAGGTGGTCTAGGCCGTGCCCCTTTTTACATCTCTCTGCAACGCAGCTCTGTGGCGCTTACTGGAGGTACCTAGTGGTCTAGTGATGGCATTTGAGATGTCATCAGTGATGTCATGAGTGATGTCACTGACCATGTCATGAGTGATGTAATATGTGACGTCATCAGCAGTGCATTGCGGGCGTGCGAGTTATAGTTAGCTGAACTAACTATAACAGGGGAATTTCAATGGTTTTGTATGAGTGAAAAGTCCAGCTAACTATAACACCCCTGAAATCTATGGTTTTTTCAGTGAATTTCTAAGGTTTTTTAAATACTAATTCCTAACTATAACGTGCCTGAAACCTATGGTTTTTTCAGTGAATATATATACCTATCTATCTATCTATCTATCTATCTATCTATCTATCTATCTATCTATCTATCTATCTATCTATCTATCTATCTATCTATCTATCTATCTATCTATCTATCTATCTATCTATCTATCTATCTATCTATCTATCTATCTATCTATCTATCTATCTATCTATCTATCTATCTATCTATCTATCTATCTATCTATCTATATATATATATATTCACAGAAAAAACCATAGGTTTCAGGCACGTTATAGTTAGGAATTAGCATTTAAAAAACCTCAGAAATTCACTGAAAAAACCATAGGTTTCAGGGGTGTTATAGTTAGCTGGACTTTTCACTTGTACAAAACCATTGAAATTCCCCCGTTATAGTTAGTTCAGCTAACTATAACTCGCGCGCCCGCAATGCACTGCTGATGACGTCACATATTACATCACTCATGACATGGTCAGTGACATCACTCATGACATCACTGATGACATCTCAAATGACATCACTGATGACATCACTGATGACATCATCCAGTGAATGTGTGTTTTTCTGAAAATTAAATATGTTTTATATATGTATATCTCAAGGTCGATGGAAGAATAAATGGGTATATAAGTGTCTAAATGGATGATTTGTTTTTGAAAAATTGATTGTGTAACTGACTGATTAAGTGTATCATAGTGAATACATGGCTTAGTGAGTAATGTTTAAATATGTAAATATCTGTATCAGTCTCTCACTTTGTGTATAAGTGGCTGCATGGGTTGGTGAGTAGCTACATGGGTGTCTTTATAGGTTATTAGTTGGTTTTTTGAGTATCAGTCTGAGTGTCTGCATGGTTCGGTGGGGGGTATTACGTAGTGCATAGGTGCATGAATGAGTGACTCACTGTTTGTATGTGTTGAACACAGCATGTGTGCAGGACTGTATGGGTGGATGAGTGTGTGTATGGGTGTGTTAGTGAGTGAATGACTGTCTCAATAGTGTCTTTATGAGTAACTACATATGTTTTAAACTAGTATATGTGACTATTGGTGTATATATGTGAGTATATGTGAGAGTGAGAGATTGAAAGAGTTCCTGTATGAATAAGTATGTGTTTCTATAAGTGATTGTTTAAAAGACTAAGTATGTGTAAGTTTCCGTAGAAGTAAGTATGGTGGTGTGTGTATAACTGTATATGCAAGTAAATGTATGTTTGATTCTTTATTAGCATGAGTGACTATGTGTGTGAGTAACTCTATGGATGAGTGGCATTGTGTAACAGGATGTATAGGTGTATGAGTACATATGATGAGTGAGTACATGTATGAGTGACTGTATAGGACTGTTGGTGAATGAGTGGATGTGTATGTGGATCTTAGAATTACTGAAGAGGTTGTTGTAACTGGTATTGGTATGTCCATTGTTTTGAAAATGTTAGTCTCTATTTTTGAATGTGTGTATCAAAGGTTATATTAGAGTGAGAGGAGGTCTGCCACTCTATCACAAGGATGATGTCATCAGTGATGTCATCAGTGATGTCATGAGTGATGTCACTGACCATGTCATGAGTGATGTAATATGTGACGTCATCAGCAGTGCATTGCGGGCGCGCGAGTTATAGTTAGCTGAACTAACTATAACGGGGGAATTTCAATGGTTTTGTACAAGTGAAAAGTCCAGCTAACTATAACACCCCTGAAACCTATGGTTTTTTCAGTGAATTTCTGAGGTTTTTTAAATGCTAATTCCTAACTATAACGTGCCTGAAACCTATGGTTTTTTCTGTGAATTTCAAAGGTTTTTTAAATGCTAATTTCTAACTATGCCTACAGAGATAGGACATGTGAAGAAAGAAGAAAAAATGCACAGAAAGAAACAAAAGAAGTGCAGAAAGAAGCAACAGAAGTCCTCAAATACGAAGATAAGTGCAGGAAGAAGGATAACGTGCAGAAAGAACAAAAAGAAGAGCAGAAAGAAGCCTTGTTGCAAAATCATCCTGTACCCTCAACTTTTTCAGACGGATACTGGTGGTAACTGAGTCTGACTAACCAGTCCTAGAGCCAGTGCTATGTTAAAAGACACTTAGAATACAGTGAAAACACCTACATACACTAGGGAACATTATGCGTTGGGGTCCCCCTGTGATTAGCATGACCTCCTCTGTAAGCCCCTAGTATATAATAGGGCATGGGAATTAAAACTACCTCTTAAAACAGGCCACAGGGCGTTTTTGCACACGTTAACTCAGGCCCCGTCCCCTCCATTCACCACTGTGTAAACACGCCCTGTGTCCATTTTTAGTTGGGAGATTAAGTTCATTTGAATCCTGAGGGTCCCTAGGGTCCAACTAGCCCACTAGGTACCTCCAGTAAGTGCCACAGAGCTGCGTTGCAGAGAGGTGTAAAAAGTGGCACGGCCTGGACCACCTCTCTGCAATGCAGCTCAGTGGCGCTTACTGGAAGCTCTTGGTGGGCTAGTTAGCCCCCAGGGGCCCTCAGTATTGAAGGGAAATTATATCCCCAATTTAAAACGTGCCATAGTGCGTGTTTGCACACTTCACCTCAGGCCCCGTCCCCTCCCTTCACCACTGTGTAAACGCGCCCTGTGGCTGTTCTAAGTTGAGAGATTAAGTCCCCTTGAATCCTAAGGGTCCCTAGGGTCAAACTAGACCACTAGGTACCTCCAGTAAGCGCCACAGAGCTGCGTTGCAGAGAGGTGTAAAAAGGGGCTTGGCCTCAGAACACATGGCTGCAGCGCAGCTCCCTGGCGCATACTGGAGATGCCTGTTGGGGGCGCGTTTGCAGAGTGCTGCACGGAGGGGGAATGGCCTCCGGCACGATGCCAGTCTTTTATTTATTTTAGTTTTTTAAGAAGGGGGGCTGTTTGGTTCCCCTTCTTATTCTAATTTATTGGCCCTGATGACCCCATCCCCCAGGGCCAGTCTCCTAATTATATTTTTTTGACCCCAATCCCCAGGGCCGGCCACTGTTTTTTATTATTTTTAAAAAATATATATTTATAGACACACCTAGGACATGCTGGACAAACCGTACGTACCTATCACCATGACGATTTGCGTGATATTCATTAAAAGGCGACTATGCATGCAATGAATCCACGTGGAATGTATTTACACCACTAGTGAAGCTCTGACATGTCTGATGCCCTACCGTGCCTAATCCTGGTAGACACCCTTGTCGTTTATTTATACAAACATGGGTAGCTATTGACGGGCACATTTAATACACATGCACACCAAGCCATTCAAAGGGGATTCGACAAAAATTCGACCAAAACTATGCAAGAAACCCCCCTCACGGTTAATAAAACACACATCCACTGCCGGATGTGTAATACTTTTTATTTTACTCTCTGGAAAGGGGACGAACATCACTTGAGTCACAGCATGCTCCTGACAGAGCCCAATGCTGTGTTACACCCACCATTGCCTGCCGAGTGCCACACACCTCTGTGTTGTATTCCACTAGCTAGTGCATATGCTATGACACTCTCTAGCCCATGTGCACTGTAACACCACCCCGTGAATATGTCATGCCACACTTGTCTTCGCACGGGTTATATTGCCCCATCTAACGTGCCTTTCTCGATGCCTATGTTATAACGCACAGTGCTATGCCATATATATTACAATCTGGGATCCATATCTTTGTCACAGTGCATATGCAACGTTACACTCCCCAGCACATATTTTATACTACAACTTTAGAGACTAGTTAGGTTACACAACACTGCCCTGTGCATATTACACTCCAAGGCACATATCGCATAGCACGCGCTAGTGCCTGTGCTATCTCGCGCTCTCCAATGAATCTGTCATTGCGCACAATGTATTGCATATTATATTTCACGCCCGGTTCATCTTATATCACACTTTTTGGTGCATAGTTTATACCATACACTATATCTAGTTTTCATTTTCAATCGTGCTCTCAGGACTATGTTCTATATAACACTGTGTTCACCTACCCTTTTCACGGGCATTACATTTTGCGATAGGGGGTGGAGGGTCAGGGGGTGTTTCTGCCAAGTGAGCCCGGAGTCACAGTCACAAACGTCCTCTTCTTCCTGAATAAAAGTGAGATTATGCTGCATACTTGTTCATATTTTAAGTAGTTCGCACAGACACAATGTTTTAAAAACAATAAAGTTCCTAATACCCGCCTTCTCTGAACAGTTAGCTTGCTGCCCCATCCCCTTCCTCCCTATCCTCTGTTGTGTGAATCCATGGACTAGCCTCCTCCCTCCTGCCATGCATGGTCTGATGTGCTGCCACTGCCCTCAATTTAGTATGATGTACCAGTCCACTCCTCCTGCCCTCCATTGCCCAATTCTATGCCCCATCATTGACCTCCTGCTTAAACTCTGTGCTTAGCTTGCTGCCCCTATTCTCCTTCCCCCTGCCCTCCGATGTCTTTGTGCATGCCCCTGCTCCATCCTTTTTGCCCACCATGTCCCATGGACCTGCCACTCCTATCTACTCTGAGTGTTCTGTTGAGCTGCCACTCCCCTCCCACCTGCCTAGCATTGTCAGATGACTGTAACCTGTCCCTGCCACCTCCACCCTGCCTGTCCACATGCCATGCCCCTATCCTCTTCCTCCTGTCCTACATGGTCCATTGTACTGCCACACCCTTCTGCCCTCCCTGGTCTGTTGTGCTGCAACTGCTCCTCCTGCCTGCCCCGTGTGGTCTGTTGTGAGGTCCCTTCCCCTGAACTTTCTTGTCTGTGCACAGGTCCTGACCCTCCCTTCTATCCTCCATCGTCCTTTGTGCATGCCCCTCCACCCTCCTTCTTGCCCATCATAGCCTTTGTGCTGCCACTAACCCTCCCACTTGCCATGCATGGTCTTCTGTGCTGCCATGGCCCCTCCCACCTTCCCTGTGTGGTCAGTTAGCTGCCCCTGACCCCCTCCCACCTTCCCTCCATGGTCTGTGTGTATGCCATCACAGTCTCACTGTTGCTCTTCATGGTGTGTCTTGCTTCTAGTGCCCATCCTGCCTGACCTCCATGGCTATCTTGCTGCTCCTGCCCTGCCCCCTTGCCCCCAGCCCTACTCCCTCCCTCCTGGCTTGTCTGTTCCATTGTAATGCCCCTGATCCGTCCCTCCTGCCCTTTATGGTCTGTTATGCTGCAGGTTTCTCTCCTGTCTGTCCATTATGGTCAGCTAGCTACCATTGCCTCTTGCCCCTCTGTTCTCTGTTGTCCATGTGCATGGTCCTGTCCCCTCCCTCTTGCTTTCTATGGATTGTTGTGCTGCACTCCCGTCCTGCATGCCCTGTGTGGTGTATTGTGCTGCTGCAAACCCTGATGCCTGCCCTGCAGGGTCAGTTTGGTGCACCTCTCCATGTCCCTCCTGTCCTCTGTTATCCAAGTCCATGTCCCTATCCCATTTCCTTCCATGATCCAATGTACCATACTTGCGAACATTTTGAACTTGGTAAGAGGGAGATTTTGAAAAAAAACTGGGGTATTGATTTTCCCCTTTGAGTTACATTGAAAAAGAGGATATTGTAGACAGGAGACAGATCAAATAAAGCCCATTTGAGCTTAAAAACATTGGACGTTTCCTGGCTGAATTGGGTCTGTTGGCATGTATGGTTGTACTACCATTGCCTCTTCCTTCTGCCCACAATGGTCTATTACATTGCCACAGCCTTGAAGGAGGGTAGATTTTGTATCACAGGGGGCCCCTGGCCCGTTCTGTCCACACCTGAAGTATGAGACCCTTGTCCTTGCCCTGCCAGCTGCATTTGTAGGCCGTATTAAATTGACCAGCGGGTCCTGTGTTGCTATATAATTATCCTGAGACATCCTTACCACTCAGCCAGCATAAAACCCCTGTGTAGGCCCTTCTGTTCAATATGTAGGCCTCTTTGTTAAATTGACCATAGCTCTGCAATTTTAGTGTATAGCAGTCTGAAGGCAGGTCTGCGAGGCCTTCTGATCCAAACTAGTAGCCCCCACCCTACCCGAGTGCTCCGTGCTCGGTATCAAAGTTCAACATCCCCCTGAAGCTGTCGACATACAGTAGGCTGCATCCTGGACTGGTACTTGCTTCCTGGGCAGGTTTCCCGCTTTTAAGGAAGTGGCAACCGCAGAGCGTCAAGTTAGGAGAACTGAGGAGATTTTATACATGAATATATTGAATTCCCGTACAATACCCATTATTTTCTGCTTGCTCTATGGAACTTACGATAAGCGATTGGCCTGAGAGACTGACCTTTTCACCCAGTCCATTGTCAGCATTAAGTGGGTAAATGACGAAATGTCTGGTAAAATCTGCAGACGAAGCTTTTGGGTAGCATACGTAGGTAGATGTAGCGTGCAAAGGAGCCCACAAAATGATATAAAAAGGGAGCACCCACAGATATCGACGGACTACCTCGCCGTCTGTATGTAGGTTAACAGGCAGTGCAGGTTTTCCCCAAGAGCTGGGAGCTCTTGTCTTCCTTTGCTTAAAATGTCTTGCTCTGCTTTGCTTGAAGTATCTTATTCTATTTTACCTATATGAAATGTCATGTTATGTTTAACCATTGTTCTCTTTACTTTTGCATTTAAAAGATTTTGTATTGTAATTGCAGGAATGCTTGCTCTAAGAGTAAACGTGAGTGTTCATAGGTAACATTTTCCTTGGTGTAACTTGTTTCTCATGATGCATTTATAGATGTGTTTTCTCTCTCTCTCTGTCAGTACATTAATTGAGATACAGAGAATATTATGACAGCTGTATGATTATCTGGATTCTGTATTTTGTACTTTATGTCTCTATTCTGCGGTTTCTTTGAAGTTGCATCTTCTCATTAAACTGCCATTGTATTCTGCCTCCAATTCCATGTCTCATATGTCTGTTTTCTTCATTTTTGGAGCAAGCGTTCCTAGGCACCCCGGCTCAAATTAAGGTGCCCCTTTTGTCCCTGACTCACTCTCCTGCTCAGTTCTGTGGTGGCTCCCGGGGATCTGGGGACCGCCCCTAGCTTCCTTGACCCGTAATAGATCTTCCCTCCAACAGCCTCTCTTGCAAGTCCTGTATTGTTGGTTTGTTGCCCCTGCCCCCCTTTCCACTGCCCTCCATAGTCTGTTGTGCTTCCACGGCCCTTCCTGCCTGCTCAGTGTGGTTAAATTGTTGCCTTTGCACCCTCCTACCTGCCTTCAATTTTCAGAGTCCGTGCCCCTGGCCTCTGCCTCTCAACAGTATCCTAATGAACAACTAGATTGCTAACATTCTATATTTATTACAAAAGTGTGGAACGCCTGACATCATCTTGATGTAATCAAAACTGTAATACCTAGAGCATTTCCTTTAGAAATTACATATATGAGAGGGTCTTATTGGCATCAAAATTATGGTTAGTGCTCTAAAAGACTAAAATAAGGACATATTTTCTGAGTTTTCAAATAACGACAAAGCACTTTTAAATTATTTGTTATCTTTGTTTTTTTATCCAGTTGACCACTTGATTAAATGTTGCACTTAGGGGAGAGGATGTGGTGTTACTTCCAGAACTGCAGACTTTGCAACTGGGGAACCAGGTTGAAGTTTCTGCTTCAGCTCGACATTCTGTGATTCTGGTCAAATCACTTAGTCTCCCCATGTCTACAACCAAAATTAATTTGTTCTTGTGTGATGTAACCAATGCTCATGTAAAGCACTCCAATACCTGACAAGTCTGCACTATATAACACTGCAAAAACACAAAATAATAAGTGTTTTGCACACTTCTGTCATTGGGCTATATTTGGGCTACATCTGGGTGATTTTGGGCTACATTTGGGCTCTTTTGTCTCCGGTGGCCATCTTGGGAGATTTATTTGTTATGAAGTTTCCTAATTTCCTCATGTACTGCAGTCTCCTCAGTAGGAAATGCTTTCAGTTTTTTACTTTGATTCCATCATGAAGGTATTCAGATATGTCACACATTTGCCATAAATTCTGAATGTTAGCACTCTAGTTGCTCATTAGATCACTGTAGTAAAACTACTGCACCATGGAAGTCTGCTCCTGGTATTAAAAGTGCATGTTTCAGTCTGCATGTCAGAATTTTTTAATGAAATAGAAGAGGATTTGAGAAGTCACTCAAAATGTGCCCTCATTTTCTTTCTTCAGCATTAATCATAATTTCTATGGCAAAATGAACCTCCTCATTGTGTTCCTTTTTAAATTAAATGTTTTAAGTGTTACCAGTTTATTCCAATCAAGATGGCTTCAGGTGTGCCATACTTTTGTCATAATGAAGACAGTAAGCGCTCTAGTTGTTTTTAAGAACATTCTGGGACATTCTGTCATTGGGCTATACTTGGGCTACATCTGGGTGATATTTGGGCTACATTTGGGCTCTTTTGTCTCTGGTGGCCATCTTGGGAGACTTATTTGTTATGAAGTTTCCTAATTTCCTCATGTACTGCAGTCTCCTCAGTAGGAAATGCTTTCAGTTTTTTACTTTGATTCCATCAAGAAGGCATTCAGATGTGTCACACATTTGCCATAAATTCAGAATGTTAGCACTCTTTTTGCTCATTAGATCACTGTAGTAAAGCTACTGCTCACCAGGGAAAACTGCTGCTGGTATTGAAAGTGCATGTTTCAGTCTGCATGTCAGAATTTTTTAATGAAATAGAAGAGGATTTGAGAAGTCACTCAAAATGTGCCCTAATTTTTCTTTCTGCAGCACTAATCATACTTTTTATGGAAAAATGAACCCCCTCATTTTGTTCCTTTTTAAATTAAATGTTTTAAGAGTTACCACTTTAATCCAAGCAAGATGGCTTCAGGTGTGCCATACGTTTATCATAAGTAGGACTGTTAGCGCTCTAGTAGTTCTTTGGAACACTTTGGGAAGCTGCAGTAGAACACAAAGGAATCAACTGACAGTCTCTGCCCTTGTTGGATGTACATGTTTTACTGAGAATGTCAGACTTCATTCTCACATGACTGAGAAAGATAATGTGAATTTACAGAAAATAAGCTCTCAGTTTAGCCTATAGATCACCTTCCAAACCTCTGTGGTAAAAGCATGAGAAAATATTTTTCTCTCAATCATGATATCCCAGCAGAAGGCTTTTTCACATGGTGAAATCACCTTAGAACATACCACAATTCCTAAAATGAGTATGGTACCATCAACAAATGATTTATAATGTAACTAAAGTCTTAAAACCTTCTATTAACTGCAATGCTTTTTAATGAGGTGCTATCATGTATATTAGTCCCAAGATGGCTGCCAACACTTCTTGGATGAAGTGCTGACAGCCAATCAGATCTCAGGATGAGATGTGTGGTTAGGCTCCGCCCACATATATATATGCTTTTAAATGCTATTTTCTCAGGAAATACTGAACAGATTTACACCAGACCTGCAAAAGGCACTTCCTTGACCTTATGGCTACCTCTCTGCCAAATTTCAAGTAATTCTGTTCAGCCGTTCGGGCTGTAGCTGTGTCTAAAGGTCCTATGGAAAAATGCATGGGGAAAACGCGTTTTGGGACCCCCCTTTTTTCTCGGCCCCTGCTTGACGAATCCCCCCGAGACTTTCAGGGTAGGAGCGGAGCGTAGCGCCCCACCTATTTTGAAAATTTCGCGAGGATTCGTCGACCGGCGCCAAAGTTATTCCAAATAGAATGTTGCGGATTGCCTATGGAAACAGGGTCCTAACTATAACTACCTACTGGCGGCGACCGCCAGTAGGTAATATATATATATATATATATATATATATATATATATATATATATATATATATAATATCTACTGGTGGTCGCCAGTAGATAGTTATAGTTACAACCTAGTTTCCATAGGAAATCTCAAAATTCTATTTTGAATAACTTTGGCGCCGGTTGACGAATCCTCGCGAAATTTTCAAAACTAATGGGGCGCTCCGTTCAGCTCCTACCCTGAAAGGGGTGATTCGTCAAGCAGGGGCCGAGAAAAAAGGGGGGTCCCAAAACACGTTTTCCCCATGCATTTTTCCATAGGACCTTTAGACACAGCTACAGCCCGAACGGCTGAACAGAATTACTTGAAATTTTGCAGAGAGGTAGCCATAAGGTCAAGGAAGTGCCTTTTGCAGGTCTGGTGTAAATCTGTTCAGTATTTCCTGAGAAAATAGCAATTAAAAGCATATATATATGTGGGCGGAGCCTAACCACACATCTCATCCTGAGATCTGATTGGCTGTCAGCACTTCATCCAAGAAGTGTTGGCAGCCATCTTGGGACCAATATACATGATAGCACCTCATTAAAAAGCATTGCAGTTAATAGAAGGTTTTAAGACTTTAGTTACATTATAAATCATTTGTTGATGGTACCATACTCATTTTAGCAATTGTGGTATGTTCTAAGGTGATTTCACCATGTGAAAAAGCCTTTTGCTGGGATATCATGATTGAGAGAAAAATATTTTCTCATGCTTTTCCCACAGAGGTTTGGAAGGTGATCTATAAGCTAAACTGAGAGCTTATTTTCTGTAAATTCACATTATCTTTCTCAGTCATGTGAGAATGATGTCTGACATTCTCAGTAAAACATGTACATCCAACAAGGGCAGAGACTGTCAGTTGATTCCTCTGTGTTCTACTGCAGCTTCCCAGAGTGTTCCAAAGAACTACTAGAGCGCTAACAGTCCTACTTATGATAAAAGTATGGCACACCTGAAGCCATCTTGCTTGGATTAAAGTGGTAACTCTTAAAACATTTAATTTAAAAAGGAACAAAACGAAGGGGTTCATTTTTCCATAAAAAGTATGATTAGTGCTGCAGAAAGAAAAATTAGGGCACATTTTGATTGACTTCTCAAATCCTCTTCTATTTCATTAAAAAATTCTGACATGCAGACTGAAACATGCACTTTCAATACCAGCAGCAGTTTTCCCTGGTGAGCAGTAGCTTTACTACAGTGATCTAATGAGCAAAAAGAGTGCTAACATTCTGAATTTATGGCAAATGTGTGA
Organism: Triturus cristatus; assembly: GCF_964204655.1. Lineage (NCBI taxonomy): Eukaryota > Metazoa > Chordata > Amphibia > Caudata > Salamandridae > Triturus > Triturus cristatus. Next base: position 845,848,769 of record NC_140587.1, on the reverse strand, counting down.
CACATCTGAATGCCTTCTTGATGGAATCAAAGTAAAAAAATGAATGTATTTCCTACTGAGGAGACTGCAGTAAATGAGGAAATTAGGAAACTTCATAACAAATAAGTCTCCCAAGATGGCCGCCAGAGACAAAAGAGCCCAAATGTAGCCCAAATATCATCCAGATGTAGCCCAAGTATAGCCCAATGACAGAATGTTCTTAAAAACAACTAGAGCGCTTACTGTCTTCATTATGACAAAAGTATGGCACACCTGAAGCCATCTTGATTGGAATAAACTGGTAACACCTAAAACATTTAATTTAAAAAGGAACACAATGAGGGGGTTCATTTTGCCATAGAAATTATGATTAATGCTGAAGAAAGAAAATGAGGGCACATTTTGAGTGACTTCTCAAATCCTCTCCTATTTCATTAAAATATTCTGACATGCAGACTGAAACATGCACTTTTAATACCAGGAGCAGACTTCCATGGTGAACAGTAGTTTTACTACAGTGATCTAATGAGCAACTAGAGTGCTAACATTCAGAATTTATGGCAAATGTGTGACATATCTGAATACCTTCATGATGGAATCAAAGTAAAAAACTGAAAGCATTTTCTACTGAGGAGACTGCAGTACATGAGGAAATTAGGAAACTTCATAACAAATAAATCTCCCAAGATGGCCACCGGAGACAAAAGAGCCCAAATGTAGCCCAAAATCCCCCAGATGTAGTCCAAATATAGCCCAATGACAGAAGTGTGCAAAACACTTATTATTTTGTGTTTTTGCAGTGTTATATAGTGCAGACTTGTCAGGTTGAGGAAATATGAATTTTGTGATCAGTTATGTCCCCTATCGTAGACCCCAACGGCTTCATGTACATGCTATAAGTACATGTATGTTCCCTCCTGCTCCAGTTTTAAAGACGCAAATATATGTGCGTCCACCATCAACATGTCCTCTTTCAGATCCACCATGAATGGGTCAGATATTCCTTTCCTAAGTATGAAAGGCCACCGACTTTATGTGGTTCACTTTCCACATTTTACAGATTCAGGCGAGTAGGCCCGAATTCTGTCATCAAGCCTTTTCCTGCCTTCTGCCTCTGAAAGCTCCAGTCTGAGCCTGTATCTGTGACCATGAACTTTGTCTTACTCCCTGCGCGGCTAACGGTGCCTGATCCAGCCCGTCGCCTGCCAAAAACTGTATTTCACCTTCAAGATTATCTCCTCCGCCCCTCATCCGATGCATTCCTGTCTAGCTGTTTAGGTAAACATTCCTCCCGCTACCGTGCAAAGGGCCAGGCCTCGCTGTCCTCATGCAAGTAATTCATAGCCCTGTTACCATGGAATATTCCTACCCCCTCGCATCTAGTGTAGACACTTAGACGCTTGTACACGCACTAACAGTCAGTATAGTCAGTATAGAATAAGATTCTATCCTAAGAGACCTCTCTTTTTGGATAACACAGTTCTTCAAACATAGGATATTAGATATGATTTGGGATTAGGTTGACATAACCCCAGACTTCTGTCTCCACATGTAGAGCTAAATGTCAAGTCCCCTTCACCCTCTAGTTGCACGTCAATCACACGTCATGCGGCTGCGCGCGCATCTCTGCCAAATATTTCTGCTGACATTGCAGGATTCCCTTATGGATCCACCCACTTGTGACATCATGTATAATGACGTTTTCTAGTTACGCCTATTCTAGTTACGCATGCATATTTTATTTTGTTTTATCAGTTGTTACGCCTACTACATCTGTTTCACTGTAATGCCTTTTCTATAAATATGATTACCTGTCAATAATATATGCCCTTCCTTCCTGAACTTTCGTGGTGATGGAATAGAATGCCTACAATTCGAATTGTATTCCTTTGTATAGGAATAAAGCCTTTTAAAACCTCTAATACCACGGATTCTGCCTCTTATATTTACTGAGTTATTTTTGATAGACTTTACCGCATAAAAAATAGTACCGGTAATGAAATATTTACCACAAGGTATTGGAGTGCTTTACATGAGCATTGGTTACATCACACAAGAACAAATTCATTTTGGTTGTAGACATGGGGAGACTAAGTGATTTGACCAGAATCACAGAATGTCGAGCTGAAGCAGAAACTTCAACCTGGTTCCCCAGTTGCAAAGTCTGCAGTTCTGGAAGTAACACCACATCCTCTCCCCTAAGTGCAACATTTAATCAAGTGGTCAACTGGATAAAAAAACATAAAGATAACAAATAATTTAAAAGTGCTTTGTCGCTATTTGAAAACTCAGAAAATATGTCCTTATTTTAGTCTTTAAGAGCACTAACCATAATTTTGATGCCAATAAGACCCTCTCATATATGTAATTTCTAAAGGAAATGCTCTAGGTATTACAGTTTTGATTACATCAAGATGATGTCAGGCGTTCCACACTTTTGTAATAAATATAGAATGTTAGCAATCTAGTTGTTCATTAGGATACTGTTGAGAGGCAGAGGCCAGGGGCACGGACTCTGAAAATTGAAGGCAGGTAGGAGGGTGCAAAGGCAACAATTTAACCACACTGAGCAGGCAGGAAGGGCCGTGGAAGCACAACAGACTATGGAGGGCAGTGGAAAGGGGGGCAGGGGCAACAAACCAACAATACAGGACTTGCAAGAGAGGCTGTGGCAATGTAATAGACCATTGTGGACAGAAGGAAGAGGCAATGGTAGTACAACCATACATGCCAACAGACCCGATTCAGCCAGGAAACGTCCAATGTTTTTAAGCTCAAATGGGCTTTATTTTATCTGTCTCCTGTCTACAATCTCCTCTTTTTCAATGTAACTCAAAGGGGAAAATGAATACCCCAGTTTTTTTTCAAAATCTCCCTCTTACCAAGTTCAAAATGTTCGCAAGTATGGTACATTGGATCATGGAAGGAAATGGGATAGGGACATGGAGTTGGATAACAGAGGACAGGAGGGACATGGAGAGGTGCACCAAACTGACCCTGCAGGGCAGGCATCAGGGTTTGCAGCAGCACAATACACCACACAGGGCATGCAGGACGGGAGTGCAGCACAACAATCCATAGAAAGCAAGAGGGAGGGGACAGGACCATGCACATGGACAACAGAGAACAGAGGGGCAAGAGGCAATGGTAGTTAGCTGACCATAATGGACAGACAGGAGAGAAAGCTGCAGCATAACAGACCATAAAGGGCAGGAGGGACGGATCAGGGGCATTACAATGGAACAGACAAGCCAGGAGGGAGGGAGTAGTGGTCTGCACATGTAAACAGAGGGCTGGGGGCAAGGGGGCAGGGTTGGAGCAGCAAGATAGCCATGGAGGTCAGGCAGGATGGGCACTAGAAGCAAGACACACCATGAAGAGCAACAGTGAGACTGTGATGGCATACACACAGACCATGGAGGGAAGGTGAAAGGGGGTCAGGGGCAGCTAACTGACCACACAGGGAAGGTGGGAGGGGCCATGGCAGCACAGAAGACCATGCATGGCAAGTGGGAGGGTTAGTGGCAGCACAATGGCTATGATGGGCAAGAAGGAGGGTGCAGGGGCATGCACAATGGACGATGGAGGATAGAAGGGAGGGTCAGGACCTGTGCACAGACAAGAAAGTTCAGGGGAAGGAGCCTCACAACAGACCACACGGGGCAGGCAGGAGTAGCAGTTGCAGCACAACAGACCAGGGAGGGCAGAAGGGTGTGTCAGTACAATGGACCATGTAGGACAGGAGGAAGAGGATAGGGGCATGGCATGTGGACAGGCAGGGTGGAGGTGGCAGGGACAGGTTACAGTCATCTGACAATGCTAGGCAGGTGGGAGGGGAGTGGCAGCTCAACAGAACACTCAGAGTAGATAGGAATGGCAGGTCCATGGGACATGGTGGGCAAAAAGGATGGAGCAGGGGCATGCACAAAGACATCGGAGGGCAGGGGGAAGGAGAACAGGGGCTGGAAGCTAAGCACAGAGTTTAAGCAGGAGGTCAATGATGGGGCATAGAATTGGGCAATGGAGGGCAGGAGGAGTGGACTGGTACATCATACTAAATTGAGGGCAGTGGCAGCACATCAGACCATGCATGGCAGGAGGGAGGAGGCTAGTCCATGGATTCACACAACAGAGGATAGGGAGGAGGGGGATGGGGCAGCAAGCTAACTGTTCAGAGAAGGCGGGTATTAGGAACTTTATTGTTTTTAAAACATTGTGTCTGTGCAAACTACTTAAAAAATGAACAAGTATGCAGCATAATCTCACTTTTATTCAGGAAGAAGAGGACGTTTGTGACTGTGACTCCGGGCTCACTTGGCAGAAACACCCCTGACCCTCCACCCCCTATCGCAAAATGTAATGCCCGTGAAAAGGGTAGGTGAACACAGTGTTGTATAGAACATAGTCCTGAGAGCACGATTGAAAATGAAAACTAGATATAGTGTATGGTATAAACTATGCACCAAAAAGTGTGATATAAGATGAACCGGGCGTGAAATATAATATGCAATACATTGTGCGCAATGACAGATTCATTGGAGAGCGCGAGATAGCACAGGCACTAGCACGTGCTATGCGATATGCGCCTTGGAGTGTAATATGCACAGGGCAGTGTTGTGTAACCTAACTAGTGTCTAAAGTTGTAATATAAAATATGTGCTGGGGAGTGTAACGTTGCATATGCACTTTGACAAAGATATGGATCCCAGATTGTAATATGTATGGCATAGCACTGTGCGTTATAACATAGGCATCGAGGAAGGCACGTTAGATGGGGCAATATAACCCGTGCGATGACAAGTGTGGCATGACATATTCACGGGGTGGTGTTACAGTGCACATGGGCTAGAGAGTGTCATAGTATATGCACTAACTAGTGGAATACAGCACAGAGGTGTGTGGCACTCGGCAGGCAATGTTGGGTGTAACACAGCATTGGGCTCTGTCAGGAGCGCGCTGTGACTCTCAAGTGATGTTCGTCCCCTTTCCAGAGAGTAAAATAAAAAGTATTACACATCCGGCAGTGGATGTGTGTTTTATTAACCGTGAGGGGGGTTTCTTGCATAGTTTTGGTCGAATTTTTGTCGAATCCCCTTTGAATGGCTTGGTGTGCATGTGTATTAAATGTGCCCGTCAATAGCTACCCATGTTTGTATAAATAAACGACAAGGGTGTCTACCGGGATTAGGCACGGTAGGGCATCAGACATGTCAGAGCTTCACTAGTGGTGTAAATACATTCCACGTGGATTCATTGCATGCATAGTCACCTTTTCATGAATATCACGCAAATCGTCATGGTGATAGGTACGTACGGTTTGTCCAGCATGTCCTAGGTGTGTCTATAAATATATATTTTTTAAAAATAATAAAAAACAGTGGCCGGCCCTGGGGATTGGGGGTCAAAAAAATATAATTAGGAGACAGGCCCTGGTGGATGGAGTTATCAGGGCCAATACATTAGAATAAGAAGGGGAACCACACAGCCCCCCTTCTTAAAAAATAAAAAAAAATAAAAGACTGGCATCGTGCCGGAGGCCATGCCCCCTCCGTGCAGCACTCTGCAAACGCGCCCCCAACAGGCATCTCCAGTATGCGGGGCCTGAGGTGACGTGTGCAAACACGCACTATGGCACGTTTTAAATTGGGGATATAATTTCCCTTCAATACTGAGGGCCCCTGGGGGCTAACTAGCCCACCAAGTGCTTCCAGTAAGCGCCACTGAGCTGCATTGCAGAGAGGTGGTCCAGGCCGTGCCACTTTTTACACCTCTCTGCAACGCAGCTCTGTGGCGCATACTGGAGGTACCTAGTGGGCTAGTTGGACCCTAGGGACCCTCAGGATTCAAATGAACTTAATCTCCCAACTAAAAACGGACACAGGGTGTGTTTACACAGTGCTGAGGGGAGGGGACGGGGCCTGAGTTAACGTGTGCAAAAACGCCCTGTGGCCTGTTTTAAGAGGTAGTTTTAATCCCCATGCCCTATTATATACTAGGGGCTTACAGAGGAGGTCATGCTAATCACAGGGGGACCCCAACTCATAATGTTCCCTAGTGTATGTAGGTGTTTTCACTGTATTCTAAGTGTCTTTTAACATAGCACTGGCTCTAGGACTGGTTAGTCAGACTCAGTTACCACCAGTATCCGTCTGAAAAAGTTGAGGGTACAGGATGATTTTGCAACAAGGCTTCTTTCTGCTCTTCTTTTTGTTCTTTCTGCACGTTATCCTTCTTCCTGCACTTATCTTTGTATTTGAGGACTTCTGTTGCTTCTTTCTGCACTTCTTTTGTTTCTTTCTGTGCATTTTTTCTTCTTTCTTCACATGTCCTATCTCTGTAGGCATTGTTAGAAATTAGCATTTAAAAAACCTTTGAAATTCACAGAAATAACCATAGGTTTCAGGCACGTTATAGTTAGGAATTAGCATTTAAAAAACCTCAGAAATTCACTGAAAAAACCATAGGTTTCAGGGGTGTTTTAGTTAGCTGGACTTTTCACTTGTACAAAACCATTGAAATTCCCCCGTTATAGTTAGTTCAGCTAACTATAACCCGCGCGCCCGCAATGCACTGCTGATGACGTCACATATTACATCACTCATGACATGGTCAGTGACATCACTCATGACATCACTCATGACATCTCAAATGACATCACTGATGACATCACTGATGACATCACTGATGACAAAATCCTTGTGATAGAGTGGCAGACCTCCTCTCACCCTAATATAACCTTTGATACACACATTGTTTAAAAGACTAAGTATGTGTAAGTGTCCGTAGAAGTAAGTGTGGTGGTGTGTGTATAAATGTATATGCAAGTAAATGTATGTTTGATTCTTTATTAGCATGAGTGACTATGTGTGTGAGTAACTCTATGGATGAGTGGCATTGTGGCAGGATGTATAGGTGTAGGAGTACATATGATGAGTGAGTACATGTATGAGTGACTGTATAGGACTGTTGGTGAATGAGTGGATGTGTATGTGGATCTTAGAATTACTGAAGAGGTTGTTGTAACTGGTATTGGTGTGTCCATTGTTTTGAAAAGTTTAGTCTCTATTTTTGAATGTGTGTATCAAAGGTTATATTAGGGTGAGAGGAGGTCTGCCACTCTATCACAAGGATGATGTCATCAGTGATGTCATGAGTGATGTCATTTGAGATGTCATCAGTGATGTCATGAGTGATGTCACTGACCATGTCATGAGTGATGTAATATGTGACGTCATCAGCAGTGCATTGCGGGCGCGCGAGTTATAGTTAGCTGAACTAACTATAACGGGGGAATTTCAATGGTTTTGTACAAGTGAAAAGTCCAGCTAACTATAACACCCCTGAAACCTATGGTTTTTTCAGTGAATTTCTGAGGTTTTTTAAATGCTAATTCCTAACTATAACGTGCCTGAAACCTATGGTTTTTTCTGTGAATTTCAAAGGTTTTTTAAATGCTAATTTCTAACTATGCCTACAGAGATAGGACATGTGAAGAAAGAAGAAAAAATGCACAGAAAGAAAAAAAGAAGTGCATAAAGAAGCAACAGAAGTCCTCAAAGACGAAGAAAAGTGCAGGAAGAAGGATAACGTGCAGAAAGAACAAAAAGAAGAGCAGAAAGAAGCCTTGTTGCAAAATCATCCTGTACCCTCAACTTTTTCAGACAGATACTGGTGGTAACTGAGTCTGACTAACCAGTCCTAGAGCAAGTGCTATGTTAAAAGACACTTAGAATACAGTGAAAACACCTACATACACTAGGAAACATTATGTGTTGGGGTCCCCCTGTGATTAGCATTACCTCCTCTGTAAGCCCCTAGTATATAATAGGGCAGGGGGATTAAAACTACCTCTTAAAACAGGTCACAGGTGTTTTTGCACACGTTAACTCAGGCCCCGTCCCCTCCCTTCACCACTGTGTAAACACGCCCTGTGTCCGTTTTTAGTTGGGAGATTAAGTTCATTTGAATCCTGATGGTCCCTAGGGTCCAACTAGCCCACTAGGTACCTCCAGTAAGTGCCACAGAGCTGCGTTGCAGAGAGGTGTAAAAAGTGGCACGGCCTGGACCACCTCTCTGCAATGCAGCTCAGTGGCGCTTACTGGAAGCACTTGGTGGGCTAGTTAGCCCCCAGGGGCCCTCAGTATTGAAGGAAAATTATATCCCCAATTTAAAACGTGCCATAGTGCGTGTTTGCACACGTCACCTCAGGCCCCGTCCCCTCCCTTCACCACTGTGTAAACGCGCTCTGTGGCTGTTCTAAGTTGAGAGATTAAGTCCCCTTGAATCCTAAGGGTCCCTAGGGTCAAACTAGACCACTAGGTACCTCCAGTAAGTGCCACAGAGCTGCGTTGCAGAGAGGTGTAAAAAGGGGCTTGGCCTCAGAACACCTGTCTGCAGCGCAGCTCCCTGGTGCATACTGTAGATGCCTGTTGGGCTAGTTGTCCCTCAGGGACCCTCAGTATTGAAGAGAAATTAATTCCCCAACTTACAACTCGCCAGGGGGCGCGTTTGCAGAGTGCTGCAAGGAGGGGGCGTGGCCTCTGGCACGATGCCAGTCTTTTATTTATTTAAACTTTTTAAGAAGGGGGGCTGTGTGGTTCCCCTTCTTATTCTAATTTATTGGCCCTGATGACCCCATCCCCCAGGGCCTGTCTCCTAATTATAATTTTTTTGACCCCAATCCCCAGGGCCGGCCACTGTTTTTTATTATTTTTAAAAAATATATATTTATAGACACACCTAGGACATGCTGGACAAACCGTACGTACCTATCACCGTGACGATTTGCGTGATATTCATTAAAAGGCGACTATGCATACAATGAATCCACGTGGAATGTATTTACACCACTAGTGAAGGTCTGACATGTCGGATGCCCTACCGTGCCTAATCCCGGTAGACACCCTTGTCGTTTATTTATACAAACATGGGTAGCTATTGACGGGCACATTTAATACACATGCACACCAAGCCATTCAAAGGGGATTCGACAAAAATTCGACCAAAACTATGCAAGAAACCCCCCTCACGGTTAATTAAACACACATCCACTGCCGGATGTGTAATACTTTTTATTTTACTCTCTGGAAAGGGGACGAACATCACTTGAGAGTCACAGCGCGCTCCTGGCAGAGCCCAATGCTGTGTTACACCCACCATTGCCTGCTGAGTGCCACACACCTCTGTGTTGTATTCCACTAGCTAGTGCATATGCTATGACACTCTCTAGCCCATGTGCACTGTAACACCACCCCATGAATATGTCATGCCACACTTGTCTTCGCACGGGTTATATTGCCCCATCTAACGTGCCTTCCTCGATGCCTATGTTATAACGCACAGTGCTATGCCATACATATTGCAATCTGGGATCCATATCTTTGTTACAGTGCATATGCAACGTTACACTCCCCAGCACATATTTTATATTACAACTTTAGAGACTAGTTAGGTTACACAACACTGCCCTGTGCATATTACACTCCAAGGCGCATATCGCATAGCACGCGCTAGTGCCTGTGCTATCTCGCGCTCTCCAATAAATCTGTCATTGCACACAATGTATTGCATATTATATTTCACGCCCGGTTCATCTTATATCACACTTTTTGGTGCATAGTTTATACCATACACTATATCTAGTTTTCATTTTCAATCGTGCTTTCAGGACTATGTTCTATATAACACTGTGTTCACCTACCCTTTTCACGGGCATTACATTTTGCGATAGGGGGTGGAGGGTCAGGGGTTTTTTCTGCCAAGTGAGCCCAGAGTCACAGTCACAAACGTCCTCTTCTTCCTGAATAAAAGTGAGATTATGCTGCATACTTGTTCATATTTTAAGTAGTTCGCACAGACACACGTTTTAAAAACAATAAAGTTCCTAATACCCGCCTTCTCTGAACAGTTAGCTTGCTGCCCCATCCCCCTCCTCCCTATCCTCTGTTGTGTGAATCCATGGACTAGCCTCCTCCCTCCTGCCATGCATGGTCTGATGTGCTGCCACTGCCCTCAATTTAGTATGATGTACCAGTCCACTTCTCCTGCCCTCCATTGCCCAACTCTATGCCCCATCATTGACCTCCTGCTTAAACTCTGTGCTTAGCTTGCTGCCCCTATTCTCCTTCCCCCTGCCCTCCGATGTCTTTGTGTATGCCCCTGCTCCATCCTTTTTGCCCACCATGTTCCATGGACCTGCCACTCCTATCTACTCTGAGTGTTCTGTTGAGCTGCCACTCCCCTCCCACCTGCCTAGCATTGTCAGATGACTGTAACCTGTCCCTGCCACCTCCACCCTGCCTGTCCACATGCCATGCCCCTATCCTCTTCCTCCTGTCCTACATGGTCCATTTTACTGCCACACCCTTCTGCCCTCCCTGGTCTGTTGTGCTGCAACTGCTCCTCCTGCCTGCCCCGTGCGGTCTGTTGTGAGGCCACTTCCCCTGAACTTTCATGTCTGTGCACAGGTCCTGACCCTCCCTTCTATCCTCCATCGTCCTTTGTGCATGACCCTGCACCCTCCTTCTTGCCCATCATAGCCATTGTGCTACCACTAACCCTCCCACTTGCTATGCATGGTCTTTTGTGCTGCCATGGCCCCTCCCACCTTCCCTGTGTGGTCAGTTAGCTGCCCCTGAACCCCTCCCACCTTCCCTCCATGGTCTGTGTGTATGCCATCACAGTCTCACTGTTGCTCTTCATGGTGTGTCTTGCTTCTAGTGCCCATCCTGCCTGACCTCCATGGCTATCTTGCTGCGCCTGTCCTGCCCCCTTGCCCCCAGCCCTCTGTTTACATGTGCAGACCCCTACTCCCTCCCTCCTGGCTTGTCTGTTCCATTGTAATGCCCCTGATCCATCCCTCCTGCCCTTTATGGTCTGTTATGCTGCAGCTTTCTCTCCTGTCTGTCCATTATGGTCCTGCCTCTTGCCCCTCTGTTCTCTGTTGTCCATGTGCATGGTCCTCTCCCCTCCCTCTTGCTTTCTATGGATTGTTGTGCTGCACTCCTGTCCCGCATGCCCTGTGTGGTGTATTGTGCTGCTGCAAACCCTGATGCCTGCCCTGCAGGGTCAGTTTGGTGCACCTCTCCATGTCCCTCCTGTCCTCTGTTATCCAAGTCCATATCCCTACCCCATTTCCTTCCATGATCCAATGTACCATACTTGCGAACATTTTGAACTTGGTAAGAGGGAGATTTTGAAAAAAAACTGGGGTATTCATTTTCCCCTTTGAGTTACATTGAAAAAGAGGAGATTGTAGAGAGGAGACAGATAAAATAAAGCCCATTTGAGCTTAAAAACATTGGACGTTTCCTGGCTGAATCGGGTTCGTTGGCATGTATGGTTGTACTACCATTGCCTCTTCCTTCTGCCCACAATGGTCTATTACATTGCCACAGCCTCCCTTGCAAGTCCTGTATTGTTGGTTTGTTGCCCCTGCCCCCCTTTCCACTGCCCTCCATAGTATGTTGTGCTGCCACGGACCTTCCTGCCTGCTCAGTTTGGTTAAATTGTTGCCTTTGCACCCTCCTACCTGCCTTCAATTTTCAGAGTCCGTGCCCCTGGCCTCAGCCTCTCAACAGTATCCTAATGAACAACTAGATTGCTAACATTCTATATTTATTACAAAAGTGTGGAACGCCTGACGTCATCTTGATGTAATCAAAACTGTAATACCTAGAGCATTCCCTTTAGAAATTACATATATGAGAGGGTCTTATTGGCATCAAAATTATGGTTAGTGCTCTAAAAGACTAAAATAAGGACATATTTTCTGAGTTTTCAAATAGCGAGAAAGCACTTTTAAATGATTTGTTACCTTTATGTTTTTTTATCCAGTTGACCACTTGATTAAATGTTGCACTTAGGGGAGAGGATGTGGTGTTACTTCCAGAACTGCAGACTTTGCAACTGGGGAACCAGGTTGGAGTTTCTGCTTCAGCTCGACATTCTGTGATTCTGGTCAAATCACTTAGTCTCCCCATGTCTACAACCAAAATGAATTTGTTCTTGTGTGATGTAACCAATGCTCATGTAAAGCACTCCAATACCTGACAAGTCTGCACTATATAACACTGCAAAAACACAAAATAATAAGTGTTTTGCACACTTCTGTCATTGGGCTATATTTGGGCTACATCTGGGTGATTTTGGGCTACATTTGGGCTCTTTTGTCTCCGGTGGCCATCTTGGGAGATTTATTTGTTATGAAGTTTCCTAATTTCCTCATGTACTGCAGTCTCCTCAGTAGGAAATGCTTTCAGTTTTTTACTTTGATTCCATCATGAAGGTATTCAGATATGTCACACATTTGCCATAAATTCTGAATGTTAGCACTCTAGTTGCTCATTAGATCACTGTAGTAAAACTACTGTTCACCATGGAAGTCTGCTCCTGGTATTAAAAGTGCATGTTTCAGTCTGCATGTCAGAATTTTTTAATGAAATAGAAGAGGATTTGAAAAGTCACTCAAAATGTGCCCTCATTTTCTTTCTTCAGCATTAATCATAATTTCTATGGCAAAATGAACCCCCTCATTGTGTTTCTTTTTAAATTAAATGTTTTAAGTGTTACCAGTTTATTCCAATCAAGATGGCTTCAGGTGTGCCATACGTTTGTCATAATGAAGACAGTAAGTGCTCTAGTTGTTTTTAAGAACACTCTGGGACATTCTGTCATTGGGCTATACTTGGGCTACATCTGGGTGATATTTGGGCTACATTTGGGCTCTTTTGTCTCTGGTGGCCATCTTGGCAGACTTATTTGTTATGAAGTTTCCTAATTTCCTCATTTACTGCAGTCTCCTCAGTAGGAAATACTTTCAGTTTTTTACTTTGATTCCAAAGGCATTCAGATGTGTCACACATTTGCCATAAATTCAGAATGTTAGCACTCTTTTTGCTCATTAGATCACTGTAGTAAAGCTACTGCTCACCAGGGAAAACTGCTGCTGGTATTGAAAGTGCATGTTTCAGTCTGCATGTCAGAATTTTTTAATGAAATAGAAGAGGATTTGAGAAGTCACTCAAAATGTGCCCTAATTTTTCTTTCTGCAGCACTAATCATACTTTTTATGGAAAAAATGAACCCCCTCATTTTGTTCCTTTTTAAATTAAAGGTTTTAAGAGTTACCACTTTAATCCAAGCAAGATGGCTTCAGATGTGCCATACGTTTATCATAAGTAGGACTGTTAGCGCTCTAGTTGTTCTTTGGAACACTCTGGGAAGCTTCAGTAGAACACAAAGGAATCAACTGACAGTCTCTGCCCTTGTTGGATGTACATGTTTTACTGAGAATGTCAGACTTCATTCTCACATGACTGATAAAGATAATGTGAATTTACAGAAAATAAGCTCTCAGTTTAGCTTATAGATCACCTTCCAAACCTCTGTGGGAAAAGCATGAGAAAATATTTTTCTCTCAATCATGATATCCCAGCAGAAGGCTTTTTCACATGGTGAAATCACCTTAGAACATACCACAATTCCTAAAATGAGTATGGTACCATCAACAAATGATTTATAATGTAATTAATGTCTTAAAACCTTCTATTAACTGCAATGTTTTTTAATGAGGTGCTATCATGTATATTGGTCCCAAGATGGCTGCCAACACTTCTTGGATGAAGTGCTGACAGCCAATCAGATCTCAGGATGAGATGTGTGGTTAGGCTCCGCCCACATATATATATGATTTTCCTTTTGATTTTGTCAGGAACTACTGAACAGATTGACACCAGACCTGCAAAAGGCACATCCCTGACCTGAGGACTACCTCTCTGCCAAATTTCAAGTAATTCTGTTCAGCCGTTCGGGCTGTACCTTGGACTAAAGGTCCCTATGGAAAATTGCATGGGGAAAATGCGTTTTGGGACCCCCCTTTTTTCTCAGCCCCCGCTTGACGAATCCCCCCGAGACTTTCAGGGTAGGAGCGGAGCGGAGTGCCCCACCTATTTTGAAAATTTTGCGAGGATTCGTCAACCGGCGCCAAAGTTATTCCAAATAGAATGTTGCGGATTTCCTAAGGAAACACGGTCCTAACTATAACTATCTACTGGCGACCGCCAGTAGATAATATATATATATATAAATATATATATATATATATATATATATATAGTTATATATAAATTCACAGAAAAAAAGCAAAGATTAAGAGGTTAAATTTCAGTGTAGTTGTGATGAAAAAAATCTGGTTTTGTTTAAATAAAAAATGAGAAATTCACTGGAAAAACCAAAGGTTAAAGTGATATTATAGTTAGGTAAATATGTCAGTGACAACATTTACGTTTCAAAATTTATAAAACACAGAAAATTACCAGTAGTCCTTTTACTGTTTATGACCTCACATATGTGAAAGATTTGAGAGGGACCCCTTGATACTCAAGGGAAATAAGGTACTTTAAACCGGAAAAAAGAGAGAATTCCCTTGATTCTAGAATTTGAAGAGCATAAAGTATTATGTCCAAAAAAAAAATTTCGCTGTTTATCCTCCGTCGTGTGTGTTTCTGGTCCAGAAATACACACGACGGAGGATAAACTGCGAAATATAGACCCGCTGCAAACAAGAAGAGGATTTTAAGCCTCGTGGTGCGGGAAGCTCTTACCAAAATCGAAGGAAGAGGCAATATCGAGTAAATAAGCCCCCTAAAATCACGATAAGATAAGGTGGAACACGCTACCCAACAAACAACGAAGGCAGTAGAATGAAAGTTTGTTTAAATCACACTGTCTAGAGAGCCAGGAGCACACATAAACATCACCCTATTCGAAGGAATAACACCAATTGTGGTGTGAGACAGAATTATGTGGTCTTGACAAAGATGGTATTATCAATTTAAGCCATCGAAACGCATCGACGCTGTGGATAAGCACAATCAAAGGACCAATACAGAAAAACAATATACTGATTTATCAATGTATAATAAGCTGTATTTTAGAGTTCAATGTGATGTGCACTTGTAAAGAAGAATAATTGGATCTTACATCTTATGTCTGTCTCCATATTATGCTGGTCATAATTGTGTTATACTGTTTTATGTCATTGAGATTGAATTGATAGGTACTGTATGATGTTTTTTAATAATTTGATTTGAAGTATTATGAAATGTTTTGCGATTTTATATGTTTAATAATGAGAAACACGCTTTTAAATAAAAAAATTCTTACATAGACCCTTTTTCTTTTTTTTTTTGACATAATACTTTATGCTCCTTAAATTCTAGAATCAAGGGAATTCTCTCTTTTTTCCGGTTTAATATGACCTCACATATTACATATTACATCACTCATGACATGATCTATGACATCATTCATGACATTGCCTATGACATCTCAAATTTTGTTTTTGGCCCCAGGGGGACTCCCGCTCTTTGGACCTAGGGGGCCAGCATATTCCTAACTCACTCCCTGATATTACTTTCACTTTTTTTACTTCAGGACAGGGGACCAAGTCCTGTAAAGACTGCCAGCAACATTTTTCTGTTGTTGCTGACAGTCAATCAGAGCGTTTGCTCCCTCTGGCGTTTGATTCATGCGGGAGCGAGATGGCCCAAGAGAAATAAAACTACCTGGGCCAATCAGAATGCTCGATTTTTAAATTGGTTCTCCTTCAAGAGTATCTAGAGCCTCTCGCAGACCCAATCATCCAAATATACAATTGCTTTTTAAAGAATATTTCTCAAAAACAATTGAATGGATTTACACCAAATCACACAAAGCACAATCTGCAGCCCAAGATTTAGCTTCCCGCCAAATTTGGCTAATTTCTTTCAGGAGCTCTTGCTGTAGCCTTGTCTAAAGAAGTCTATGGAAAATGTATCATAAGTTTTGTTTTGGAACCTCCCCTTTTTTCTTGGCCCCCACTTGTTAGATCACTCCAAAACTTTCCATGCACAAACTATTCAAAAAGTAGCACCCTTTTGGAAATTTTGGTGGAGATTAGTCAAACAGTGCCAAAGTTATCAGCAAACAAAAAAGACTCTTCCTATAGTCCAGGTTACCTAACTATAACAGCTCAGATCGTCAGACAGACAGAGAGACAGACAGACAGACAGGTAGATAGATAGATAGATAGATAGATAGATAGATAGATAGATAGATAGATAGATAGATAGATAGATAGATAGATAGATAGATAGATAGATAGATAGATAGATAGATAGATAGATAGATAGATAGATAGATAGATAGATAGATAGATAGATAGATAGATAGATAGATAGATAGATAGATAGATAGATAGATAGATAGATAGATAGACAGACAGACAGACAGACAGATAAACAGACAGACAGACAGTCAGTCAGACGGACAGACGGACGGACGGACGGACGGACGGAGGGACGGACGGCTGGGCGGACAGACAGACAGATAGTTAGACAAATAGGTAGGTAGACAGACAGAGACATAGATAGATAGATAGATAGATAGATAGATAGATAGATAGATAGATAGATAGATAGATAGATAGATAGATAGATAGATAGATAGATAGATAATTGTAAGTCGCCCACTATTTTTTTGTGTTGCCCCTTGTGTGCCCCCTACCCCAGGCCCCTAGCACTCCCTCTAGAGACTCTACTGCCTCTGTATGGGTTCTGTTCGAGGCGGCGCGCACTGCACGTGAAATGAATCTGTACATTCGCCTGCTCAAATATCGGCGGTTTGGCTAAATCTTTAATTAAAAGCCTCCCGTGTGTTTGTTTATGAAGATGAGCGACCACGAGCCACTTCTCGGCCTTGTACATAATTGATTACGCTCGTTCAAAATCTCTTTTGCGTCTTCCTCACCTTTTTTTGCTTCACCCAAATAAATTAGACGCTGCCCTGGCAGTCCACATATTGAAGCAGAAAACAACATAAATTATGCCATCCTTGAGGAAGAGATGCCCTACTCATCAATCAGCGATGAGCTGCACTTGGACCTTGAGGTGTTCGGGCAGAGCTGATATGCACGGCGCAGAGCGCACCGCCTTCTAATGACACTACCCTCATTTAACACTTTGAACCTGGCGGTGGCGATTCATTAAACACTCCGAGCTCTCGCTCCCCAATTACTTTATCAGGGACCGCGGCAGCATAAACAAGCGCGCGCCTAACTCCACAGATCACGCTCCGCACTGATCCGTCATCAGGAGAACATGTTTTCAATTACGCAGCGCGCGAGTGAACGTGCCCGACTCTGTCAGCTGTCAAGGCCTGTGGCATCCTCGCTTGTAGTCCCCCTTCGCCGAACCAGGCCTTACCTAGAATCCCAAAACACAATTGTGTGAAGAGGTTTGAAGTTATCCCCTAGAAGTGATTGAAGCGTGTATTCTAATTTGGCCCTGTTTATGCTTAAGAAAATGGTAGAAGATATTTTATGGAGAGGTTTCTGAAATTTGTATAATGTGCACTGCTTTTCTAATTACGAAAAAAACCTGCAACATTACACGAGATAATGCATACATTTGCGAATTCCTCACTTTGCACTATATTATCACACGAAATGCATCCTCGCATCAGTTTTTGATGGAAGAATACATTGGGGCTCATTTATGAGCCCCTGCGTCACTTTTGCGCCGCCGGTGCGTCACTTTTTGTGCCGCACCAGTGGCATAAAACATGCGCCATGTTGCGCCATATTTACAAAGTGACGCATCTAGGTAGATGCGTCACTTTGTAAACCCCTGCGCCACATTATACCTGCACCAGGTATAATGTATGCAAGGGGGGCGTTTTGACGCAAAAAAGGGTCGTAGAAGTGACGCAGTGAAATCTACGAGATTTCACTGCGCCACTTCTAGTGTGCAAATGCGTCAATTTCTTGCGCCTGCCTCACAGCAGGCGTAAGACTGACGCAGGCCCTTTCACTTGGGGCTTGCCCCATGTGAAAGGACACATTGCTGGAGTTGCGTCACTTTTGTGACACACTCCAGCGATGCGTCACTTTTGCGCCTACAGATACGTCAGAAATACTGACGTATCTGTGACTCCTTGCGACATGATGCGTCATACTGTAAATATGACGCATCACTGGAGTCGCAGGGAGGGCGCAGTGAAAAGTGGCGCATCACTGTTTTCACGCAGTGATGCGTCACTTTTCATAAATGAGGCCCATTGTACCCTAAAAAAAACAGCGTGGAAATAAATACACCACCAAAAGTAACTTCTTTCTCTTGTACCCATGCAATTTTTTTTACTTCAAATGAGATGTTTACACTTCATTTTTAGTGCAAATTTGTCTAATAATGCAAAGTGGAAAAATGGTGTAATTTCGGGGAATTTTGAATAACAAGTATGACGTGAGAGTTCCCGAAATTTCTCGATTATTCGCCTGCGTAATTTACATTTCGCCCAGGCCTACCTTTGAACATGTGAAATTGCCTCTTACCCTCATGTGGCACTTTGTTGTATCACCCAGTGAGGAAAAAAGCTAGGAATCTGCTGAGGCCCCCTTGGAAAATCTGTAAAGGTACCTATGGGGGCCAAAAATCTCAAATCCATTTGCAAGCATAAGAATGATTTAGAACAGAGAGTGGTAGGTGACTTTGCCCTTATAATTCTTTTGGACACCTCTAATATCATCCCACAGTGGTGCAACACTGCACACAAGTAAATTCCACACAAGGGTGGGATGGGGTGTCCCTGGTTGTGGTTAGCCTGCCCTCGAAAGTTTGAGAGCACCTACAAGCTTGGGAGTTTGTGGGTTTTTGCTCTCTGCTGCGTGATTCATGTCCACTCTAAAAATAATCAATATTTACCACTGTGAAGAGCAGGATGGAATCCCGCTCCATAACTGAAGGGGGAAGTGAATACTCCCAAAATTGATAGGCGGTTAGGGAAAAGAGTTTCTCCAACTTGTAAAAAGTATTTCCATTGTTGAGAAAAAAAATGTGCCTCGCTCAAAAAAATCGGCATTTAGCATGCATGATTGTACAGCATATACAATTATGCAATTAGAAAGGACTGCACATAGGCAACAACGAATAACAAACGTTTCCATGACGTACATATGGAAATGATGTTTCAACAAATCGTGCGATTTGGAAGTGCAAAGTGAAATTGCAATACAATCTTTCCTCCAATATTTGAAATGATGATGAGGCCGTTATTTTTGAAGAAAAATTCCATGGGGCAGATTTATGATAACTGGCGCATCCCTGCATATCAGCAGGGATGCGCCAGTTATTATGCGCCACAGCTGCGCCACCGTGGATGCGCCGCATTTATAATGCGGCGCACCATGGGGCAAAAACGGCACAGATGCGTGACGCATCTGTGCCGTAAAAGTGGCGCATTGCTGGAGTTGCGTCGCAAGCGCGACGCAGCTCCAGCAATGCTCTGGGGGGCTCTATCTGTACAATGCTGCGTCAATCCTTACGCCTGCTTCAAGCAGGCGCAGGGTTTTGACGCAGCATGGGCCTAAAAGTGACTGAGTGAAATCCTGTAGATTTCACTCAGCCACTTTTAGGAGGCGTTCCTGCGCCGGAACTCCCCCACCTGCCCTGGAACGCCTACATGTGGCGCAGGGCTTTACAACGTGACGCATCTCCCAGATTCGTCACGTTGTAAATACCCCACACCATGGCGCAGGGTTTGCGCCGCTGCTGCGTCACAAAAGTGACGCAACGGCGGTGCAAAAGTGGCACAAGGGCAACATAAATCTGCCCCCATGTCTTTTTACCATACAAAAAGAGTACTAACCATGTAGTCCATTTGAATGTTCTTCATAAATCGTTGAATAACATTCTTTCCTTTTTTCAGGTTTATGATTTTTTTGAACGTTTTATCCATGCGTTTTTAAGCGTCCTCAACCCTCCATATACAGGCATTGTATGCTTCTATTTCTTTTCTTGTTAATATTTACGTGAACAAGCCACAGCCGTAAACAGCAGGTCAATTCACAGATCTGTTGAGGCATGCTGGGTAAGTATGGAGTTTCCCTTTGAAGGTGATAATGACATTTATGTATAATGCACTGTTGCACTGACGTAAACCCCACCTCCCTCTTCGTCCTTTCTCTGTTTTCACATGTTGAGCGCCCTCTTGCATCTGGAGCACCAGCTGTCCAGTACAGGTGGGCAAGATGGCACATTAATAGAAAGAGCTGAGCCAGAGCCAACTCTAGGGTTGGACTTGGCCATAAGAGACAAAGCACAAGTAAAGGCAACTAAATATTTAGTATCCAAATCGTGCAAAAAATATCATATAACATACAATAAATGCAGTGCTTAATTTGAGCCGATGGTTTCCGTTGCTCCACACCAGCACTTAATTTGCAGCACCAGCACTTATGACAGTCTGTCACATGGTGGGCTGTTTGTCTGATTTAGAGTGGGCACAACAACAGTTGTTTACTAATTCAATAAACGTCATATATGACTATTACCTGCAACCCATGCTAATCTTATAGCTTTGGGGGCCTGGAATGGTCTGCATTGTCACACTTGTAGGAGTGTTATGGTTGGTAACTGGTTTAATACTGTCATTGGCAGCGCTGGCAGGGGCAATGGTTGGTGTAGGCTGCAGTGGTCTCCTGATGATGGCCCTGGCACTTATTTTGCTTACAAATAAAGAAATAGCTAAATGTTCTTCAAAAGTCAAAAAAAGGTTATTCATTTAGTGTTTGCAAGTGTTTCTCTTTAGTACATTAATTTGTATATTTGCATTGAATGGCACTTATTAGATGTGATAGTTTCTATAAATGAACTTAAAAGCATTCATTACCTCGTCGTCCTATTCGTTTCTAGTCATGACAGTGTTAAGCAGCCGCGGTCGGTAGTAGGAGTAACTGCAGGGCGGTGACGTGGGGAGGGGCAGGGTGGGGGGTAGTAAACTATGGATTACGGAGGTTTACAGGTAAGTTAACATATAAATTAATAAAACGAATTTCGTTGCGTGCACTGCATCGCATTTGGGGATGCAGTGCACGCAACGAAATTCGTTTTATTAATTTATATGTTAACTTACCTGTAAACCTCCGTAATCCATAGTTTACTACCCCCCACACTGCCCCTCCCCCTCCCCACGTCACCACCCTGCAGTTACTCCTACTACCGACCGCGGCTGGTGTTAAGGCGAGTCTGCCCTAAAAGGTTAACCAATCTATTCCCAAATCAAGCTGAGTCATTCCGCTTAACGGGGCAGAGTTTCAGAATATTAAACTGGATTCCTTTCCTGTTCGCTAAGCATGACGGTCCACAATCAGGAAGAAAGTCTAATCAAACTACCTTAAAAAGCAATACGTTTCCAGCAAGCACTGATGAGTGCAGGGGTCCAAAGGAAAAGTAAGCATAGATATATATTTTGAAAAAAAAGAATAATATGTGAAAGCAGGGCTGGCTTTAGCACTGGTGGCACCTAGTGTGACAATCTTTGTTGGTGCCACCCCTGTGACCTCCTTCTCCAGGGAATCCCACATTACCACCCTCCAAAGGTGACCCTCATCTCTCCATAACTCTTCTCTCACATGCATTTCATTTATTTTCTAGCACTACTCATACCAATGTAGGGTGTCAGAGCACTTTACAACACATACATATAGAGACACAATAGGGCATATAATCAACAGAATTCGATAAGTATTGCAAAACATGCTTAGAGCGTTTTTCCGTATCGCAGTGTATCGCTGGTTTTTACAGCGCCGGGTTAGCGGCGTATCATCAACGCTTTTTACCGAGGCGATGTAAATCCAGCGATAGCGGTGATTAGCGTTGAGGAATCTAGTGATATTGAGAGTGCGCTAATGCAAGCTTGATAATAGGCAAGCGTGGACCTAACCTGGCAGCCACCTCCCATTATAAGTATGGCTAAGTACATTTTAAACCAGGCGTTACATACCTGCGATAACCGCGGTTAGCGTTGTTTATATTATCGCTTTGCGGGTTTGCTCGAGGCTTGTAAATATCACAATGCTGAGTCAGCAAGGATTTCCATGGAGTAATGGAAAGGAACGCCTACTTTGCATGTCAATAGCGATATTTATCGCTGACATGGAAAGTGGAGGAAAAACGGCTACTAATTCAAGGAAACACGGGCGAAAGCATTTTTGCGTGTCCTTGTAAATAATGCGATAATTAAATTGCCGCTTTTTCGGCGCTATGTGCCGAAAAAGCAACGACATCTCTCTTGTTAATATGCCCAAATGAATCATACATGTGTAAATCAGTGTAAAAGAAATGTTACATAAAACAATTGGGACTTCAAGGTGTATGAGTCACATGTCATCCATACTGGTAGGCATTTTATTTTAAGTTTTTGGCCTGGAGAAGAACAAAAATGTGCTTTACTTTTCAAACATTCCTAAGCTGACCAACTCATCTGACCCCTATGAGAACAGCTGGGCTCAGTCACTCCACTCACTTGATGTGCATAATTCAGTACAGGTGTTAATGCCCCACTTCTTTTACAATTCACCAGACACTATTGCACCTACAAGATGAAGTTTAAAACGTGAGTTATTAGAAGAGCACAGGAACATCATTAACTTATTGGGCCCTAGTCACAAATGTGAACTTACACTTGAGTAAATCTACAATGTACATTTACTATTTTTACTTCGTCACCATTTATATGTGTGAATTTAATACCACTTCTACTAAGTGTACATGTCTCCACCTTCTTAATTCAAGGGGTGGGTCTAATTTACAAGTGTAAAATTAGTACCAGTAACTTTTCACATATAGGCATAAACTCAATAGATATCTTACTGATAATGAATAGTCTCTTATGTATCAATATGCAAAAAATGATCAATAGAAATCAGAAACTGAAATACAGGCACATTAACTATATACACCAGACTTACTTGGTTCTCGCTAACATTATGAAAATTATCCAGGGACCCCGGATGCCCACCCATCATGTAGGAGCCCGCCTTCAAATTTTGACCACATGGTTTCGAGCTGTGGGTTGGTACCTCCATTTTGGGCACATATTCTCTCTCAGGTCAGTGATTTTACAGTGGAAAAAAATTGAATTAGTGGCAGCGCCTTACCTCTGATTATAAGACAATATGTGTAGGAGGAGGACAAATAAAAAAAAATGCAAATGTATTCATGTATTAATACCTGGAAAATGTTGGCAGCTCCTGGAGGCATATTATCAAGAACGGCATTAAAATTATCGCCGCTTTAGCGGCAGGAAACTGCTGCTAAAGCAGCAATAATGGGCTTGATAATATGCCCTTGAGAATTCCAATAGAAGCCCAGATTCACACCAGAACATGGGCTTTTATTTGAATTCTCAAGGGCATATTATCAAGCCCATTATCGCTGCTTTAGCTGCAGTTTCCTGCCGCTAAAGCGGCGATCATTTTAACACCGTTCTTAATAATATGCCCCCCGATGTTACGACCTGGCAGCACGATGTGTGCAACTGGACTATAGCGATCACTATGACTGAGAATATCCTGCATGAGGAGTGGGATTTGATTGTGGTCAAGATAGAGCCCTCGTCCTATGAAAGGCCTCTAGGTTTAATATACATATGTGTAAAATGTTCTCAGATGACCTGATAACTCTGATTGATAGACACTAAAGCTCTGATTCTAAGCTTGACAGATTCCAGGTTATTTATATTGAACCAGATAAATAATAATACCCTTCGCTATGTTTTTTATCAGGTGCGATAAATATTGCGTACTACGGTTTTCTGGGGAATAACATGCAGACTTTAACATTTATCACACGAAAATGTACATAGTTCTTCAAATACCATACACTTTTCCCTAATAAATTCTGGCAGGATAGACCTGCCAAAATATTACGAAGGAAAAGACACTTAAGAAACGCCTCGGTTTGAATTTCACGCTGACAGTAGACTGTGGGGTGGTCATTGTCAGCATGAAGAGTTGGTTGATGAATGGAACGTTGCACTAGTGGCTAAAGGGGGCTGACTGTTTTAGTGTGAACAGCTCCGTGGGTGTGAAGACCGGGATCTGTATCTCGGAAGTTCTCATCAGCAGTCAGATGAAGCTTCTGTATTGGCCTTGGAGAAGCCCTTTCGGGAGGAGATGGGTCTGGTTCTTTTTGATGCGAAGAGCTCAGAGGCTCTGGTTTTCACCTGAAGTCCGTTCCTTTAAGTTTTAAGTTGGTGGAGGAGTACACTCTCACACTAGCATAGTCCTGGACCTTTGTGCCTCTCTTGGGAGTTAGAACTCACTCCAGAAGAGGCCAGCAGGCAGCTTTATGCAGATCCTGTTGAGGCTTGTCAGTTGGACTGTTGCAGGGAATGGCCTCTGGCATCTTGTGTCCCTATAGCTTGATAGGAGGCCAGCCAAATGACACTTGGGGGCATATATACAAGCCCCTATTGCCACAGAAACGTCACTTTTTCCGATGTTCTTGTGGTGATCGGCGCTTTGCCTTATTCACAAGGCGGCTTCTAGCCACTTAACAGGCAAAACAAGGAGAAATGCTTTATTTCTCCTCTTTTTTGCTGTTTCTATGATAGAAACAGCAAAATACTATGTTTGATTGTTTATGTGCAGGAAGATGTCCCTCATTTTGATTTGTAGGTTTGTTTTACTTGGATGCATCTTACACATGAATATTATTGGACATGATGAAAGCTTTCACTTGTTTTTTCGAACCGGACTCACATGTATTCCAACTGTTGACTAACCCTGGGTGTAGGTAGCGTAGTAGCGCTACGCAAGATACGCGTAGCGCTACGCGAACTATGCAGTGAGCTGTTTGGGATGATTGCACGCACAGTGCTGGATGCTTGTCCGCACGGTGCAATCATTGAAAAAGGCATCTCGCACAGTGCGAGCTGTCGTTTTCTGCCGCTCTAGTAGATTTTTACTCGAGCGGCAGCCTTCTCAATGCGGACTGGTAGTTTCTCATTGCGAGCAGTCACGAGCATACGCGACCACTCGCAATGAGAAAACTGACCTCCCCGCGTTGAGAATCTCGCCGGGAGGTTTATTTTCCACGCTCGCGATCGGCAACTTGATGTTGCTGATCGCGAACGAGGAAAAAGTCTTGCCGGGAGGTCATTTTACTCGCTCGCGGTCGCCAACTTGACGTTGAGGACCGCGAGCGAGCAAAAAATGCCAACTACGCAACGCTTTTTTGCACTGTGCTATTTGCAATTCGCGTAGCACAAAGTAGCACAAACTACGCAAACTACGCGAGCCGCCCAGGGTTACTGTTAACACACCGGCTTCACATATTCTTAGGGTCACCGCTTATATCTTCCTCTTCTTTTACTGCATCAAGGTTCTCTTTTTTATTTTAATTTCATCACCTTTTGTGCACCACTTTTTATGAACTCACTACCGTAATATCCTTGACAGATCTTTGTGCTTTGAGCTTCATTACTTTCCGATGCAATTTCCCCTGCTGAAGGGCTTTGCTTGCCCGACATGCATTGGGTCTGCGCAAGCATGATTTAGCCGAATGTTTGCGTTGCCACGGCATAAAATTTGGTGATCGAACAATCATATTGATGGAATACATTCTAATCGTGATCCGACTAGTGTTTCTAATTTTGATTAACATTGGATTACTCCATTTTCGGAACCTTGGCTGTATATTCAGGGGACGTTACTCCCGGGGTGACGCTTTTTTCTAATTTCATACAGTAAATCATCCAGCTTGCTTGAGACTCTCAAGAACTGCACTGGTACCTATGGCACAGTCCTGAGATTGTTCACAACCTCTCTGCAACATTGCTCTCAACAAATAAAAATCAACAGTTGTCTCTCAATGCCTGCACTGGTTCCACAAGGTATACTTCAAGGCTCAATCATCTCTCCAGCCCAATTTAATCTTTTCATGGGAACCCTCACAGTTGTTTTGAACCAAGCAGGGGTTAAGTATCACCTATAGGCAAACAACAATCAAATCTACAAAATAAAATCACCCAGTGAGATCTGGCATCTAAATTCCACACTAATTAAGAGAGAAGCATTACTAAACACCAACCACCTTAAGCTGAACCGCAAAAATACTGAACTATTACTCCTCTCCCTAAAAGCTAAACCATTACCTATCCAAGAATTGCTGAAGGATTTGGATGCACTAAACTGTTCTCTCACACTGTCTAACTCCGTAAAGTCCTTGGGTATCACCCTGGATAAAAAACAGTCAATGAAGGAGCACATCAGCAATTCAGCCTAAGGAGCACTCTACACACTCAACCATCTCAAACAAATCAAACCATTTATTCCCCCTGACGCTCTTAAGATGGTAGTGCAATCACTAGTCCTCTTGAAACTTGACTGCGGCATACACCATCTTCACAGGAATTCTGAAAAGTCACCTTGTGCCCCTAAGAGCAATTCTCAATGTGGCTTCCAGGCTCATCATTTAAATAGCTTGACCACATCTCTCCTGTTCTTAAGATTCTCAATTGGCTCCCCAATGAAAGAAGATGCACTTTCACAACAGCTTGTATCCCCCACAACGCCCTTCATACAAAAAACCTCAAATACCAAAAGACCAAACTATCAAGAGCAAGAAGGCTGGGAATTGTGAAGCTCCAACTCTTTTATTCTCATACCTCAAATTCTGAAGAAGAAATCATCCCAGGCACTCTCTAAGGAAATGCTCCTAGGATTCAAAACTCACTCCCTAAGAATCTCCGCTGCAACCCCTCCTTCTCTTGCTTGAAGAAGGACCTCAAATCTCTACTACTTAACAACTACTTTAACACGGGCACAAGCTAATCTATGTTTCCCAAAGATCCAACCCACAGCGACAGGATCCATTGAGCGGGTCGCCTGTTTCTTTCAGTCTCAATTCTGTCTCGAGCGCCATCATATTAATGCTTCATTGTTATATACTTTTGTGACTACCTTGACTACCTTAATGCTCTGTTGTTCTATACTTTTCTCTCTGACTGTGTTGACCCTTACAAATACCCACATGTACTTCTAGTAACCTTGTTCACATAATAGGTAAAGCGCTATGATACCTTCAAGTCTAGCTAGTGCTATATAAATCTCAAATAAATGAATAAAAATAATAAACCTGCCATTTAGTATAACATTGGCATTCCCCCCCCCCCCATATAAATGGATTTCTTCATACCCTTGAAATGGGACAATAATAGGCTCTTTGTAAGATTATTAAAAAAAATAATAATAGGCTCTTTGCATGGATGAGTAAAAGGCATTCCCATTCTATGAGATCAAATGCTTTCTCTGCATCAATACATATAATTGCTGTTGGTATCTCATTTGTAGTTAGGTTTCAGGTAAATAGTGTGTTTTCTAGGCTATGTTACTTCCTGGAATAGACCTATTTTATCCAGGTGTATCACAGCATGAATTAGAGGTGGGAGCCTGTTTGGAAGAAAAACCTTTTGTCAATAGTTGCGAATCACTATGTAGTAGAGAAATAGGTCTACAAAAAGAAGAGTTATCTTGAGGCTTTTCATCTGATGGAAAAGCGAGTAACACAGCTCTCCCCTAACCAAACGATAAATACAAAGGGCCCGATTCACAGAACTAACTTAAGACAAAGTCCTAAACTTACTACTTTTGGTATTCACAGAAGTTAGGATTTTGTCTTAAGTTTGTCTTAAGACAAACTTAAGACAGACTTAAGACAGAAACAGACTTAAGACAAACTTAAGACAGACTTAAGACAAACTTAAGACAGACTTAAGACAGACTTAAGTTAGGATTTTGTCTTAAGTTTGTCTTAAGTCTGTCTTAAGTCTGTCTTAAGTCTGTCTTAAGTTTGTCTTAAGTCTGTCTTAAGTCTGTCTTAAGTTTGTCTTAAGACAAACTTAAGACAAAATCCTAACTTCTGTGAATACCAAAAGTAGTAAGTTTAGGATTTTGTCTTAAGTTAGTTCTGTGAATCGGCCCCAAAGAGTTGTTAAGGGGATCAATTAACGATTTTGAGAAAACTTTAATCTGTCTCAACCATAACCCTTCCCATCTGGTCAGCTGAAATAACAGTAGCTTTACCTTCCTTTGAAATATGTTGAGAAATACAAAAAAATAATTTTTTGAGAAAGCAGGTAAAAGAAGCTAGAAATTCACTTTTTCAGAATTACATAGCTTCTTATAATAATTTAAGATAACTTTAAGAAATTCCTTGTATATGGTCACCATTAGTAGTTTTTAAACCTGTACCTGGGTCTGTAATTTTCTCTATTCTGTTTTTAGAATCCTTCTTATCCAAATATACAAAACAGTTGTCCACCAAATGTTCACTTTTCATGTGAGCATTGATCAATTGCTGATTAGTTGACAATCTTTTGTTGTATGTAACGATAAGTCCTGTTTGTTTTCTGATGACTGAGATGATCCTTCATCTTGCTGATTAATGTTGTAAATGCTATTATTCTACCTCCAAAATTAATTTAATTTAAAGGCCTCTTAGACCACTGATAAATTTGCTCACTGTAGGGAAATACCTCTTTTTGCAAAGTCACCTCCTTTTTTTGGACTGATGCTGCTCTTTTTTGCACTGGGACTCTGCTAACCAGGCTGGGTGCATATGCTCTGGCCCCTAAACATGTTAAAGCATCTAAAACCTTGATTGTCACACTTAACTTATCCCTAAGTCCCTAGTATAAGGTACCCTGTGTACCCAGGCATTGTAAGTTACCTGTCATTATTAGACAGTAGCACTTATTGTGCAACCACCAAAGTGACAGGGTAGACCATGTTTCCAGGCCTACAGCGGCTGCCTGCTGGAGCAGATTTAAAACTGTCATTTCGACCTGTTATAATAGATCTTTTGACAGGCCTAAACCTTCCTTTTTAATACCCCTAAGGTAGGCCCTAAATATTCATGGGTCAGGATACATGTAGGTTTAATGGTTTACATGGCCTGGTAGTGAAAAACCTCCAAAATGCATTTACATTGGCAAGGCTGGCTCTTCCATTGGCTAGGCTAACCCTGGTTTACACTATTACATTTAATAAGTGCTCAATTCAGTTTGAGTACAGCTAGAAAAATGGTTCAATAACACATTTGAATAGTTATTTAAAATGCAAGTTAAAGGTAAGCTCAGATTGTATATTACAATGAAGGAGAAGGCACTAATAATCCTATCTGTTTTCTGCCCAATACAAAAAGGCTTTATAGCCAGTGTCCAGTTGTCACTTGAAGGCTCCCCTGGAGTGAGATGTGCATTGCTCCCAAACATTGGACAAAGGACTTTGGGTGTCAGGTTGTGTCTTTTCTCCTTGAGCGTAATGTCCTTGGGCTGTGCTTAGCACTCTTCTAACGGATGCCTACCATATCACTGACAGATGTATCTAACACCTGGGCTGTCTCTCCCTTTTGTGTACCTAGAACTGTTTTAGTGTGGCCTGAGGGGTGGGGGTTTGCTCATTTCCATAGTCACACCTCTGGATGGGCAAAGGGTGTTCTACACAGGGGGAAAAAGCTTCTACCGTTTCAGCTTTGGATAGAGAAGTGCAGTGTAGGACTGTTTGCTGCCAGGCAAATAGGAATTGGTGCAAATGTGAGTGGACTAACCCTAGCAAATATTTCCCTATTGGTTAGGGAGGGGCCAGGAATCACCCTCATCCACAAGCCAGTGCCAGGCATAAATGTGGCACCCATGGGTACCTTCTTCAGGACACTGCTGGACCTGTGGAAGACTGTAGAAGGACTGCATCTGCTGTTGAGACTTGTGAGCAGAACTCAAAGGCAAGACCTGCCCCCACTTGTATCCAGGACAAAGAAGTGGACTCCAAGGTCGGTGGCTGATCTCCTGTTAAGCTGCAGAGTTACAAAAGCTGTAAGAAGCCCACTTCTCTGCAAAGCTCAGCTGACCACTTTCAGCTGGACCTGCTCTGGACCCTGCTGGTGGCTTCAACAGGAGTGAGTCCTGACCTCAAAATGCTCTTCCTGAGGTGCTGTAACACATGAATGGTATCAGAGTGTAGTCCTCTTGCCTAATTCTAAAAGTAGATACTTAGAAACGTTTTAGCAACTCTTCTTCAAGAGAACCAATATTGAACTACTCGCCGGTTCCAGCCTTTAGCCTCCGCTGAGGGAATCTCAAGCTCCAGAGAGCATTAAAGGCTGACAGCCGATGACTTAACTGGAACTGATGCCAATGGTCATATATGGCATGAACCGTGAACTTCTCTCACTCTGAACCTTTCCCCCTTCATCAACAATGGCATAGGGACTCTGTCCTCTTGCAACCCATCGCCATCGAGCCTTGCTCCATCTATAGCCTTCTGTCTTTGATGAGGATGGGCCCATCAACGATTCGTCAACGTCCAGGACTGTTTCTGAGAAACAAATGTAACTATTTGACTAAGAGTAACTCAGCCCTTGTATCTGACCAGTGATCGGCCTTCATAGCCCATAACTTTTGACATGCCCCGGTCTAGTGCTACCAGTTGCCAGGGGTTGGCGCTTTGGGCTTTTTACTGTTATTTTTATCTAAATTTTTGAAAATTCACATCTTGTGTTTCCCTTATTGTTTTCTTGCTGTTTTTGCTTCATTTTGTTCATTAACATATTCTTTGTTGGTATACATTGGAGTAGGATTTTGTTGTTGTTATTTTTTCCACTTTTTAACTATTATGGTACATCTACAAGCTTTGCACATTTTTAAAGTTAAGCCTGTCTTTTCTGAGTTATAGCTACAAGGACTTGAGCTCAGGGTTAAATTACTGAAACCTTACTGGCCCTAACAAGAATAGTGACAATATTATCTGTGATGCACTACCATCCACCCCAATAAATAATACAGTTTCTCACGCTCACCATAGTTGTCTTGAAAAACAGATGGATAAACAAATGTATGGTTCTCCTAGTAGCATTGTGTCAAGGAATCATCTCCTCAACATGATTGCAGGTTTGGAGAGACCAAAATGTAACTTGAGAGAGTGGGATATTAAGACTAAGGGCCATATGTAGGTGGCATACACTTTACCGATTCCTAAATACCGAATTTTACCGATTCGGTATTTAAGAATCGGTAAAGTGTATGTAGGTAATAATTCGGTAAATGTTACCGAATCGGAGAAATTCGGTAATTACCGAATCGGTATTTACCGATTCGGTAATGAGGCATACCTTCCCATTGATTGAATCAATGGGAAGGTATGCCTCATTACCGAATCGGTAAATACCGATTCGGTAATGGGGGGAGCACATTCAAGGGTGGCAGGGTGTCACATTGACACCCTGTTGCACCCCTGATTCCTGCATGTGTGCACATGTGGCGGACATACATGCCCTAAGGGCATGTATGTCTGCCACATGGCACTGTTATTTCAGCAAAATATTGCTTTGTGCAATGTATTCGGTATTTAGCACCAACCTATATTCGGTGCTAAATACCGAATTCTTTTTCCTAGACATCACTCATTTGAGTGTTACCTACATTTCATTTCAGGATTCGGTATTTACCGAATCGGTAAAATTACCGATTCGGTAATTTTACCGATTCGGTAAATTACCGAATCCTGAAATGTGCCCCCTACATACCAAAAGCCTAAATACCGGTCGGTAACGGTATATTTACCGAAAATCGTCCGTTACCAACCGGTATTAGGCTTCCTACATATGGCCCATAATCTATTCTGGATGTGGTGTTGTGTTTCCAGCATATAAATATGTATTTTAAATTATCAGGATGGCTTGGACACCAAGAATCAATCAACTCAACTACGTGCTTAAAATGTGTCATAACCATAGCAGCTCTGTGTTCTGATTGGTCTCCTCTAGAATTGGAGGGGTCTAATCTGTGTGCCTGAGTACAGCTAAAATCTCCAACAACTATTATGTTAACCCATAAGGTAGTGAATATTAAACAATATAATATGGCTGGGTTAGCTTCACTTGTATCACAGTAAGTGGCCACTGCGTAGCTTTTATCACCCTAATTAAACTGGATCCCTACCTATATGCCCGATGGATCTGCACCTGTGGCAATTATGGTAACTTCAAAGCCTTTTCTAGAAATAATCACTATCCCTCTATACACTCCTGAGGCAGAGGAGAAGATATAGTGGTCAATCTATTTCCAGGAGACTCATTTTTGTGATTATGATGTTAGGTGTATTTCTTGTAAGTGGATAATGGAAGAGTTCTGATCCCTAAGCCAGGACCCTATGGCTCTCTTTTTCTGTAAAATATTTAAGCCATTTACATTATAGCTCACTAAGCTGAGTTGACTTATATCTTAAATTCCAATCCCTAAATAGATAGTGATTCCTGGAATATTTCTCTTTATCTTACAATTTTCCCCAACTAGAGGCGCTCAAGATATTGATATTAACGTGTCTTCATAAAATACATTTTCTTTCTTTTTTATCTACCCTATATTGTGATCAAAGTACCTTCATGAATCTGTCAACTCTAACACTTCTCACCAACCGCTTTTTTCTCAGATTCTCCATCCTCCCTTGCCCCTCTTTTGCCCCTTCATATCTGCCTTATGGTTAGGGTGTTTCTGCCCTAACCATTATGAGCTCCTGTCCAAAGAAATATGGTGGTCCAGACTGACACATAACCCCAGTATTTAAACTAATCAAATTTACGTAAATGAAGAGTAGCGCAGAAGACAAAAAGAACTACAGGACAACATATAATGTACTAGGTGTAAAAGCAGAGCTACTTTAGCTGTTGACAAATATGCACTTTTTAGGTCTAAGCCAAACAAAAACAAGCATTTGCAATGCAATCGGTCTGACATTTGTGAATGTTAGAGCTATTGGCATTGTGAATAACAACGTTTTTTACTTAGGTTTTTTTGTTTACAAGCATTTAAGACTGCTGTTCCGTAACCTGATCAATGAAAGTCATTTTATAGAAGACGCATATACGTGTGCTTTGATGACCTTCTTGCACAAGTAAGCACTTTCCATGATTACTGACCCAAATATGGAACATAGGAGGAAAAAAAAGCAGAGGGCATAGAAAAATGAAAACAAAGTATAGAGCTTAGCAGAACGGAAAACAGAGGCCACGGAAAAATGAAACCAAATAGAACATACAGGAAAGGAAAGCAGAGAGCATGGGAGAAAGGAAAGCAAGTGACAAGTGCTGGATCAGTTATTTTTCCACACCTGTCCTGACAGGATGGTGGTTGATTCCAAGCTGAGATTTCAGTTCAGAGAGCTCCACAGAACTCGATACAGACTCCGAGAGAGCTGCCTCGGTGTTTGTCCGGTTTTAAGACCTGTGTTAATAATTAAGGGCACTAAATGCACGTTTCTGGTGGTCAAAGTAGCAGTAAAAGTGCGCTTTTTTTTAAGTGCAAACGTGTTTCGAAGGACACCTACTCTTAGCAGACAAGGGAACATTTATAAAAAGCAATTTGACCAAGATCACACAATGTGGTTAAATAGGCGAGGGGGTGGATCCTGAAATTAGAATTACTTGGTTTTGCTGCATCAACACTGAAAACCAATTCCCTCCCTCGAGCCTCAAAATCATTAGGCGTCTGCCTTCAAACATGTGCATATTAGCTTAAAAAGAGTTGGAAACCTCGTCTACTGAAATCCGAGGGAAATCATTTACACTGTGGGGGCAGGAGGTGGCTTGAAGTTGGCAATAATCCAAGCCTTGCATCTTTTAAGTCACAATGAAGCCTCGGACAGCTTTTGACTGTTTGTCTGCCCATAAAAGTGAATTCTAAAGCATACGGAACCCAATGACTGGCGACTGCTTGTTAAGCAGGGTTTTCATACACAGGACTGGCCCTGGGCAATAAAACATCGGCAAACAGCTCAGAAAATGTCAGACACCCAACCCCCTTGCCCAGAATATCAGTATCTGGCCAGCCTTGGGGGGGACGGTGCTAGCACATTTTTCAGCCGGAACACACCTAGGGATTGTAAAGAAAGAACTGGGCCTGGGCCGCTTAAAAAAAACTCATGAAGACTGTTGTGCTTACAGTTGATATCTCTCCGTCAATGCCCCATCCGGAAGTGACTCAATATCAACGGCTTGAGATGCCGAACTTCAATCAGAGAGGC
Source organism: Triturus cristatus (assembly GCF_964204655.1). Taxonomy (NCBI): domain Eukaryota; kingdom Metazoa; phylum Chordata; class Amphibia; order Caudata; family Salamandridae; genus Triturus; species Triturus cristatus. The sequence goes on along the minus strand of NC_140587.1, from coordinate 845,814,892 downwards.
ACCACGTGCAAAGTGCTTAAATGTCCTGGGCGTGCAAGCGCTTTAAATGTAGCCTCCAGTACTGACCTTTACAGCGCTGTTTACTTCTAACGACTTCAGAGCGCTAGTGCTGAGTTTACATCTAACGACTTCAGGGCACTGTGTGTAAAACAGGAGATGCGTATTGGCATGACTCTCACTCTTCGGCATCTGCTGTTGAAATAATTAAATTAATGTCAGCAAACACATGTAGGGGCCGATTTATGTTGCACTTGCGGCACTTTTGCGCCGCCGTTGCGTCACTTTTGTGACGCAGCAGCGGCGCAAATCCTGCGCCATGGTGCGGGGCATTTACAAACGTGACGCATCTCCCAGATGCGTCACGTTGTAATGCCCTGCGCCACATGTAGGAGTTCCAGGGCAGGTGGGGGCGTTCCGGCGCAGGAACGCCTCCTAAAAGTGGCTGAGTGAAATCTACAAGATTTCACTCAGTCACTTTTGAGCCCATGCTGCGTCAAAACCCTGCGCCTGCTTGAAGCAGGCGTAAGGATTGACACAGCATTGTACAGATAGGGCCCCCCAGATCATTGCTGGAGCTGCGTCAACTCCAGCAATGCGCCACTTTTCGGCACAGATGCGTCACACATCTGTGCCGTTTTTGCCCCATGGTGCGCCGCATTATAAATGCGGCGCATCCATGGTGGCGCAGCTGTGGCGCATAATAACTGGCGCATCCCTGCTGATATGCAGGGATGCGCCAGTCGTCATAAATCTGCCCCTAAGACCTTTGTGCTTACAGATAATACCATTCTGTCAACGCCCCATCCGGAAGTAACTCTGTCTCAACAGCTTGAGATTCCGTACCTCAATCAGAGAGGCACTAAGTCCTAAGGGGCATATCAGCAACGAGGCGATAAAAAATTATCGTCGCTTTTGCGTCCGTTTTCGGGCGAAAAGTGGTGATAATTTTATCGCCTAATCAGCAAGGTCACGCTATCGCGTGAAACCTTGCATTAGCGCCTGAATACTGAACGCCCAGCTTTACATCTCTTATGAGATGCAAAGTGGGCGTTCCTGCCCTGACATGACTGGAGAAATGTTGCTAAGCGACATTTCTCCTAGCATCAAGCCCCACGCTATGAAGCATAGCGGCAAGAAAAGTAGCGATAACCCCTGTTATCGCTACTTTCCTTACGCCTGCTTCAGGACTGGCTTAGCCATGATATCCTATGGAAGGTGGATATCATGGCTAAGTTTGCCTTGCCTTATCATCAAGCTAACGCCAAACTTCGTGAGATTATCGCTGGGTTTCCAGCGATAATCTCACGTTTGGCAGTTAGCGCTAGGATTTTGATCGCTTTTGAGATAAGCGGTGCTAATAGCACGCTATCTCAGCGATAAAAATCCACGTTAGCTGGCGATAATTATCCTAGTGCTGAGTGCGCTTAGCGATAATTATCACCGGTCCTTGATGATATGCTCCTGAGTACGTACATTTCCAGGGGCTGAAAGCACTTTAAATGTTGCATCCACTACTGACCTTTACAGCACTGAGTTTACTTCTAGCAACTTCAGGGCACTAGCGCTGAGTTTACTTCTAACTACTTCAGGGCACTCTGTGTTAAACAGGTGATACCTATTGGCGGGACTCACATTCTTCAGCATCCACTGTAGAAATAATTAAATTAATGTCAACTCGTGAATACATACAGCAAAACAGACACAGCATAATTAAAACAGAAAATAGTTCAGGCATGAGATAAATATACATACTCAGTTGTGCGGGCTTCAAAAATATTGTTTTAAGCAGTTTTACTTTGCTCAATTTCTGGCCAACGGTACAGAAGCACTTAAAATTAGTCCCAGTTAAAGTCGCATTCCTATGGCTCGAATGTGTCCTTGTGTAATGTAAGTGTTATTCATGGTGGAGTTTGTGCTATATCAAATGAGGCTAAAACAACGAGACGTACTTCCACATTATTTACTATGCTAAAAAAAAAAATTTGCCCGCCATTGTTGCTAATTAGGAGCAGTGTGCCACGGTGCTTTGTAAAAGCGGGCGCCTGCTGTGAAGGAAAAAAAAGCTCTGACCGCCATTGTTTGTATGCGTCCATGTTGTCGTTCATTTGAAAGCCGGCACCGTGGTGAACCAGTGGTCGAAGTGGGGGAAAAAGAAAAAGTACACATACTGTGTAAGAACGAAGTAAAGGGGACAGTAGCCATGGGAGAATACAAATGACGACATGGCCATACTAAGGAGGGACTAACAAGCCTATTACGGAATCAAACGTCAGCAGTTACGGAAGACAAAGACACATGCAATGACAAATGTGGGTGGGGCTTCTCTTCCGTATATTACCTACAACAGATTGCCAGAGCAGCGCTTGCGCGCTGGCTCAAGCTGGATCTAAAAAACAGTGACCTGTGCCTTTAAAAATATTATATAAGCTATTGTTGAGTTATACTTTAGCACCTAGAAATTTTGAATGTTCTCGAGATAAAACAACTTGTTTAAGGTTTGGTTCTTCACTGTTCACTTTTAGTTTTAGTTTAGATAGTCAGACAATTTCTGCTTGGGTGCAACTGCATGAAAGAAATCTATAAGTTGCTTTGATCCCCTGTGCCTTTTAAGATGTTTTTTATGATATGTCAGAAAAAATACTGAATTGGAACTCATTGTTCACATGAAGTTATTTAGCTTAGCTAGCATATTACACAATGGTCTCTTTGATTCTGAAATATTGAGATTTAATTGGTATGGTGCCTGGTTCCACATTTAGCTTTTGTATTTGAAAATGTGCTCAATACATCTGATAGGAGTTAATCCTCTGAAAATGTTTGTAAAACACAAACTTGAATTCATTTCCATGCAATTGTGGTGACCACAGTATTATCAACCGAATGCTGAGGAGTGCAAACCAGGTACAGATCACCTGGACCTGTTCACAAGGCCTTCCTGTACATCATAGACCTTCACAGCATTGCCACATACCTCCTGCACACACACATACTGTATTGCATAATAATACATGACCTTTCTTTACCAATCCAGGTTTCTTAATCCTGACCCAATCATCAACACTAAACTCACCATGTCTACTTACCAACGATCCTTTTGACCATCAGTTACTTGCTTTCCGCAACCATTTTAGCCTCTTTTCATATTTCATCCATTGATTTATTCTCTTGTGCATGGAAACAATCCAAAAAGTATACATTTCTGAATAAACTGTCCAACCCCTCTTATAAGCTCAAATGGAGCATCTCCAGTGTCTACGTGAGAGGTTGTTCCCCATTTCTCACACTGCTTCAACTACATCTTTCCTACTACACTCAGCATACACTCCATAGACACTTGGTAAAGTCCTTCAACCATGCCATTGTTCTACAGTAAACATAAAAGTGTCCTTAAATGTTTAAACTCACATATACCAAAAAAACTGCGAGGGATCAGGACCCAAGGCGCCTACCTAGCGTCTCAGGACTACAAGTCCCAACAACCCCGGAACCAGGAAGTGGGAGGCTACTTAAGGCCGTCACGCACGTCAGGAGACGTGCGTTATTTTGAATCCAAGGACACACCCTGTTCGCCGTTCGGAGCTCGGCGTCCCGGCAAGACAGGAGGTTTACAGGGCATCCGGAAAGAAAACCGAGGATTACTCTTCCCCGTTCCTCAGAGCTTGGCGACCAGGCGGGGAGAGGCATTGCAGGCTTCGGAGGCATCGAACTAGGAAGCAGGTGAGAGAGTCGGAGCTCAGCTGAGCTACCAAGGGATACGATTTCCTGGCGGACCTCAAGACCCGCCTTCCTGAGTTACCGAGACTGAGACATACGCGCTCGCTGGAGCATTTGCAAGTAGAGGCTCAGCAGAGCTGTGAGTGATTTAAGTTGGAAGTTCACGCTCGGATGAGCGAAGGTTTGATTTGCGCTCAAGGAGCTAACTGTGGTTTAGTTACACTCGGAGGAGTGATTTAGTTGTTGGTGCGCTCAAAGGAGCGAGTACAAGGAGGATATTTAGCTCACCCCGCGCTAGGAGAGCGCTTGTCAGCAGGCAAACGAGACTTTGTAAAGTACTATGAGCGCTACCTTACGGAAGGCAGAGGGAACAGGCATAAGCGTGTTGATATCACCTGAGTGAAGGAGCGCTACAACGTAGGGACTCCAGGCGGCGGTGTCTTCACCGTGGAAGCCGATCAACCGTAAACAAAAACCGTGACTTAACCAATAAGAGTGAGGAAGGTGGTGAGTCACCTGTGGGTGACCTTGCGTGTATGCTCCAGGGATGAAATGTTCATGCATGTATACCTTTAGTTGCCAATTGCAGTAGCGAGACCGACAGAGAGTAGACTGTTGTTATATTATTGTTTGGTATTGTTTTCTCGTTTCAGAACCCAATCCCTGCTGAACCCCCCCCCCCCCCATCCTTTCCCTCGCCTGATCACCTCTGGGCTCTGTAACCTTCTGGTTGGAGTCCGGGGAGATCTGGAGGTGGACCTCTATATCACCAACCGGATCCTGAGGAGTTCTGCAGATCGTGACAAAAACATCCATGACATGGTAGGTAAATTAAACTACACTAACAGTGAGAATTATATCTCGCCCACAGTCCTTATAGGCCTCCTATAAAATATTTCACCACCTTTTTAATAGTGGGCTCTCGCACAAACTTGGCTCAATCCATCACGACAAAGGATCAACAAGCACAATCATGTATCACAATTGACTATGAAGATAATGAAATGGGCCAAGGAAACAAAAACCCACCCATTGTCAAATCCATCCAAAACGCAGAACAGGGGATTTGAGAGGTGATTTCTTTTTTAACTGGTTGTCACTTAACACACACTGCATGCACTCCTTAAATTATCTTTATGATATCTCCATCCGAATCAGTGCAACAAAACTCTTCCCTGTTACATCCCCTGGTGAAATTGACATCTATGTGTCCTTCATACCCCACATCAGGGATCTTCTTGTGCAAACCCAATGAAGGAACCAATTGTTCACCAAGAAAAAATAATCCATTCACCTACTTTTTGGCTGACCCTCTTGTAAAAATGCCTTCTCTCTAAATCACGCTCTGAATTTAACATTTATAGCATCACTTTATAATTTCACATGTCTTTCTTTCATTTCTCTTCTCTTGTGCATACTACTGCAATTATATTTGTCTCTGTCATGATACATTTTTCAGTTTCTCCCATTCGTCCCCTACATTTGACTCCAAGGCCATTCTTGATAAGCAATCAGCTCTAAAGTTTGTCCAGCAGGAATTTCCTAAATCTGAAAGCTGAATTCTAATTTTCTTGTGGCCAATCTGGCTAACCAATCTATGGATCTCATACTCTTGCAACCTGAGAAAATATAAAATAACGGTCAATGAGCATATTTAAAATAGGTCTTCACCACAGGTATGCTATATGTTTTTCAAAACCCCCGATGCAAGCTAACATCTCCCTCACTATGACAGGATATCTCTGTTAAACCGGTCTAACATTTTTGAAGTGAACCCATAATAGAATCATTCCCACCACCTATCTTGTTGAAGAAACCAAGCCCATAAGCAAGTGTGCCTACAGTGATGTGACTCACCTTTCCACAACTCACTCATCAGTAAGGGATTCAGAAATCATTTGGTTCTGCGTCACACGCATTCTGACATGCACTGTCTAAAAGAAATAGGGTATATTTCTTTTAAAGAACCCCCTCAGTCACACTGGTAAAACCTTTGATTAATGCAAAATAAAACCCACATTTTCAAGTAAAAGAGTGTAACTCACTCTGGTCCTTGTATAAGATAGCATTCACAATACCCTCAACCAAACACCACTTGAGTATTACTCGGTAATCTGTTAAAGCATGACTCTTGTTTGGTCTGGAAGACATTTGTCCTTATGTGATATTCCTCCAAGCTCACGCAAAAGAACCTTCTCTACAGCATTATCCTATTGTTGTAAATTGTTTCTAAATACCAAAGTATTATTCTCAAAAGCGACCACATTTACAACACCCTTCAAAATATTTAAAATCACTTTCTGCAAGACAGACACTCATGCTAAGCCAAATTAAACCCAGTTAAATTAGTATGTACTAACTGAAGTAACAACAGTGATGACTCTCTAGATTCAGAATTCAAACAATCTGGTGGAATGCTGCTTTTAATTCAAATTTGTTGTTAAAGTGTCTTGTCCAATAACCACCACTAGGTCTTCCTTTTCTGGGATGGAGAATCTCTCTGCTTGCATATCTTCAATAAGACTCCTTAGTTTGAGACATAAGCATAATTTGCCTGATTTATTATGAGTCACAAAAATCAGCAACACCCAATGTCAGGCATACAGTCTCAATAATCCCTTGTTTCAGATTGTCATATATTATTATTATTATGTGTTCTTATATAGCGCTCAACTTACCCTTGGGCATCTTGGCGCTTGCATTGGGAACCCGTCCTGGTTTTTCCCTGTGAGATAACCCATACTGGGCATCCCCAAGGTGAAAGCCAGGCATCCCGCCGCGGGGGGGCCGTTGTGGAGATTAAGCAAGCTTGTTGCCCAGAGCTGCATAGTGTGAACTCGTGCTTAGAGTGGGCACCGAAGCGAGAATTATCGAGTCCGTGGACAATTGGGCTCCGGACCCTGCCGCGTCGGGAATTGAACCCTGGTCCCGGGTCTGACCTCTGCTTCAGGGTATGCCTCCTCTAACCAGTGAGCTACACTTCTCCACTGTTTCTATCTGTTTCTCCCTGGACACTGAATGGTATTGTATTGTACAATAGAATTTGTGTATCACTAACTACCCCTAAGTGGTACACTGACACTTTTAGCCACAGACTTAGCAAGCTACACCATAAATGTTGTGTGAATTGAAGGGTGTTGTTTTTGTTTTGAGGCTATGTTGGAAATGTTTTTATGTTGTGCCTGATGACCTCAGTGGTGAGGCCCCTGACTGTGTGATGGTTAAAGGTATGTGAGAGACAGATGTGAAAATTATAAAGGTAATAAGACTAAAATAAATAGGCACTTACATAACAACTGCTTAGCCGTAGGAGCACTGGGTTGTTGTTGTGTGTCTGTTCACTAAAAAAGGATATAAAAAGAGAAGGCACATTTTTCTATATGAAACATGTGCCAGGATGAAATAGTGTCAAATAGGTAAAGGATGCCTGGAGGCAAGAATAGGAATTCATGACACGAGTAGTAGCCATGCACCTATTATTTTTAAAGTCAGTGATACTGTCTACTGGCAGCAACCCTAGAAGAATCTACACAGTTTTCAAAAGGTCAAGATTCTACCTACTCCTGCTGAGCTGAAGCAAGTCAAAACTTTGAGCAGGGGGTATATGCCCCAAGCTCCTCGGAAGCTCCAGAAGGTAGACAGTGTAGCTTGTGTTTAACTGTAGCCTGGTCACATTTGACTTTAATTGCTTGTTGGTACTCCTTGATTTCACCTAATGTGTCACCAAAACACTTTTATACTTGCTAAGCCAAATTTTGACTTTGACATCATCCTTTAATGAAGCTTACATACATTTAATCAGTTCGTTGTTCAACCCCTTTTTCGCAATATATTTTCCCCTTTAATCAACCGATCTTTGAATGTAATACATGCCCAGAAATGCCACAAAAGCTTCCTTCTGCTCCTTTCTAAGGCCACTCTCAAAACATCAGGTGGCAAATACCAACAAAGAAATACCTTGTAACCCCAATCTTCATAGTTATCAAAAGAGATGACTGTTATCCTAATATAAGAATCATAAGATATGCTGGTGAGCCCATAAGTAGATCTGTCAGCCAGTCATCAAGGTTCATATGTACTAAGAACTGGTTGCTAAATACTGGTCGCAATTTGTGACCAGCATTTTTCAGATCAGTGTGGTAATTTGTGAAGCGGCCTATGGACTAATAGGTCGGTTCACAAATTACTGATTCCTGTTGGGTTGTAATTAGACCTACCTTATGAACATTAATGAGGTAGGTTTTAATTGCGGCCTGCTAAGAATCTCAGCCATCACATGGATGGAGGCCTCCTGAGATCAGCAAACAGCTATGCCTGTGATTGCTAGTGTAAGTCTAGTTTTTTTACCTTAGGAAGTGGCCCATGTGACTACTGCCCACTCTTAAAAAAGTTTTTGTCAACATTCACAAAGGGGAAGGGGTCCCTTTGGGCCGTCTTCCTGTTTGCGAATGACTTACTACCTTCTTCGAGGAGGTAGTGAAGGATTAATGTTTAATGATTGGAATTCGGTTGCAAAACATTGATACATACCAGTCAGGTTGGAATTTGGAAGGGAAGCCATAAACACACCTCTTCCTAATACCAAATCAGTATTTGGTTGGGGACCTAAACTGAGATTTAATGGTTTACAGAATTGCAATTTAGCTTTGTACATATGAAAATACATGTTTGCAGTCGCAAATAGCTCAATTCTGTGATTTGGAACCTTTGCAACCACACAAAAGGCTTTGTACTGCCGGCCCAAAATATTCTATACTCACCTAAATTAAGGGATCATAGTACTTCCTATTGATAATTTCAAACCTGGCCATCTCCTTATAAACCACTAGTGGTACTTCATCAATTCTTTTTACACAAGTTATCAGCCTCATTATTGGTCTATTTTTCTATGAATAATCTGCCATCTAACTGTGTACAACCTCTGCACACCTACAAAACATTATCCATTTGTCACATTTTCTGAAACCCTACCTAAAAATCTAGACAGCTGTAAAAAGCTAAGCATGAAAGCTACCCATTCTTATATCGCACTGCAGACTTGGTGGATTGTCTGATGGTTAATTTGGGGTTAGTGACTTGAGAAGACAAATGTTTAAAAGTGGGCCCTGGTTCTATATCTTTGTGTTACAGAACTTTGGCTGATTTGAGCATTCCCAATTTGGACAGCAGTACATAGGTCCACCTGCATGGCATCACCTTTGAACATTTCAGTACTCCTGACTATAACAAGGGCTTTGTGAAGAGTTTTGTTTTTGCAGATTACTTTTTTTAAAGGATGATATTGGTTAATAAAACCAACAATTAACTGTACAGTGTGTAAAATACTGTAACCTCTTATCAAAAACAATGATGGAAAGATTTTAATTTACAGGGCTATGAGTCCAGATAAGAATACGTAGCCCCAGCCTGAGAAATGAACAGTGCCATTAAAAACAACAATCATAACACATGCCAGACATATGCAGGACCCAAATCTTAGCATGTATCATATAAGTGTGACCTAGCAATGTTGCAGAACATTTATTTATTTATTTATATATTTGTAAAGCGCAACATTCATCCTAACGGATATCACGGCGCTGTCTAGCGGAACATATTGTAGGTTATGTTGGGGGCCTTCAGCTGCTCGCACTTATGTCATAGGAAAAAGCTGGGTTTTTAACTTTTTCCTGAACGTTACATAGTTCTCAGAAAGACGCAGGTCCTGGGGTAATTAATTCCAGTGTTTAGCCGCCAGGTATGAAAATGAACAGCCTCCTGTTCTTACTTTCTTTATACGCCTGGGCCTAGCTAGTGCTTGGTGTCATGATCTTAAGCACCTTGTGGGGATATAGAATTCGATTTTATTCTGGAGAATTCTGGGCCCAAGGTTATACAGTGATTTATGCGCATGACTCAGAAGTTTGAATCTTGCTGTTTGGCACATAGGTAACCAGTGGAGCTGTTTCATGCACGCAGACACTGAACTAAATCTGCCTTTATTACACACAAGCTTAGCAGCCTCATTTTGCAGCACTTGTAAGCGTGAGAAAAGGTAGTCTGCCATGCCTACGTACAGTGCATTACCATAGTCTAATCTGCTAATGAGTAATGCCTGTGTAACCGTCCTTCTACATTCTAGAGGGATCCATGGAAAAAGCTTTCTTCGGAGTTTTAAAATTGCAAAACCTCTTCCACACAGAACCCGCACATGATCCTGCATGGACAGGGTATTATCGATGGTTATACCCAGGTTTTCTGCGCACTGTTTGGGCGCTGGGGCATCTCCCAAGGATTGTGGCCACCTAGTGGCATCCCAGATTAGGTTAGCTCCACCGAAAAGCAGTATTTCCGATTTACTTGCGTTTAACTTAAGGCAGTGTTCGGACATCCATGTTGCCATCTCTGAGAGACATTTGTTTAACTTAACCCTAGTGTCCTCATGCCTTTCTTCTATGGTTATCATCAGCTGTGTGTCGTCCGCATAGGAGCAGATGCTGAAGCCCCATTTCCTACTTATCAATGCCAGAGATGACACATAGGCATTAAAAAGTGTTGGGCTCAGGGAGGCTCCTTGGGGAACACCAAATCTGATGTTTTTTGGTTTTGAGGAGAACTGGCCCATTTGTAGCATCTGAGTTCTGTTCCTCAGAAGGAGTTAAGCCACTGGAGAGCTTTAGCGTAAATACCCTTTTCATTGAGAATTTTCCACAGGAAGTTGTGTGAGACCGTGTCGAACGCCGCCGACAGGTCCAATAAGATCAGGGCAACAGCCTTTCCGTGATCAGTCAATGATCTTATGTCATCAAGGACGGCTAGGAGAGTGGCCTCTGTACTGTTAGTGGCTCTAAAGCCAGTCTGAGAACAGTTCAGTAGTTCGTTAACCTCCAAGTAATTGGCCAGTTGTCTGTTCACCAGCTTTTCTAAGACTTTAGAAAGGTATGGGAGCTGGGAGATGGGCCGATAGTTTTCTGGATTATGAACATGTGTTCCGGCTTTCTTCAGCAGAGGAGTCACTACGGCCTGTTTCCATACTTCTGGAAATACTGCTGTATCCAGTGATCTGTTAAGAAGGTGAGTGACATAAGGGCATATTGTCGAGGTGATCTGGGAAAATATAAAGTGGGAGCATGGATTGAGGGGGGATCCTGATTTTACTTCCAACATGGCTCTCTCGACCTCTAGTTTTGTAAGAGGGGTGAAGTTGCCCATCTGTGTTGCAACCTCTGGATGTGGAGGTAGGTGTTCCCAGTTGGTCATGGCTAAGGAAGAGATAGTATCGAAAGAGGAGTAAATTTTGCTGATCTTATCGGCGAAAAATTTGCTTATCTTTTCACAATTTTCCTCAGAAGGAGGCAGGGTTTGAGACAGGCTGGCTGGTTTGCAGAGCTCCTTCACTACTCTAAATAGTTCTTTAGCCGAGTTACAATTTTCTTTTATCCGGGTTCCAAAATAAGTCTTCTTAGCTTTCTTGATAGTATTATTGTAAATCCTTAGCTCAGTCCTATAGCTTGTTCTGTCTATTTCCTGTTTAGACAGCCTCCAGGAGTGTTTTAATGATTTACAATTCCTTTTCAATATCTTGAGATCCTGTGAGTATCACTTCTCAGATAGAGGCTTGTTTATGGGTTTATATGTAAGTTTGAGAGCGAAGGTATCTAGGGTACTGGTGATCTCAGCTTCAAGTTGTATTGCTTCCGCATTAGCTGGAAGAGTATCTTGGGTGGTTAGGTTATCTGGGGAAAAATGGGCCTATAAACCTATAATGCCAAACAAGCAAGGCAAATGTACATGAGTAAAGAAGAGGCCTAAGGGGTAATGCGTAGGCAGAGTGTCAAAGAGCAGAGGCGGGTCTTAGTCAACATCATGATCATCTTTGTGCCATAAGACAGGGGTTATGTCATTACTTATAAAGAGTCAAGGGGTGTCCCCCTATATTCTAAGGAAGAGAGACCAGATATTGGTAAATTGGGTTGTTGGTTGACAGGGGTGTGGGCCCTGCTCAAGCAGCAACCACATTCCTTGCCACGGCGAGGCACATGTCAACCCTAAATTAACCTGTGGTCACCCTCCTGTAGCTTGGCACTGAGCAGCCAGGCTTAACCTTAAGGCAATGAGTAAAGTATTTGTGCAAAACTTCAAACAGCAATAAAGTGAAAACACCACACAAAAAGGATCACACACCAAGTTAGAAAAATAAAACCTTGTTTAATAAATAAAAGGGCAAAAATGACAAAATTCCAATTAGTAGAACTAGAGATATGCACTTTTGAAGGTTTTAGTCAAAATGGTGCCTAAAAGGACTAACTGTGAATATCTGGTCGCGTCGTATGAGGACAAACTCACAAGTACAGGCCAACCGCAATAGAGCAAGGGTTGTCTACAGGATCCCAGTTATGCCTGCTTAACAAAGTACCTTACTTATATCCTGGTTTTAGGAGCATTTAAAGTATCCGCATTGAGCCTTGGGCCCCAAGGAGAACAGTTGTTCCAAGTTTAGGGCGCTGTAATAGTGTTCTATGGGTTTTTGCAGGTTTATAATTGCTCCTGTACTTTTTTAGTTGCATCTAGCAACTAATGGTCTCTGATTAGTTGAGTCCTCACAGTCACAACTCTCTGCCAATACTTTTAAATCAGAAAGAAAAACATTAGCTGATCATCAGGAGCCTGAATTATGTAAAGAATTGATGGTGTTTTACAACCAGATACTTTGGCCCTCAAAATCCCTCTCTAATTGTCTAACAGCAGTCTGGTACTAATCTAAGTTGTTTCCTTGTCTGAGTTACACGGGGGCGATTTTTAAAAACATTTTAACCTTCCTGTGCCAAATATTAATGCAGCATTTTTTCTGTCTGGTCTATACTTTAAGCTATCTATTGAACCTTGACATGCCTTAACTTACCATATCCAGTTGCTTCATCTAAATGGAGGATTTCCTGGGTCTTGTGTATAGGCAAACGAGGTGTGATGGTCTGAATGATAAATACAGTGAGGCTACACAATAACTAAGCATACACACACTGCCACATACGTGTTGGGAAAATGACACAGTAGAAGTTCAGTAGAAATGCACTGTGAACAGAGGGATAGCAGGAAACCCAAAAATGAATGGCTACACTGCAAAATGGCACAGCGTATAGGTCACTGGGTTAAAGAACTGATCATCATCAATCTTTAGATACAAGATTCACAAAATGAGTTCCAGTGTGCAAATCACTGAACTGAAAAAGAGATCTTCCTAATGCTTTCAAAAATAGTATGTAAATTCATAGGTATATTGGGCTGTAGACATGAAGAGAATAGTATGCACATGATATCTGGTAGCTGGTGATAAAGTCTTGAAAATCTCTATCTAAAGGTGAGCACCCATGTCAAGAGACTACCAGAAGCCAATGCGTTCCTGGAAATTGACATCCACTGAATCAAAACACGCAATGGACTAGAAGAGTTGCCCAACGCTCATATGGTCATGGAGAAGAAGAATGTGTGTTAAACGCAGAGAAGGGCCAATCTGCGGCTTGGTAAAGCGGTAATGAAATGCAACATTGGACCAGGGAAAGCTTTGTGAAAGCCTTGTGAGGTGACACAGTAGGATTTATTCCGGTCCTCAGAGAGCGGTTGCCGAAACAGCTGCAAACTGTCATGAGCAGTCAATACCGCCTTTATGAATAAAGTGTGTTCCCTACCATTCTGTACATTGCAATGTAGACGTATATTTAAAAAAAAAATACTGCAGCACTGTTTACTTAATTTTGAAATAAAAATGTATTTAATGTAAATGTATTAAATGAAATTGAAATTATTCGGTTGAACGGATGGTTTTGTAAACTATGCTCTGCTTACTGCATGGGTGATCTTTGCACTTTGCACTGTTTGAGGGTTTTTGTGACTTCCTCTGCTTAGTACAGATTTTATAGAAAATTGTTATCCCACCCCCTTTCACGCACTCTCTCCATTTATGTATCTCTCTTTATGTCTGCATCATTCTAAAACACCCACATTATCAGAATAGTACATCGGTTAATAAAATGCATATTCCTCGTGATACCCTGTGAAACTTGTTTAGCTGTTAATCACATTTCAGCAGCTACATCATTATTGGACACCTGGTATGTACTTCTAAATAAACTAAATGATTATAGCCCAGTGTTGTTTTTCTGTTTGACCTGCATATGACCTCTCACATGAAGGACCCTCTCGACCTCATAGATGAGATTCCTACACAGGTTGGGGCTATGTACAACAAATTAGTCTGGTTTAGGCCTTTTGGGGAGAAATTCTCAGATGGTGACAGCTGACTCTTGAATGAGCAAATACAAAAATGTCATGCACATTACTTTGTGGTTCACCCTTATTATTATAAGTGTTTCACTTACACATTGTATCCATTGTTTTTATTTACTGGAGGATCTAACATAAGGAAACAAGCCCATGCAGATGACACACAACTGCCTCTAAACGAGCCCTTAGGGTGTGTCTCCATTCCCCTCCTGAATATCTGCTTACATTTGATATGAAATGGTTTTCCCAATAGTGAATTATGACAAAATAGATGGAAAAGAGAAGGCATTTTTATTGGTTGCAAATGTTAATAGTGACTGGTCTACGTGCCCATCCCTTTTATGATTATAGAATATGTATATGAAGATACACATTTTTTTATGGATTTTTTTTTTAGAAACTAGTATCTACAAAGTGATGCATATTCAGCTCTGTGAACAAAATAATATTCCTTAGTGTGCTCTGGATGGGAGTCTAATTCTTCTCCGTGGAAGGCAAAGGTGGACAATCAATATTTGAATAGACATGCACCCAGTGCTTAATTTGTAAAATATGAAGTGCAGGTGCTCAAATGTTTGTCGGAGGCCACACCCCTTTCCCCCGGATCCACCCACTTTCTTCACTAGCTCCACCCACTTCCTCTATTGGCTCCACCCACACCCTCAACTGGCATGCAAGCCATAAACCGTGAAAATGTCACATATGTCCTCACGCCAGAACGCATGGAAATGCTACACATAAGCACCCATGCCATAAACTGTGGAAATGTCACACTTAAACCCTCAGGCCAGAAAGCATGGAAATGTCACACCTAAGTGTCCAGGCCAGAAAGCATGCTATAATCCGTCACACATAAGCATCCAGGACAGGGCCAGGCCAAAAACCGTGGAAATGTCACACATAAACATCCATGATCCAGGCCACACACCATTGAAATGTAACATATAGGCATCCAGCCGGGGTGTCTTTTTAACTTCCAGCCACAGTAAACCAGTGCTTAATTTGTAAAAACATAAGTGCCAGCCGCCAGGACCCTTTTTGGGAGGCCATTGCAGCTTGCACCACGCATTTTCCCTCCCTGGCAGTACTGCTAATAGCAATACCAACACAACTAGTACACATCACTCACCTAGAAGTGTGACAATTCAGACTATTTCAAGTCACTTAAAGCTATAAAAATGGTGTGAGCAGTAGATATTATTCATATATAATGTATATTAAATTATTAAACATCTGTTGCTGTGCTTAACTCAAAATTAGACAGACAGTGCCACTAGGTGCCAGACTTTCATAGGTACCGGAATACAGGTGTTGAGAATTGAGTACCGTCACCGAGCACCGGAAAACACCAGCTGAAATTAAGTGCTGGGTGCTGCCCTTACTGCACTGCTTAATTTGTGCCAGTTGTTGCAGGTGGTGGTAACAAGCCCTCGTTTTTGAAGACCTGGAATTATTGTTCAACAGCAGACTAACTTTGAGTCAGAGCAGGAGAGAGAGAGGTGAAAAAGATTGAATGGCGGAAGAGAAGGGTAGGGAAACAGAAACACAGGGAGAAAGCTGGCTTGAAAAAGAACACACGAGAGAAAATCGTGCAGAGTGAAGAAAGAGCCATGATGAGGTGGAATCAAGACCAGACAGCCTCCGTAGTTTGCAACACTGGCATTCAGAAGTTCTCCCAATGGTCTCGAAAGACAAACTTTGGGCCCCTGCATTTCTTTTTTTCACACATTAATCCCTAACTAGCAACATTGCCTCATCCTCACACTTTCAGGTTCCCATCACCAGCTGAGCATGGGACCAGAATACAAGAGGGTTCAATAGGTCAAGGGCATTGTGCTCAATTTTTAAGGTCATTAATGAGACACTTCTCCTGACATAGTACACCCTATCCAGCTCTGCCTGTCCTCTGTGCCGCACTGGCTCTCCCATAGAGCCTTTCCAACTTCCTTGCACATTTCCCCCGCCTTTATGTCGTTGTTCTGCTCTACACCCCTCACATGTGACCTGACCATCGCCATGATGCAACTGTCCACACCTGTCCCCTTGGCACCCCTATGTCTCTATCCAGGATGGAGCATAAATTAGCCACAGTCAGCAGCAGCCAGAACCACCTTTAGCTCTACTGCACACTGTATTTAAGCGTGGTCCCCAGCAACTCCCCACCCAAGTAGGAGGTGAGGTGTGACCGTGTGTGAGGCACCCCGAAGAGCAGATGAGATCATGGTGCCTGCCTGGGCTCCAGTTTGTGCACTCTCTCTGGAATGTAAACATCGTTTTAAAAGAGTATCCGTCTAAGCTATGAACATGACACTGGATAATCACTGAACCGTTAAGTCATCCGTTTACCTGCGCAAAACCATTATCTGGGTGAATTCACAAACCGTCAAAGAGGACCACAGACACCCCTCTCTCTCTTACACAACCTCACTCTTTCTCTTTTTTCTCTCGTTCTCTCTCTCCACGTTCCTTCCCTTCCCTCTCTCTCCCGGTCACTCTCTCTCTCTCTCTCGCTCTCCACGCCCCTTCCCTCTCTTCTCCATCTCACTCGCCTCGGCATCACTCTTCTTCTCTTGCCCTCCCGGCCATGCTCTCCTCCTCGTGGTGACGCATAGCCTTTAAAGGCTAACGCTGTGCCCCCTCTACCCATAGGCCGGTCCAATAAAATTACCAGGGCTCATTTGTGTTCTCAGTCCGGCCCTGCCAAGAGGGCTCTTCTAACCCTTCGCCGCTCACTTCCACATCTGTGTAGCAAAGACTATGGTTGGATAAAACTTAGTGAAGTAAACAAACAGAAACTGCCTGGCACAGCTTTGTGAGGATTTCTGTGGAAGACACCCCTGGCCTGCTATGATCTTGCATTGATCATGTAGGTAGCACACAGTAACTGGTTGAAGGAGTCCCCAAAGGTTTCACAATGTTTATTAGTCAGTTTGCTTGGTTTATCAGTAACTCTAATGACCATTGACAGGGGATACATCCAGTGTGCCGGAGACATCTACTGAGCAATCGGTCCGCTGTGTCACTCAAAAGAGAGTCCTGGTAGCCTTTCCTGGTCATCTAAATAGAAGATCCTCCGTTTCTGTTGTTGAATCGGGCAAGGTGATATGGTGGTATATTTCTCAACCCTGAAAGTTTCTCATCACTAGTGGCATGAAAACCCTTAAATCTGGTAGAAAAATGTTGGCACGCTTGCTGAAGGTTTGTGCCCATCTTTATATTAAAGTTGCTTACGGCAGTTGTGTAATCCAACAGTCAGTTTTAAGAGCAGTTTTGGGCAGTTCTGCCCTTTTTGCTAATTCCACTGATACTGGTAGAACCAGTGTCTTTAACACAAGGTGTAAGCAGGCCTGTGGGGTGACGCTGAGAGTTTTCAGGCAAGGGAACCCAAAAGAAGAGCAAAAATCAAGGCAGGTTGAGCTACTTAACTATCTGTTAATTTATGGGTTAGCCCTTCTAGAGAACGATGGACTATGAAAGGACAGGGGGAATTTTTTGTATTTCACAAGTACCCTCTGTCTCCTTTTCTTCATACTCCTCAGTTTGACCAACAAGAGAGGAATCCTTCAATGTTTTGGAGAGAGCCCTACAATTCATGTCTGCTTTCTGGGACCTCTCTAACCCTCCATCTTAGGTATGAATTGTATCACAGCCACCACAGTTAGTCCTTTACTGCTTATGAGCTGACAGCATGCATGCGCTGACAAAAGGGTGCACATTGTGTGCCTCTCCTGAGCACAGACACCTGCTTTGTGTCACAATTTGTGTGACAAAAAAACTTCCCGCGCACATGCATGAGCGTGATCATCATGTTTGCTCAGGGATGCGTCAAAAAACTTCAACTTGTGCTGAATTTGAAGCAGGGGTGCACATTCTCCAGAACCATGTACAGGAGCTTTCATTTCCCAAAATGAGGGGAAAGACACCAGCTTTAAAGTCTGCCACGACATCCTTGACGCTGTGCTAGTTAATAGCCCATCAACATTCCTTTTTCAGAAAAAAAATGCCCTCAAAAATGAAATTTCTATTCATGTCGCTAAAATATTCTAGGATGCTAACTATTATACTGCTCAGAAAACGATGCTCAGTGTGCCAAACCAACAAGGGTATTGTTTACATTTCCGAGTTCTGGTAAACGTGCCAGCAGGCAATTCTTGATTCCAGTTTCTACATTGCCTCTCTATGTAAAGCTTACACAGCCATAACCATTTCCAGAATACAGCTGTATGTATATCATAGTTTCCAGATGTGCCCGGTACGTAAAGCATTTGTTGCCTTGAGTTTGCACACCCTATTTATGTAGCACGTGTTGCTGTGACAGTTTCCATATTGCCCTGTTTGCAAAGCCAGATTGCCATAATAGCTGACTCACATGTTGTCATGTGTGTGGTTCATATTACTGTATCAATTTCCACATTGCACAGTGTGTGATGTATACTTGGTTTATAGTTCAGTTATGAATATGTAAATACCTTAAAATATTCATAGGATACGATTCCATCGTTTTTACCATTATCCCAGTCAGTGGTGGCAGGGTTTAGCCATCTCAAAACAATGAAAGGTTGAGCTGATTTGTAATCTGTGACCTGCCCTTTAATCAGAATGTTCTGACGCAGGAAGATTAAACCACTAAACTAGAAGAGCTATCCAATCATTTCAGGGAAAATAAAAACTCGGCAGGAAGCAAGTGGATTAGAAGAAAGAGTGGCACACTTGATGCTGCAACAGGCCTTTCCCTTACTGAAACGGTCCCAGATTTCTTATAGAAATTATGAACGCTGCTTTAGGATGGAGTTTGGATATATTCAAAGGGCCCTGCATCTGCTACAGAATCTGCTGTGCATGTGTTAAACATGCGAAGAAAGGGAATCAAATCACACCCCCAACCAAAGAGATTCAAGCGAGGGGAGGACACCCTTTCTTGCCCACATAAGCGAGGCCTTTTTTCGGGAACAATACCATGGCAGAATGTAATTTTGAAAGAGGCCCCGCACACGTGAGACAATAGGCAGCCACGAACGCAGGTCGCACGGACACGGTATCACAGTAGTAGTACTAGTAGGCAAAAAAATGCCGTTCCTTCAATCTTACCGCGTTACTCGTGGTGGGCCGTGGGCAGTCCGGCTCAGTGTGGAATAACTGATTATTTTAGGCGGCCGCGGCCTGGTGCACTGAACCGCAGTGTGTGTGTCCCGACTCCCGGACTGGTTAGCAGTGGGCTGTAGTTGTGCTGGGGCGTGGCGGCGGTGGCGCGCGTGGTCATGTGACAAAAAGCTGCCACGCACTGCGCGTACAGCGGCCCCTACCCCCTATCAGAACAGTCAACTCAGCGTCTCAGAACCGAGTCCGACCCACAAATCCAGCCCGCCCCTGGCCTGGCGCCCCAATAAATCAGTGTGACGCGCACGCACAGTCAACTGTGTTAGTGCACGCACGCCGCACGGCCCACTGAGCCCACCCCACTCACTGACTGTAAAATTAAAATAACAAACCAAAACCGTTACCAGGCTGCGGCCTCTGCCGCCATGTTCGTTCACACTACTACGCCACCAATAATTTATTCTCTTTCGCACCGTGCGGTGCGCGGCAGGCAGGCAGCAGCTAAAAATAAAATAATTGTGAGAAATGAATGATTGAAGTAGTAGTAGTGTGAGTTAGTCTGCCGATGATGATCTCACACACACAGCCGCAATTTAACTGCTCCTGTGACCTGCAGGCTCTGCCAGGCTGCATGATTGAACACGCTGAGACTGAGACAGAGTACAGTGAATATTTAAATCTAAATTTGAAAAAACATCAATGATGCACGGCACGGGCCGGGCGAGATGCGTAGACCCGGCCCTGTCAATTAAGTGCCGGTGCTAAGCACCGGCACAATTTAAGCTCTACATGCACCTGTTTCTAGATTACTCTACTACTGCGTAAGGCAAGCGTCCAAATCCTGGTTGACCAAACACAAAAGCACAAGGAACACAAAGGTGAGTTTGGCAATCAGTTGAAACACTTCTGAGGCAAGACAGACAGTACTTTGGTTGTCAGTGACTATTTCAACCACATTTTAAACTGCTTGCCCAATCTCCTGGTCAGGGTGGTCTTAGCAACATCAAAGTCCCCCGGGCAAAGCAGTGCACTGGGCCCTGCCTACACAACCACTCACTGGAATAAAAATGTTTAATGGAAAATTAATATTAAATTCTAGTCTGCGAGGGACCCTATGCTTGTGGGGCCCACGGGCAACTTCCTAGCATGCCCATGCATTCAGATGGCACTGCTCCTAGTGCCATCACAATATACATCTTCAGAGATCCAGCAAAGAGAGAGTATCATGTCTCCACTACCCCATCTGGCATTCTTCATTTATTTATATGTCTGTTCAGATACATAAAATCCATCAACAGCACAGACAAAAAATATCTGAAACTATCTGATATTTTCAATTGCCAGCCTAGGAGGTTCGGGCACTCTTTCAAACGTGGCCATATTATGGAATGATCAACTCCTAACAGGCATAGCGCATCTTATCATATATTAAGAAAGCAACAACTTTGACAGCTATAACTTCGTTGTAGATTAGGAAAGAATAGGTGCTAGCACCAAGTGACCCTTCTGGGAGAAAGCTCACCATTTCCTCCCTGTCACATATGGACCTGGTCAAAACTTATGAGTAGCTCCTTAATTCCAAAGGGGCCATAACAGCAGTTGCTTACCAAATCACAATTATATGTTTTTTACTTTCTCAAAAGCAGTGACGGCCTGTGTAGTGCGTTTTACCAGGGCGGTGACATGGCGCAGAAGAGGGGCAGGGTGGGGGGTTGCAAAATGCGGCAAACGGCCGATTTCAGGTAAGTTACAAAAAAAATTAATAAAACGAATTTCGTTGCGCGCACTGCATCGCATTTGGCGATGCAGCGCGCGCAACAAAATTCATTTTATTTATGCCGCATTTTGCAACTCCCCACCCTGCCCCTCCTCTGCGCCACGTCACCGCCCCGGTAAAACGCCCTACACGGGCCGTCACTGCTCAAAAGGATTTAAGCTGCAAAAACCGCTGAAATCTAAGTGAAAATCTAGGGAAAAAAGAGGAATTATTCACGCAACTATATCCAGTTACTGATTCTGCTGTAATGGATTAGTTCTGGGTAGTGGTGGGTGCAACTCGCAGAGTTTTATTGGGTGGAATTCTGCAAAGATTCCTAAAAACTCAGCGAGATTCTGTGGAGTTCCATGAGCAGTGGAATTCGGGATGTGATGCTGCTCACACCGGCAGCTTTTACACGGCGAATGGCACCACCTGGAGTGCCACAGGCGCTGCTTATTTTTGCAGTTCAAGTAGATTTTCTACTCAAGCAGAAGCTTTCTCAACGTGAGCTGCAGCTTTCCCAGCGCGAGCGGCAACGACCTGCCATGACTGCCTGTGTTGAGAAATCTCACCGGGAGGCGGTCTAGTGCTCAATTTTCTCGCTTGCCAACTTAACATTGCCGAACCACGTGTGAGAAAAAACTCCACCACGTGGTGACTGGCGGAATTTTTCAGGAACTCCGCACTCCAAGCAGAACTCGGAGTGGGCAAAATTCTCTGAACTCTGCCAGGGGAGCAGAGTTTATCGCCCTCTTCTAGTTTTGGGTATCCCTGGTATCAGAAACTCTGTCCAGCAGGGGTAAATCCAACCTATTTTCCAGGACACTCGTATTAAGGGCCTTAGAGTTGAGCACTTTAGGAACAATGTAATAACAGTTGGCTTGTATCAAACATGACAGATGGGAAGCTTTATTATGGAAGGGAAACATCAAATTGGAAGGTGGCCGAAGAGCTGAGGGTTTTGAAACAGGGTCTTTTCCACTAACGGTTTTCTGTCTCTATAACGTGGACAAAAAAGATCTTCAAAAATAACACATACACAATATCGACTATTTCTATTTTCTATTTAGGGAGTTTTATAAAGCGCTTGGTGACGCACAGCGGCGTGTCCCCGCGCTAAGGAGCGGCTGCTAACTGGAACCTACAGATGTGGATACTTTACTGATCGAATAGTGCAGTTTTGAGCTTGGCTCTAAAGATTCGTTCAGATGGTTCAAGACGCAGTATTAAGGGTAATGTGTTCCATCTGATGGCTGCAAGGTACCTAAAGGATCTTCCGCCCATCCGTGCTCTAGATACCTTGGGGACAACAAGGCGTCCTGAGCCAGAAGATCTGAGGGAGCGGGACGGTTCATAAGGCGTCAGCAGTCCTTTCAAAGGGAGAGGAGACCTGCCATTGATGATCCGATGGCACATGCAGAGTGCTTTGAAATCAACCCTACTTCTGATCGGGAGCCAGTGCAAGGACCGAGGGCCACCGAAGATGCGGCTCTTCTGGGTAGTCTAAGTACTAGCCTAGCAGCACCATTCTGTAGGACCTGTAAACGGCTCAAATTCTTTTTCAGAGTCCCTAGATAGAAGAGGTTGCCATAATCCATCTTTGAGGTGACTAATGCATGCACAAGGGTTTGACGGGCCTTTACCGGTAGAAACCTCAGTGCCTTCCTGAGACTTTTGAGGGTCCCAAAGCATGATCCGACCACCCGGTTGATCTGAGGGCCGAAGGTTAGGTCGGAGTCGAACCAGATGCCCAAGTTCTTTGCTTTCAGGCACGGGATAGGTGTTGAACCTAGGCATGGAGGCCACCATGCCGACGTCCACGCCAAACGGTCTCCCCCTACGACAAGCACCTCGGTCTTATTTCCGTTAAGCTTAAGGCAATTAGCGGACATCCAGGCAGCTAGGTCTTGCATACAGGCTCTGAAGGTGTCCGCCGAAAGATCTGGTGCGCGCGACAGGGAGATCACCAGCTGCGTGTCGTCGGCATAGGATACCATTCGGAGGCCGTAGCTCTCTCCCAAGGAGGCAATCGGGGCTACATAAAGGTTAAAAAGTGTTGGGCTCAGGGACGAGCCCTGCGGCACCCCCTGGTCCAGAGCGATTCGCTCAGAGTAATAGTCACCCTGCCTCACTTGGAAGCCTCGGCCTACAAGAAATGAATAAATCCATTTCAACGCTGCCCCTCTCACCCCACCTTTGCTCAGACACTGTAGCAAGATGGAATGTGCCACAGTGTCGAACGCCGCGCTAAGATCTAAAAGGATGAGAGCCATGGTTTGACCCTCGTCAGCGCCCTGCCTGAGGGTTTCGGAAGCCCTAAGAAGGGCGAACTCCGTGGAATGGCGTGGCCGAAACCCGAATTGAGTTGAATGAAGGAGGTTGCTGTCCTCCACATATTTTATTAGCTGCTTATTTACCACCTTCTCAGCTACCTTCGAAAAATAAGGCAGGAGAGAGATGGGGCGTAGGTTATCCAGCTTGTCGAAGCCAATATTGGGCTTCTTCCGGAGAGGAAGCACCACAGCCTGTTTCCAGTCCTCAGGTAAAGAACTGGAATGAAAGGAGACATCTAGCAAATGCCTGATGTAGGGTTCTAGTGTCTCTAGGCTGTCATTCAACCTTTTTGGGGAAGCAGGATCGCGTGGGGAGCCAGATCTGACGGATCTGCAGATTTTGACAAGATCCTCCGAGGGAGGAGTGGTGAAGTGAAGTAGCAGATCTAGATCGACTTCAGCTCCTACTAAGTCTGCAGGTTCTTCCGCTAGGGGAGGCGTGTCGGGAAAAGCGGAGTAAATCTTACGCACTTTGTCTCCAAAGTAGTTGGCAATACGATTACATGCTGTTACTGAGTAATCTTCATCTCCAGTAACGGTTTTTGGGGTGGATAGGGATTTATATATGCTAAACAATTCTCTGGCCGAGTTTTCTGCCCCATGAATTTTATCTGCATAGTAGGTGGCTTTTTCTATCCGGATTTTATTATGATAGAATCGTCTCTTTGTAAGGTAGGCCTCCTTCGTCCGATCATCATAAGTCATTCTCCATTGTCTTTCTGCTCGTTTGCAGTCCCTTTTGGCACAGCGCAGCGCCTCGCTGAACCAGGGAGCAGTTCTTTGTCTGTGGACAGCTTTAGTTGACCAACCCAATGGGGCTGTGTGGTCTAGAGCAGCCGTGATA
The DNA here is from genome assembly GCF_964204655.1 of Triturus cristatus. Lineage (NCBI taxonomy): Eukaryota > Metazoa > Chordata > Amphibia > Caudata > Salamandridae > Triturus > Triturus cristatus. The sequence continues at coordinate 845,790,885 of NC_140587.1, read as the reverse complement.
CGGTCAATGAGCAATTTATTTGCCGTTGTCACGTCATTTCCTCCTGGGGGCCCTTCCACAGTGAGGGCCTTATTAAACTCTCGCAAGGAGAATCTTGCCCACCTACGTCGAGGGTAGTTGAGAGGGGTGGGAGCGCTAGCTTTATGCTTGGACAAGTAAATAGTGAACGGAACGAAAAAATGATCTGTCCAGGGCAGGGGCACTGGGGGAGCGGCTAAAACACCCTCCCAGTTGGCGAATATTGGGTCTAACAGGTGCCCACGATTGTGTGTTGGCAGCTGACCTTTTAGCTCTAGCTGTAGGGTGTGAAGTTCTTCACGGAACTCCACCGCCCCTTTATCTAGTGCGTCTTGCAGGTGGATATTTAAATCTCCCAACAGCAAAAACTTGTCTCTCCTAATCGCTGTTTCTGTGACCCACTCTAAGAGATTTCCTTTAAAGCTGGCCATAGGTCCCGGTGGGCGATAGATTAGCAGGCCCTTTACAGTCATGCTCCCATTGATTGTTATGGAGAAAACACCCGCTTCACATCCCGCCAGGTCAACTAGTTCTAGTTTGCAAGGCCATCGTTGTTTAAAGGCGATCGCAATCCCGCCTCCTCTGCCTATCGGTCTGTCCAAGCGCACCATCTGATAATCATCAGGTAAAGCCTGGATGATATCAGGATCAGAATTGGCGTCTAGCCACGTTTCAGTAATAAACAGCAGATCATAGTGTTTATCAGTGAGAAGGTCATATATGTCATGCTTGTGGCAGCTAAGCGACCTCACATTAACGAGGCCGCAGGACAGCGAGGGATTGCTTGCCCTGGTGTCTGGTAGGGCTGAGCTGAAGCGGAATTGACAATGGCTACATCCTTCATTCTCCCCTACCCTTACACTATGGTGGCCTAGAGTGCACACAATCGAGGAAAAACTTACTAAGTCACTCCTACTCCAGATCCACTTACGATTAGGGCCAAGGGTTGGGGCCCTAGGCCGTGTCCGGTCGCGGACGGGCGCAGACGGGCTTGGCTTTGGCGCGGCTTCGGCGCGCATCCGGCGCGCCCACTGCGCCAGCCCGCTGCGCCGTCTGGCCGGGATGCAAATTATATAGGGTGTGAGGAGGGTGGGAGGGCGGCGCGACTAGAGCGCACCCCCAGCCCTACCTAAAATGGCGCCCACCGCCTCCAGCAGCAAATAACAGAAGACGGCTGGGCGAGGCAGAGAGAGGAAGATCAGCGTCTTGGAGAAATGTCAGTGTGCCTAACTCAATTCCCCAGCTAACTATTCAATTTAAAGCCCCCAGGTAAAAGTTATAAAAACGATCTATTTACAGTTTTAAATCACAGTTTTCACAAATACATATGCCAGCAAGTAGGTTCCAGGTAAGAACGCTCGCAGCCCTAGCGTCTCTCACTAGGGAGAGCTCTAATTAGGCTATATTGACAAGATAAGTATGTGTAGATAAGTATAGAGTTGCCATTCTGAGCTCCACATCCATTTACCTTGATGATATAGGGTAGTCGCATCATAGATGAGATACTTTGGCAGGTCGATATATTGTCCACAACTTATTTGTGTAGCACCATGCAATTCGATTATAAAAAGTTGTGAACTCTATTTGTTGTGTTATATAGGTATGCGTAATTTAAAATAAGTTTTTTGAAATATGAATGATTTAGGATGTTGTTCTAAATGCCACAATTTACTTTTTAATACTCTAATCTTAATTTGTAATAAATCCGATGTTAAATACGGAAGGAACAATTATCTTTGTACTTCCAACAATCAATGAACTCGCCCAGCAAATGAGGAATCATTAAATGTACTGATTGTTAGTTTGACAACGCCTTTCCTAATGAGCATTAAGAAATCTGCTAGCTCTGCATCTTAGCTTGTAATACCCTTCAAATGACCTTCAAGTGGTGATAACAAGGCGCCTGGTCAGATTATAAATGCAAATATATTAATCACCAGGCTAGCAAAGGAGGGGCAGGTTATCCTATTGTAAACCTGTGCCCCACCGTGTAAAGTGTGCCTTCAAGTGTACATCACAAAAAGTCTGCCAGTTGGATAATGCCGGATAGCGTTATCAAACATTGTAGTAATGATTCATGGAATGTCTTTTTTTCATTTTCCTAATCAGTATCACATTTTTCAATTTGCCCAGATCATTACCTCTGGCATGTGTCGCCGTGCTCCTGGGGCCCTGGAATTTAGCTAACAGTTCAGAAATAAAAAGCGTCACTTGCTGCCAAACCATTCCTTGCTTTTCCCCAAAGCAATCAATAGGCTGTTTTAAATAGGAGCCAGAAACAGTGCATTATTTCACAGAGGATGGCTCTAGCCCAGTGAACATTACAATTTGCAGAATGGTTTTAGTCCAGTGAGCACCGGAATGTCCAAGTTAAGACAGGCAGGCTGTCATGCTTTGCATAAAAATGTTGTCTGAACTGCATACTAATCGAGAGTTCCATTCCCATCACAAACATTATTTCGAAAAATCCCGTAGGCAATTACATTCCTAACAATGCCGCTTATTCTCCGTGAATTCTGCGGCAAGTTTTGCAACTGGCATGGCGACCGTGGTTTTGCATGCGTAGCACATGATGAGAATTATGATTATTTCGCCTTGCAGCGAAGGTACAAATAAAACTTGCAGACTATGAGGTAAAGGGTCTCAATTTCGAGGATTTGCAGGATATTAAAACTTCGTCGGCATGCATCCGTCACTGCACCTTGTTGTTTTTCCCCACAGCAGCTGTAGGGCTCTACTTCAGCTCGAAATGAGGAATAACATGCAGCATCTGAGTTACAGTACAGGAATTCGGTGCATTTTCACTTGCTATGAACTATTTTTCCACCTGCAAATTTCTTCAGGTATCCTTGAGGGATGTTCATGGGGCGAAATCACGGAGTGCAAATTTATTGCACGATTTGGATTGCTGTGATCGGGCACAGCAGTGTGACAGATTTTTTAACTTTTCACGCAGTGCAAAGCATGACCGAAGTTGCTGCATCGCGTGAAAGGGAGAGAGCAGACCAGCACCATATCTACTAAGATAAAGGGCCATATTATCATCGCCGCTTTAGCGGCAGGAAACTGCCGCTAAAGCGGCAATAAAGGGCTTGATAATATGCCCTTGTGAATTCCCATAGAAGCCCAGGTTCACACCAGAACCTGGACTTCTATGGGAATTCACAAGGGCATATTATCAAGCCCTTTACTGCCGCTTTAGCGGCAGTTTCCTGCCGCTAAAGCGGCGATAATGTTATCGCCGGTCTTGATAATATGGCCCATGTCTTTTTTTCCTCTGTCCCTGCCTCAGCTCACTTTAGTCTGCCATCAGTTGACGTACACACCCATGCACCACAGTGTCACCTGCATCTTTGTGTAGATGCCTAAACACATTGAGGGCTATTCACAACTGCATTTTGTACTTTTAGTTGTGCTACAATAGTAACACTAAATGCCTCAAAACGTTATTCCTATGTTTTCTAGGGCGAGATGCTCACACATGTAAGTCTACTACTTAGTAATGAATTTGGGAGGGACCAGGGGGAGTGAATGAATAATTTGGCGCAGTTACTAGAAAACAGGTGAGGTTAAATATGGAGTAAGGAGGGATTAAGAGAGGGCTAAGGAGCGGCTTAAAGAAAGGGACATGCACCCACTCATGAACTACACATTGAAAATTACTACAGCCGAAAAAGATACCCAACTATTGGTGCTGCAACTCCCTCTCATAGAAAATAATGGAGGTAAGGACTTAAAAAAACAAACCAAATGCAATAATGTAAAATTAAATTAAATCATGTAAAATAGTTAAAAATATAAATACATTTAATTTAATAATAAAAATCTAAATATAAAACATTTATTATTTTGTTTTAACATAATTTAATAAATTTTTGTATTTAAAAAATAATTTAGCAGTCCCTTAAACTGAATATAACTAAATTACATTTAATTAATTCTATGTGACACTTTTATTAATCATTCATCCGTAATAAAAACTATTGTGGGTGGGATTTATTTTTACATTTACATTTCGGAAACATCATTTTCATTTTATTTATCACATACTAAAAATAAATGTACATTCATTTAATAATGTTGTGGCATTTTTGTTATTTTGTTCTATATTTGAAAAAATATGTACCATTATTGTATATTAATATTTATTAGAACAGAATTTTGTGAAAAAAACCTCAAGCTTAATAAACTTTTCCTTATAGCTTACCATAGGAAGATCCCTTACCCCACCTGATGCTGAAGATCTTCCTATGGTAGGATGTCAGGCAGTAGAGGCGGAAGCATTTTGGAGAAAGAAATAGCAAAGTTTATCAACATCATGAGCTTTGAAAAAGCTCCAGGGGATGATGGATCGTGGTGAGGTTTCACAAGATAAACAAGACTAGAATGTCAATGCTACGCTCTTTTGGGCATTTAAGAAGCCAAACACATAGGACACCATATACCTAACTTGAATCATGCAATAATTGTGCTTATTCGAAACCAGACAAAGATTTGCTCCGCTATGCCACTTTTTCACACCTATCTTTCTATTAAAAACTGATATGAAAATGTCAGCCCAACTGACGTAACTCAGTGATTTCATTGTTCGTACACCCAAGTCAGGTGGGCTTAATAGCTGAAAGATCCTGTGGTGGTAATATGAGAATGCTGCTGCTCTTACTATGGCAGTTCAGAAATGATGGTGAGGAAAGTGTGGGCTACTCCCACAATGCTAAAAAGGCATCCAAGCATTAAAAAGGGATCTATCGAGGAGGAGCCTAGCGCGCATCCAAGATGGTCGCGTGAGCACAGGGCTCCCCGGACCCTCGCTGCTCCTCGGAATTTATCCTGACTTTATCCTGACTTGGCTGATGGAATCTGGAAGGCGAATTCTAGCTGAACGTTGACCTTCTTTCAGAAATCGAATCGGACCTGGGAATCCTGATCTAAGGTGGTTTGAACTTTCGAGGCCCAATCGATGGCTGTGCCCGGTGCGAGGGTGAACTGTGGAGCCGGGGCGTAATTGAACAACAGCGGCAGCGGATCTGTGCCAGTGGCCGCTCCATTACTTTCGGTTTCACTTTTGGATCCCTGAGGGGCTGGAAATCGTAACTGTTTGGAGCGGCTGGGTGTATATCTCTGCTGGATGCCCTTGTCTCCGCCTGCCACCAGTGTGCCCGTGGACTTTGGTTTCCTCGCCCGGCCGCATCACGGTCTCTGGTGCGGCTCCTGACTGAGTTGCCAGTGCCCCCTTGACGCTTGGCCGGTGGTCCCCGCTGGTGAGCGTGGTTCTCATGGGTGGCAGGGGGGGCCCCGAGGGGCGTAAGACTAAGACATCCCTCCGTGGGGGACCGGTCCAGACGAACAACATGGATCGCTATACTCAAGGAAGAGGGTCCCCTGGAGCGGCCGGTGCCCCCCCGGACGACGCTGGTGGTGGCCCGTCCGTTTCTTCGGATCTGTCCCTGCAGGACATTATGGGCGCCATTAACGGCATCAAGGAGACCATTGCTACGCAATACGAGGCCTTGGCCCGTAAAATCGACACGGTGGCTATTGATGTCGCATTGATTCGGGCGGATCTCTCTAAGACCAACGAGAGGGTTCAATCGCTTGACGTGCGGACGTCCACCCTGGTTGCGGATGTGTCGGACCAGCGGGCCACTCTCGGCGACCTCAAGTCGGCCAACGATCTGATGGCCCGGCGGCTGGAGGACTTTGAGGGACGGGCCCGCCGCAATAACATCCGCGTCATAGGCGTCCCGGAGACCTCCGACAACCACCCGGTGGATCTCATGGTGGAGGAGCTCATCCTCAAGCAGCTTGCCCCCGCTGGCCTGAGTAAGTTCTTTGCCGTGGAGCGGGCCCATCGAGTTCCGGGCGGTCGGCCGCGGCCGGGGGCCCCCCCGAGGCCTATTGTTGCCAAACTTTTCTACTACAGAGACCGAGATGTGATTTTGCAGGCCTCGCGGGCCCATGGCCCGGTCCTCCATGAGAATGCGTCTATTAACTTTTTCCCGGACTTCACCCAACTTGTCCAGAAACAGAGGATGGGCTTCCAGGGGGTAAAGCGTCGCCTCCGCGACCTGGGTCTCAAGTACTCCATGCTTTTTCCTGCTAGGCTCCGAGTGGAACACGATGATCGGACTACCTTTCTTGACTCTCCCGCGACTGTGAGTGACTGGCTTGACTCGCTGCTGGGCCGCGGGGACCGGCCTGGGCCCTTTGCTGGTACCGAGGGTGGCGGGTCTCCCTCGGAGTGACTTTGGTCCTTGACTTTGCCATTTTGTACTGTTCGGCTGGGTTCAACTTCTTTTTTGTATTTTGTTTCATTATGATCTATGTGGGGGGCGGTCGGGGACGGGTCCCTCTCCTCCTCCAGGGTCTTTCCGTAGAATGGGGTTTATGGGGCGACAGGCACACTGCAAGTTGGGGTGGTTTTTTGGGTCGCAGGGGTGCAGGGTGGGGGGAGTTGGAAGTGGGGGGGGGGTTGGGGGGTTTTGATTTGTGTGTTTTGTTTTTAATGCGAGGTCTTTGTTCTGTTCCAGTGTTGGGCGTTGCGCTATCTGCTGAGGGACCCTTGATCTATTGGAGGGGATGGGGGGGGACGGGTTGAGGTTGATGTCATGGAACGTCAATGGATTGGGGGACCGTATCAAACGGGGGGTTGTGCTGCAATATTTGCGACGTATGTCTCCTGATGTGGTGTTTTTACAGGAGACGCACCTGGTGGGTAACGTTTGTCATGCCATGAACAGGGGGGGTTACCGACTCGTTGACCATTCTGGTTTCACCACTGGCTCTAGAGGGGTAGGCATTCTCCTGCGTTCTTCACTTCCGCTGGAGATCACCAGGGTAGTCCCGGACGATAGAGGGCGCTATGTGGCTTTGACTGGGCGGTGGGAGGGGCAGTCCCTTTCCTTGGTCTCTGTCTATGTTCCCCCGGGCCTCCAGAACTCCACCTTTTCAGACTTGGGTCGAATGCTGCTTGAGCTTCCTGACAGTCTTCTGCTTATGGGTGGGGATTTCAATTCGGTAGTCTCGGGCGACCAGGATCGCCACCCGCCCAGGGCCCTCCCTGCTGCCCAGGCGTGGCTTGGCGGATTCTTGGAGACCTTCGGTCTGGTAGATTGCTGGAGGTTAATGCATCCTACACAGTGTCAGTACACCTTTCACTCTGGGGCTCATGGGAGTCTCTCCAGATTGGATTACTTTCTTATGCCCGCGGCCCAGACTGCCCGGATTCGAGAGGTTAAGCACCTGGCCCGGGGTATTTCTGATCATTCCCCACTGTGGTTGCTTTTTGACACTGGGACGCGGTCTGCTGGGCGGATCGCTCCTATTAACCCTTGGTACCTGCGGAACCCCACGATCCGCGATAGCCTGGTCAAGTCGATTGACCAATACTTCCATGAGAATGATGGGTCGGTGTTGTCCGCAGTGTCCCTGTGGGAAGCTTTGAAGGCAGTACTCCGTGGGCAGGCCCTTTCCCAGATAGTGGCGGCTAAGAAGGTTAAGATGGAGGCGGTGGTGAAGCTGGAGACCGACATCTTGGGGTTGGAGGCGGCCTTGGAGACGGGTGTCACTCCGGATGGGCTACATGCCCTCAGCCTGAAGCAGTTCGAGTACAAGTCCCTTGTCACTGACGCTGCCAAGACCATGTATAGGGAGCAGCAGGGTAGGTTGTATGATGCCGTGGACAAGGCTGGTAAATTGATCGCTTGGCTGGATAGGAAGGAGAGAGTGAATCGTGTGGTCCCAGAGCTCCGGGTTGCGGATGGAGTGTGTGTGACTGAGCCTGGCGAGATTGTGGAGTGTTTTGCTGACCACCTCCGGGCGGTGTATTCCCCGGTGTCTATAGAGATGAAGACGACTCTCGTCTTCTACTACGGGATATTGCACTGCCCGGCTTATCCGTCGAGGACCGTGAGCAGTTGGATGCCCCCTTGTCCGTCGATGAGATTGCTACTGCGATTAGCTCCCTTCGCTCGGGCAAAGCCATGGGCCCCAATGGCCTGCCGATCGAACTATATAAACTACGCCCGGATAAAATCGCGCCTTTCCTTCGTCGTATGTTTCAGGAGTCGATCGAGAGGGGTTCCCTTCCCGCCGACCAGCGTCTGGCGACTATAGTCGTGATTCCCAAGGAGGGTAAACCACGTGACCGCTGTGCTTCGTATAGGCCTATCTCCCTCTTAAACGCAGAACCCAAAATCCTTGCTAAAGTCCTTTCCAACCGCTTGCTGAGCGTTATCTGTGATCTGATTCATCCGGATCAATGCGGCTTCATCCCCCACCATAATACCGCTCTTAATCTGCGGCGTCTGCACGGCGTCCTAGCTAGGGCGGAGTACTTTTCTGAACCAGCCGTACTGGTTTCCTTAGACGCCATGATGGCCTTTGATACCATTGAGTGGCCATTCCTCTGGGCTGTCTTGGAGAAGTTTGGCTTTGGGGAGGGATTTATTAGCTGGGTGAAGCTTCTTGATGCCGGACCAATGGCTCAGGTGGTTGTCAATGGGCGGGCTTCTCAGCCTTTTGCTCTCGGGAGGGGCACTAGGCAGGGGTGCCCGTTGTCCCCTCTGCTTTTTGCTCTTGCCTTGGAACCGCTCGCCGCCTGGCTCCGCTGGGAGCCCTCGATCAGAGGGATCCGGTGGGCCCTGGGCTTCGAGGATCGGGTCTCGCTGTACGCGGATGATATTCTTTTGTACCTCACCTCGCCGCGACAGTCGCTTAATGTTCTCTTTGATGTCCTTACTTCCTTTGGGAGAAACTCGGGTTTGATAATTAACTGGTCCAAATCTTGCCTGTACCCTATCTCTGGTGGCCCTCCCCTTTTGCCGCCTCTACTTCCTATCCAAACGTCTTCATCCGGCTTTAAGTACCTGGGGGTATATGTTTCTTTGGACCCGGCGGTCCGCTATGAGCAGAACCCCCTGTCTCCACTCCAAAGTTTGAGGGAGGATACGGCTAGGTGGTGTAAGTTGCCCCTGTCTCCGCTTGGTCGCGCGGCCCTGTTTAAAATGATGTCCCTTCCCAGATTTCTTTACGCACTTCAGAACTCCTTTGATGTCATTCCGGTGGCCTACTTTCGGGAGGTGGAGAGTCTGCAGAGGAGACTGGTTTGGGACGGGCGGGCGGGCGCATATCGCTCTGGCAAAGCTTACTCTCCCCTGGTATGACGGGGGCATCGCGCTTCCTGACATTAGACGGTACTATTGGGCCTCCCAACTGTCGGCAATTAACCATGCCATGTATGCTCCTGGTCTGAACCCGGAGTATGAGATGGATAAATTCCTGCTTCCCGGCGGTAATTATAACAGAGCGCTTTACTCTCGATCGGCTGGTAGGACCCTCACGGGCCCTACTAGGATCGCGGTACGGGTGTGGAAGGCGGCGAATGTAGCGATGGGCTGGGGTGAGCGTTTAATGTGTGCTACTCCCTTGTTCGCCTCAGACCGCCTGGGGAGCCTCTGGACGACGAAAGGTTTTGAGCACTGGGACACGATCGGCATTAGCAGAGTGGGGGATCTGTGGGTTAAAGGCGCGGTCAAGAACTTCGCGGCGCTCCGGAGCGAATATGAGCTTAGTGAGAGGGAGTTTTTCGCTACGCTCAGGTTCGGCATGCCCTGCTCTCGGTGTTTGGGGAAGGGACCACGGTCCCTGTTTCTTCGCCCCTCGAGGACCGCATACTCGACGGTCACGTTCCCGATAGTACTATCTCTTTGATCTATAAAAAATTGATAAATAATCGGGCTGACCTCTTGGTGCGTCTACGGGAGGCATGGACGGGGGATGGGGTTGAGTTGGACGACGAGGACTGGCAGTCCGCGCTGTCATCTCCTAAGGAGGTTGCCATCCCGGCCCGTCTCCGTTTGGTCCAGCTTAAGATTCTCCATCGCGTTTACGTGACGGGTCCCCGATTGGTCTCGATGGGGTTTTCTGAGGACGGGCTCTGTAAGCGTGGCTGTGGGCTCAGTGCCACCTTTCTTCACATCCTGTGGGAGTGCCGCGAGGTGGTGGAATACTGGCGTCAGGTGCATGAGGTTATGAGGCGAGTCACCGGGGTCACGCTGTTGCCGGAGGTGCGTCGCTGTGTCCTGAATGTGTGGGAGCCCAATGACTATAACGCGGCCCAGACTCGGTGGGCGGCCCTGGGGAATATGATAGCAAAGAGGGACATAGCGCAGCTTTGGGGTTCGCAGCGGCCCCCCACCGTGTCTGTCTGGAAGGAGAACATGGACTGGTGCATGTTCAGGGAAAAGACTGTGTATGTGGCTCGTGGTAAACCCGGGGCTTGGAGTAGAATTTGGGGGCAGTGGAATGTGTATCGTGGAAGTATTTGTGCTCCCCCCCTGGTGGGAACGTCTGAGGTGGCCTTGTCCCCCTGATCCTTGATGGTTCCGTATTTATCTGGCACATCTGAGTATAGATTTGGTATTCCCGTTTCTCCCCCCCCCTACCTCTTAGTTCCCCTTATTCTTGACTGCCATCGGGTGGTCGGGTATGGAAGTGCCCCTGCAGTGGTCCGACGCCCATCCCATGTCTTCTTGCCTCGCTTTTTGTTTTAAGTTGTTATTTATGTTAAAAGGGTGTATCCTGATTTTCCTCTATGTACAGTCTGAGCTTCTGTAGGGTGCGGAGCCCCGGTGGGCCAGTCACTGTGTTTGCACTGTTTGAACTTTTTACCTACTAGCGGCCGGCCCAGGCGGTTGTAGGCCCGTGCTTGTACCCTTCTTACTGCACAATAAAAACTTTCAAAAAAAAAAAAAAAAGGGATCTATCTTTTCAGGAAATTGGAGAGGGCTGGCTTGGAAGCAGATTTTGAGAACAAGGATTGATTTTTCTACTCAGGTTCCATAGCTCTGATAAACTGCAGCAGTTTTATCTCTGCAGATTTCCAGGTTAGGAGGGGAACTTGAAAGGCATGTTCTTGGTTGCCCTAATATTTGTGTTACCACTTGCTGCCAGAGTAAGGCAGACTGCCAGTGTAAAGAGCATGTATTCCCCTGTGTGATCACAATGGGGCATATTCTCAAGGACTCATCGCCGATTTAGCGGCACTTTTCTGCCACAATAGATTTATCGCCCTATTCACAAGCCTGCGCTAACAGCCCACATCGTCAGTTTTCCTGCAATAGCTGCTGCTAAAAACATCACCAAGGCTGACAGCAACAACTAATGCTAATCATATGCAGAGTAGGCGTTCCCGTCCAAAAACTCACGATAACACCACTTCGCGATATTCTTAACGGCCAGCCAGATTACCGATGCAGTCCAAAAACAGGCGATAATGCACGTTCGCAGACCTGCTTTTTTCTGCTCTTAAGTAGGACGAAAACCTGCAGTAGAAAGGGAGCCCAGCCCAGCCCAGAGCCACATCTGAGGACCAACAGATGCCATGGACCTATCAATCATGCAGCTTGGAGACCCAAGAGGGCCACAACACCCACCGCTACCACCCCTAGGACCACCCCCACACCCAGGACCACCCCACAAGACTACCACCGAGGCAGCGCAGAACAAGACAGCGGACCTTCCGAAAATGCACCAGCCTCAGAGACTTAACGCCAGAGGATGTCATTGCCCACTACAGACTCAAAAGGACAACCATCCTCAGCATCCTGAACCACATTGCCCACAGGCTGATGGAACCAACACAGCGGACAACCAATATCCCTCCGCAGACAAAGCTGCTGGCTGTGCTGCACTTGTTGGCTTCTGGTACCTTCCAACCAACAACTGCCAGAGTAGGAGGAGTCTCACAGCCAGCCCTATCAAAGTTCCTCACACCTGTCTTGGATGGCATCATCAGCTTGATACCCCAGCACCTTCACTTTCCCCACACTGCACAGGAACAGATGGAAACGAAGCAAGACTTTTATGCCATAGCTGACTTCCCGCACGTGTTGGGGGCAATTATCCTACTCATGCCCCCTTCTGACACAGCACACAATTACCGCAACAGAAAGCACATGCATTCCATCAAAGTGCAGGCAATAGTGGACCACCAGGGACTGTTCACCAATGTCGTCACCAACTTCCCAAGCAATGTGCATGATTCCTACATCTTCCGACAGTCCATCATCAACCAGCGCTTTCAGGATGGCACCTATGGAAATGCATTGCTCGTTGGTAAGTACCAAGGGAACACACCACACACACAACTCCACAATCATACAACTCACAACTGTGGGAATGCACACGTAACAAAATCACATACAACATGCCAACCAACATGCCCACCTACCAGACACGACAACAGAAGTAACTGTGGTAACAGGGGCCAGACATGTAGACAAACCATCCACAAAGGCATAGCCCCTCTGCCACACAATTGCAGAATGTGGGGAGAGGTGGGAACCAAGAATGTGCGAAGGAGGCAAGTGACCCATGAATAAGAATGTACACAATGCCAAGTGTGGTGGTGATGCGCTGGACTGTCTCGAGTATGCAGAGCACAGACATGTGGACATATACTGCTGGTGTTTGTAGTGTTGTGGACAGTGGACGCAACCATGTTACCTTAGGCAGTGGGAAGACCGTGGACATATAGCTATGTCGCACCCCATAAGCGTAAGCGTAGTGGGCTGGACTGACGTACGTCAGTCCAGCGTAGGAGTGTGAATAAATAGCCTGGGGCTCTGGGCATCGTTCCCTTCTGGGATGGCCACCAAAGTAACTACTGTGCGTGTCTCTGTGTCCGCTATATCCTGACCATAGGCCTACACACATGTGGCCAACCATCTTCAACGGGGAACTCTACGCCCGTGACGAGGTGGCTATGTCACACGCCGCCCGACACACATCTCGTCATTGCCTGCAGGGGCATGTCTGCCAGGGTGGTGCCGCTCACCCTGCCCCGAGGCTGCTGCCGTGACTGGTGGGGCCTGCGTGATCCTGTGCACATGCTGCACCCCAGCCTGCTGGTCCCCAGACCCGTCCGGCGCCCAGCGGTGATTGTCTGCCCCTGCACACCCAGGCCTCACTGCCCGGCGTGTCTCCAAGAGGGCCCACCACGTGCCGGTGCAATTTTCAAGCCCAAGGGCCGCGAGCTTGGCAGCCACCTCAGCTGATCACTGGCTTCCGAGCAACAAGCCCCAGCGGCACTGCACCGTGTGTGCTGACTGCTTTCTTCGGCCTACACTGCGGTCTAGCAGGTCTCACACAAATCAAATCCAGTCCGGACCCCCGTGCCCACTGCATCATTGCAGGCTGCACACCCGATTAGCTGTACAGGAGGGCCTACCTCAGAGCACCCCAAGTCATCGCCACGTGGCGGTAGGCTCGTGCCGGATGCAGTGCCTCAGGTGCCACCACCTCTGTGCACCACAAGTCATCATCCTGTGGGGCTACCCCACAAGTCTGCTTCCAGCAGCCAACAGAATGTCCTCGGTAACACCACTGGAGGCTTTCGCAGTCATGGGGCCACCCCGTTCCAGGCAGGCCACTGGAAAGCCTGGGTGCAACTTCTGGAGATGTACTCTGAAGCGCACGACATCCCAGCGCCTCGGCGGCGGCCCACGCATAGGCATGTGAGGAGTGTGAAGAAATGGCCCGCGGCTCTGGCCATGGTTCAGTTCTGGGCTCTGGGCGTGGTTCAGTTCTGGGCTGGCCACAAAAATAACTATGGCATGTGTCTCTCTTGTAGTGTTGGCACCACCCGGCCCTTAATCGACAATGTTGCAATGTAGCATGCACCTGGAGGGCGGGCTCTCACGAAATGGATAAATAAAGGTGCGCAAGAACGCTCTGGGTCTTGGCTCATACATGCCAACTGTTGTGTGTGTATCTTCATTGCCGCAGCATAAGCCAAAGGCCTAGCCTCAACTACAGCGCAAGTTCAGCCAGGCCTGTACTCTACATCTGTGTCCGCTCTATCCTTACCTTAGGCCTACAAACATGTGGCCGCACACCTTCAACGCACAACATTATAATGTTGTTGCCAGGCTTGCGGACATGCGCAGACAGGCATGACAATGGTGTGCCGTAGGAGTGCAAGTGATGCAACCGCGCAGCAGACACAAGTAAAAATGGCTCGGGGGAGGGAGGAGCAGCTGTGTGGCTTCGTAATACACATTCAGGCACATGCATCATGCTAAGAATATTAAGGATTCACAATTAAGGACTTGCAAAATCCTATACATGTATAATAGCGATTCCTACACATTCTTTCTTTATTTATTTATGCAAATAGCGAGTCGCAAATAAGGAATAGCTTCCTGTAGACCCATAGGAATGAATGGGAAATTGGTACTCGTAAATTGCTCATGCAATTTCAAGGGTGTCAAAAGGACACCCTGTTGCACCCCTGAAATTGATCTGTGCACAAATGTTGCACACACACATGTCCCAAGGACATGTGTGTGTGTAACCTACAACTTTGAAAAATGCACTTTAGTGCATTTTTCAAAGTTTTTGCAAATTACCATGAAGTTCAACTTCATGGTAATTTGCGCCCCCTAGTAGCGAAATCGCTACTTCAAAGTGGTTCTTGCATTGCATTTAAGGAATAGCAAAATGCAATTCCTTAAATGCAATCGCAATTTGAGAACTCGCAATTAATTGCAAATTCTCAAATTGCAAGGGCCTTGACCCTTGATGCATCGCAAAAGCTAATTTTGCGATCGCAAATGGATGATTTTTGATGAAATGGATGGTATTTCCCAGATTTCAAATGTTCAGAAGTTGGGAGACGCAGATGCCCTTGAACTTGTTCTGATGTACTCACTGAAACTTTGAAGCAAAGTTCAAAGTGATAATGCTTATGTTTGCAGTTGTAAGGGCATTAGGACTGTTACTGTGGGGTATTAATTTTTTGAAAACTACAACCTTTGATGGTTTTCATTGACAATGCAGAGTGTTGCAAGATACAGGCATGGTCAAAGAGTATTACTACAAATGTGCACCTTTCCAGGCTTCTACTGAAATTGCAAGGCATACATCCAGAAGGCAAGTAGCCAATGATGTCTCCTGCATTTGCTTTGGCTGACTTCTTCACACATGCTATTGGCATTCCACACAGTGAATATGCACCGTTTGCGATCGCAAAAAACTTTGATGCATGTGCCAGTTTGATCCCGCACATTTGCCAGGAGCAATAAATGGCAAACATGAATCCCAAAGTCGCGCAAATCACACACCACAAAACTTGTAAGTCTGCCAACACAGTATGCAGAACCACCAGTTTACACTAATCTCACTTACCTCTCACAGGTGATCAAGGATATGCACTCTGCCCATGGATGATGACACCCCTCCGAGCCCCGAGCACCCCGGCACAGAGGCAGTACAATGTGGCCCACAAACGCACCAGGGGCATTGTTGAGCGCACAATTGGTGTGTCAATGTCACGTTTCAGGTGCCTGGACATCACAGGTGGAAGACTCCTGTACAGCCCAGAAATAGTGTGCAAGATGATCATTGCATGTTGTGTATTGCACAACATATGTCTACGCACCAATGCCCCATTGATCCAAGTGCCAGATGCACCGACCGATGATGAGGAAGATGAGGCAGGTGGACCACACCCCACTGCAGCTGCAGCAGCGATAGCCCGAAGGAACACAATCATTAACAATTTCTTCGCAGGAGCACATCACATTGTGACTGTCCTTAGCAATCATGGAACAGTACAAAATGACCACATGAACAGCATGTGCAAATAAATTCATTGGAACACACATTCCCTGTGTGCATGTAAGTCCTGTGCATTATCACATCACTCTGACAAGTGTAAGTGCAACATTAAGTGCTAACAATCTTAGAAATGGCAAATAGATGGTGGGTATGTCACATCTGTACAGAGAGGCTGTTTAGGGTGTCAAGTATTCGAAATGCCATTTCAGGGTGTCAAATGTAGTACGTAATCCCACTCATCAGCGTATCACATGTGTACAACAACATGACATGAAGGCTGTCATTGGTGTTCATAAAAAGACAACAGGGTGTCATTTGGGGTCAAATATGAAATTGCGGGTGTCATTTGAGGTCAAATATGAAATCGCATGTGTCATTTGGTATCAAATATGAACCACCCTGATGCATAGATGCACTGTGTGACTCAAGTCCCACAACATGAGCAACATGGACGTAAGGGGGATGGGGCACAGAGAACACCTCAGCAACATGGGAGATGCACAACAGCTAAGACGCCAGCAGGAACACCAAGGAGTCCCCTGGACACATGTGCCATGTACAGATCACATGTGGACACGAAGTTTGTGGGGTTCTGGTTGGCCTCTGTGGTTGCTCCAGCTTCCTCCATGGTGCTTCTCAGTTGTTTGGGTTTTTTTGCAGCTTTTATGGAGAATTTTCCCGCGTGACGTGGGAATAGCAAGCCTGGTGCTGATTTTCGCTGATATTTTTTTAGCGCTGTTGGGCCCATCGCAACTTTTTTCACATTTGGGTTTCCTATTTTATCGGCGTCCGGGTAATTTTAGCACGGGCATTTGACGCGTTATCGGGAAACTATCGCCTGTTGCCGGAGTGTTGAGAATACGCCGTTAACACAGCGTTAGTTTTCCATGATAGATGGCGTTTTGTAAAGTTGCGTTAACCTAGTTTGGCAATAATTATCTCCCGTTCTTGAGAATATCCCCCAATAACTCCTATTGTACGCAGAATTTATCCTCCTAACTGCTGCTGTTTCCTCATCTGACCCCCTTGGAATCATGACACTAATTGAGGAATTGCTGGTTACCATGTTAACTGGATGAAGAGTGATGAACTCTTGATGCCCAAATTCACTGACAAAATGCTTCTGGGTGTACATCCATTCAGATGAGTACCTAAAATATCTAGGTATCATAGTTAGGTACCTAGAATCGCAAATCCACTTTTACAGAAGACTTCCAATGAAATTTTACATTCAAAGTAATTCAGCTTTTTTTATGGAACATGATAAAGTTAGTACAACTGACTAAAATACCATCATTTAAATATGTATTTGCAGTGTTCTCACTCAAGATACCACACTGTTTGAAATTAGTGCAATAGTCAGAAAATCAGCATTGTTCCCACGAGAGCTATACTCAAGTCATCTAAAATATATGATTCAACAATGTGTGGAGGGCTGCGACTCTCATAGATGGTGACCTACTATTGGGCACCTAAGCCAAAGAACATTAAACAAAAACTATACACCCATAAGAAATAAACAGGGCTGGAAGCAGTGTTATTTCAAGGTGATGACGCAATTGCACACCCTGTATGACAGTCAAATTGAAAATACCCATTGAGCACAGAAATTTCAATAACTTTACCATGGACAGACAAGGTAAATGTCTCATGACCAGGGATGCTTATTCACTGTGTGGAATGCCAATAGCATGTGTGAAGAAGTCAGCCAAAGCAAATGCAGATTCACTCCAGGGGGCTATACAGCCCTTTGTGTGGGGACAGGGCACAGCCTATTCAGGTGTAAGTGTCAGGTCCTCCCTCCCATCCTTCTCAGTATGACCCAGTAGGATGTCGATGGCCACTCAGTCACACCTAAGCTCCCTTTTTGTGTGGCTGTCTAGAGGGATTGCACACATTCAAGCTATCACCCACCCCAGATGTGTAATGGAGACAGGCTGCAGGACAAAGAGCTAACAGCAGAATAATGGCATAATTCTAAAAGTGGCATTTTTAAAATGGTAATGATAACTCGACTTTACCAGTAAAGAGGATTTATCATTACCATTGATGCAATATAAAAATGACATATCTACTCCTTCTCAATCAGTAATGACAGCTTATAAAGCGTGTAATAAGGAATTCCCAATGTTAGCCTATGAGAGGGGCAGGCCTCATAGTAATGTTTTTCACTACCAGGACATTCAAAACGTAAAAGTATATGTCCTACCTTTAGATCACACAACACCTTCCCCAAGGGCTAGCTAGGGACTACCTTAGGAGTGACCTATATGTAATAAAAGGGAAGTTTAAGCTTTGGAAAGGGGTGTCAATTCCAAGTTGACATGGCACCGTAAACTGCATGCACAGTCTCTGCAGTGGCAGCCTTAAGACATGTTTAAAGGGCTACTTGAGTGGGTGGCATAATCAGTGCTGCAGGCCCACTAGTAGGATTTAATATATAGACCCTGGGCACAGGTAGTGCACTCTAGTAGGGACTTATAGGTTAGAAATGAAATATGCCACTTGTGGATAAGTCAATCAAACCATGTTTTAGGAAGAGAGCAAAAGCATTTTAGCACTGTTTGGCAGTGTAAAGTGCACAGAGTCCTAATGCCAGCAAAAAGATTTTAGCAAAAAAGAGAGGAGGAAGACAAAACATTTGGGGGTGACCCTGTAGAAAGGGCAATTTCCAACAACAATTAAATGAAAAACGGAGCTAAATTGTGTAAGAATAAGACTTCCACTTTTGTAAAACTGGCCAGAGTTCAAACAACTTCCAGTTCATGCTAATTAGTTCATATTAATAGCAAATGTCATGTAAAAGCGCAATTTCATACCAATGAGATCGAAAGAATGTAATTCTAACCAATTGTAAGTCAAACTAAAATTAATCTAACTATTAGAAATGAATGTTCTAATGTCCCAATATCTCATTCACTAAACGAATGACACGGAAAATAAAAAATGTGGCACACAAATGAGTTTTGCATTTAATCACTGAGGGAATGCGCTATTATATCTTCAAATCATCACTTTAAAAGACTTTGCTACCATTGTGTGCCCTATTGATTGAATATAGTCAGTGTCCAGTAGTAGGGGCACATGTAACCAAAATAAAATTACAGCAATATTGAATTTTCATTCCATTTAGTAGCCTAGAATGTGTTGAATCATCTACAAAATTAGTTATCCATTAAGACAGCAAGCTCATCCTGATATTGGCAGCAGGGTCTCCATTTCAAAGTAATGCACAAGTCTAGGAATAAAAAATGGCAAACCTTTTAGTTTAGTTGAGTTTTGAGTGTGAGGGGAAGAGACAGGATATATAGAAAATAATGACAATCTTTGGCATGTGTTGCAAAAAAGTGTAGGGGAGAAACTTTCCCCTCCAAATTTGATCACAGGCATGGATGGGAAATTGGAGTTGGAGCTACTTCACCAACTGTAGTATCACAGGGATAGCAGTGGTAAAGAATTACTGTACATTCCTACATTACAGTCACTAGTTTTATGATACACAAAGTAAGTCGAAGTTATGTTTGATTGGTGTTGCAACAGACTACACCTTTGCTCCAGAAAGTGTGCAGCGAGTGATGACAAGAATATCACTGGCTAACAATTTTGATATTTGTCTGGAGCACAGCACAAGGGCTTAGATTGCAAATCAAAATGCAAAATGTGTTCACATAGTTCATGCAAGTGATCTTGTTTATTATATATGACACCAATAAACATTCATTCTTTGGTAAATATTTTACAATGTATAGCAAGTTATGCAAGCACAGTGCAATCAGGCCACAATAATATTCTTGCCAATGTCTAACATATACTGTTATTCAATTTGCAAGTGATGACAGGTTAGGTAGTCCCCTTCACTTCTGTTGTTATCTTATTAAGCCAACACATATTTCCCTAATATGTCTTATTCAAGGCTACTAGTATTAGTAAAAAGACCAATATGGTGATGTTTGATGCTGAGTTGTTAGAAGTAAAAGGAACAAACCCATACATCTGGTTGTATCTCTAGTGTCATGCAAATAAAAAAGGGGTACGTAGGCATACGGATGCCCACTGTGCCATGTGAGCAGAAAGCATGACCCATAGATCTAATTTTGGAGATAGTTATAGAGACTGTAGTGATGAATTAAATAAGTGGATCCCTGTTCACCAGCGTGTGTGATTCATAAAAATTGTGAATAAAGAGAGCAGTAGTATTTATACCTATTTTTGTGGATACTTCGGACATACAGTTATAAGTAGTCAAGTAAGAAGGGCATCATTTTGAATGATTGCCTTCAGGATCAGTGTTTAAAGCTCCTGTACGATATGACAAGGGACCAAGTATGATTTCTAAACTCCTATGACTTATCAAAGGTGAATGTGTCATAGAGCATTAGGCAAATACTTACAATAACAGTTTTAGTAGATGGTTTGAAAGTCAGATTTTGTATGAGGATGTGATCATCCTTAACAATAAAAATGTCAGTGTGGTGCTTTTAAGTTCTGGAGAAAAAGGCAATAATAACCTAGTGGGACAACCTAGGATAGCACAAAGTGTATGAAGCTAAATACAGTGCCATGTTAAGAAAGGTTGCAGAAACATTTATTAACTGACAAGGATTCACTGTTTTCCCTAAGTTAACGGGTATCGGATGATGATTCAGAAAATATTGAATAATCTGTGAGTTGTGCATATGGGCACCATTGTGTGATAATAGTTCCGCTGTTTGCCCATATTTAACAACTGAAAAAGCCTTTGAGCACACAGTAATTGACCACAACAACAAAATAGTACAAATTGGCATCTTTTAATCATAATCTTCAAGACTCAGATCCAATATATACATTCTCAAATAAATTTGTGATTACAACCTTCACCTAATTACTTATCTGTATCAATGTACAAAACCCTGTATCAGACCCAAAATATACCATGATATAATCACTCTCGGGTAAATAAATCAACTTGATACACCCCAAAAAATATATGTATATAAATTTCCTACTGGCAGCCACCAGTAGGTAGTTATTATAGTTATAGTTAGGACCTAGTTTCAATAGGACAAATCATTTTTTTGCCAATAAATTTGGTGCAGTTTGACGAACCTTTAGGAAATGTTTAAAGCTAGTTTGCCACTAACTTCAGCTGCTGTCTTGAAAGCTCTGACAGTTCCCGCCAAGCGAGAGGAAACTGTAAGTCCCCACCCAGATGGCGGAAGCAGAAAAACTGCTCCCACTAGCTGGAAATTGACTGTTAATGTGTATTCCTGCTCGCTGTCAGAAAACAGATGAAAGGATTGCTCCTGCACACAGGGAGCAGCACTTGTGGCTAGTCCCTATGTGTAGGAGTAATGCTGGATCCTGCTGGAGGTGGGAAGCTGGCAGGTACCGCAGGGGCATTGAGGTCCTCAACGTAGCACACTGGGGTGCCCTGAGTGGACACCAGGGCACCCAGACTTTGTTTGCTAAGCCCCAGGTGATGGAGGACCTGGGGCAAAATCAGCCCGGGAAGGGGGGACCACACAGCCTCCCTTCCTCTCCAGTAATTGGCAGGGCCCCGGGGGATGGTGTCCCAGGGGCCAAAATCTGCCTAGGGATGACACCACATGGCCATCTCCAGGCAAACATAAAAAATCACCTGCAAGCTCCACCCACTTGTCCCCTCCCCATGCACCTTAGAAGTATGCAAAACTCTTCCCACCTTTTGCCAGGATGATGGACAGCTTATCAAAAGGCCCCCAGCATGTTTCCAGATGGGTTTGGTGTAGTGTTTTTGATGCAGAGGAATACGATGAAACCTCCACCAAACAAAGAAGCACTTGCTTTATACAGTTAAGAGGAAGTACCCTTGTTTGGTAGAAATTCACCTCTGTGTATTCTCGCTCTTTTCTCTATATGAACATTCATGTTATCACAGATTTCTGGATGAAGACGCATAAGGAACAATCACATTGCCAAAATGAACAAAAGATCGCTGGACACCAATCCTTGTTGTCCATTATGCAGCTGTAGTGTAGAATACACACTAGACATTTACTCAACAGGATAGCACTTACTAACTAACCAGTAGAAAGTACTCCAATTGGAAGACATTTTGCACAAAACTGTGGACTCTTGTTGTATAAACAGGCAGATGAGGTTCGGTTCTGGCACTCATGCTCATTTCACAGAAATTGAACCTCAATGGGCTTGGCAAAGGCAAAGTCAGTGTGCTTTCTCAGCAATTCCAGATTGAAAAATGATCTGAAATTCTTGGTGAAGCTGAATGCATCATTGATATATTGGAGCACATTCCGTAGTGACTGTGGCAAGTGGGTTCTTTCTTGGCCTCTCCTGGTGAGAGTCCATGGTTCTCCTTTTACATGACTACGAGTATAAAAAAGTGCAAAATGACCTGAAGGCATTTCCCATTGGGCCCTGCACTGTTAAGCTTAGTAGTATGCAACTCATAGACCCATACAACCACTCATACATCAACAAACCCACTCACACACCCATTCACACACTCATAGAGCACTCATGCATCCACTCACAGACCCATACAGCCACTCACATACCCACACACAGACCCATGCAGCCACTCACAAACACATCCACACAGCTACTCACACACTCACTCACATACCCTCAAAACTACTCACACATCTACTCATACACCTATACAGCCACTGAAACAACCACTCACAGACCGATACAGTCACTCACACACCAAGTCACAGACCAATACAGCTACTCACAAACCCACGTATGCACCCACATAGCTACTCACATACCCAGTCACAGACCCATACAGTCACTCACACCCACTCACAAATCCACTCACTCACACACCCTTCAAACTACTCACACACCCACTTGCACACACATACAGACTCTCACACACCCACCGCAGACCCACACAGCACTCACACACCCAGTTACTAATATATGCATCTACTCACACACCCACTCACTGACCTATACAGCCACTCACACCCCCCTCTAAAAGGTTACAGGTTACATTTAGAAAGTTCTTTTTTAAAAAATCTTCAAGACTCACTAAAAATCAAAGGTTACAGGGGCATTAAAGTAAGGAAATAACATTAAAAAACCCTAGAAACTCACTGAAAAAGCAAAGGTTACAGGGATGTTATAGTTAAGAGATATAATAAAAAAACTTAGAATTTCACTGAAAAAAACAAAGGTTACTGGGTCATTATAGATAAGCTTAGATTTCATTTGAAGAAAACCATTGAAATTCAGCAGTTAAAGTTACCTGAGCTAACTATAACGTACGCCCCGCATTGGACTGCTTATGACTTCACATATTATATCACTCAGGACATGGTCAGTAACATCACTAATGTAATCACTAATGACATCTCAAATTACATCACTGATGACATCATCCACAGAGCCACTCACACACACCCTCACACCCCTATTCAACCTCTGTATGAAAGTGCCTCTTTTGCATGGTTAGCCCCCACTTGTTTGCCTGATGTGATTTCGAACTGTAAGTGCACTGGGTCCTTGCTTATCAGTTCTGCAGTGCCAGATCTCTTTCCCAAAAACTGCACCACGATTGGCACAACTTCATGTACCCCTGTAAGTCCCTAGTAAGTGGTACCCTTGGTACATAGGGCATGGATTCTAAGGAAGGTCATCTGGGGCTGCAGCATTGGTTTTGCCACCCCAGGGACCCCTCACCAAGGCTATGCACTTTGTCATTAGAGGCTGCATGTCTTGGTGCAGGAAAATACGAAGAGTTGGCATTGTATACAACCCTGTGTTCCATGCCTTCCATACACTGCAAGGGATATCGGTAAGTCAACCTTCCTGCACGCCTTTATCCCTAAGGTAGGGTCCTCTATAGCCTATGTGTGGGAATATCAGCATGAGCAGATATGCCCATACAATGTCAAGTCTATTCTGAGATATTGTAAGTGCACAAAGAAGCCATAAAGAGTACATTGGCTAGATACTTGTCAACACGAGTTTCCTAGCTCCATGATGACTTCACTCATTTTGAAGGTGTTTGGTACAAAACATATTGTCTTAATTAATCATCCCTGATGCCAGTGTTGGATTTATTGATTAATTCACACAGGAGACCCTTTTAGAGGGTCCCCTGAAAAACCTATCAATCACTGGTGTGGATCTTTGCTTGTTTTCATCAGCCTGCTACAACCAGACATGTTTCTGACCTAATGGGTGAGAGCCAGCACTCTCAGAGGAAAGAGACAAAACAGTTCTGGGTGGCAGTGCTTCACACCTCCTCCACTACAGGATGGCCTTCCTGGGAGAAAAGCTTCATAGGCAATGCCGGCTTTGAAATCGAATCCAGAAACATCCAGATAGTGGGGAAGGCTAATCCCCCTTTCCTGCTCCACATTTGGTAGGAGAAAAGGCAGGAAAATTAGTTAGATTAAGAGCAGGGTCCCCACACAGCCTACACAAGTCCTAGGATGGGGCAGGCAATGTGAACCCCTCTCTTGAAATTTCACTATCTCTGGATGGTGGGAAAACCTCCTATCAGGGCTAGGGTAGTGCCTCTTCCCACAGAAAGTGGTCACGAGAGGGTGTAGACACTCTAAAGGTAGGAAGCACATTGGCTGCTACCTGTCTCCCCTTGTTGCGCCCCTAAATTTAGTATATAGGTGATACCCCTAGTACTGAACATTAGATTCAATGGACAAGAGAATACCAGGACAAAGAAGACCCGCTGCTCAAGAACTGAAACCCTGCTGCAGAAGAAAAAGCACCAAACCATGACTGCTTTTCCCAGGACTCGACAATTGCTGCTACCATGTCGTCCTGAAACCTGAAAGGACTCAAAGAATGATGGAGCACCTCCAGCCCTCAAGAAATTGCTGTGATGCTCCCTTGGATTGAAGGCATCACTCCTCTGCACACTGCAGGCACCAATCCCATGAAGTCCGATTTGTTGACATTCTGCTTCCCAACAACTTTGATGCAGCACTGACAACCTTGACGAAGCAAGAAAAGATACAACAGCTCCATAGTGTCAAATCTGCCTCACCACCAAGTTTGGAGGCACCAGGACCTACCCGAGTGATGCCGTACCAATCCCGTAGTACCAGATCCCCAACAGCAAACACCAAGAAGAAGAGTCCGCTTCAGATTCCTGAAGCACCAGACGTAAGCACCCCTTGAGGGAATTCGAGGTACCCGAGACCCACTTCCTGAGTAGCCCAGCTGTCCCGGGATCGCCTCTCCAAATTGTCTGCTCCAGACTGTGAGGACCTCAAGACGCACAACGCCCGGCTGACCTATTTGCTAAGCGTTACCTAAAGCGTTACCTGAATTTCTATGTTTTTTTTTACTATTTCTCCATTGTTTCCCATGGTGTGTAATTGCGCACAAAGGTGATATATTTTACGAACTTTCAAAAATTGCAACTCCGAAAATACTTACCTTAGAACTGTGTTTATGGTCTTAAAAAGTTTATAGAAATTGACCTTATTTTTGCAAATTGGTCTCTAATTTATTCTTGAGTATGTTTACTGCCTCTGTGAGTACAACAAATGCTTAAAACTACCCTCTGATAAGCCTAACTGCTCACCCACACCACCACTAAAAGAGAGTTAGTATTATCTACTTTTACCTCTACTTGTCTTTTGGGATTTCTCACACACTCTACACAGTGTACTTTATTTCTGTACACTGTGCAGAGTGGTGGTTTCCTACAACTTTTCATACACCCACTCACATACCCACACAACCACTCACATACCCATTCACAGACTCATACAACTACTAATACACCCACTCACTCATTCATACAGCCTCTCAAACAACCTCTCACTCACCTTACAGCTACTCACCCACAAAACTACTTGCATACCCATTCACACATTGATACAAGCACTCACAGGAATACTCACTCACCTATACAGCAACTCACACAGATACTTACTGTGCAAGACCACTCACTTACCCATATACCTAATCAACAAGCCACTCACTTACCCATATACCCACTTATACACCCAGTCACTCACCAATAGAGCCAATCACATTGCCACTCAGTCACCCATACAATCACTCACACACACACTTACCCACCCACCCATAGAACCACTTACACAGCTACTCAATAGAGCCACTAGCTCAGCCACACAGTCACCCATGCAGCCACTCACACACCCACTCACCCACCCATATAGAAATTCACACAGCCAGTCACTCACCCACACATCTGCACACCCACACACACACGTATTCATCCATACAGCCACTCACACACCCATACAGTCAATAAGATACCCATTCACATAGGGATACAGCCAGTCACACAGCCACTCAGATAACATCATAGAAATATTATCATTCATTAGTAGTATAGCAATAAAAGTAATTTAACTTATACAGTAGCCTACTATATGTCTTTAAGTCTGAGAAAAGTATATGAAATATTTGTACTCACTGGATGATGTTATCATTGGTGCCATTTGAGAAGTCAATAGTGATGCCATCAGTGAAGTAATTGACCATGTTATGAGTGATGTAATATGTGAGGTCATAAGCAGTGCATTGCAGGGGCATACGTTATTTTTAGCTCAGGTAAATATAACTTCTGAATTTTAATGGTTTTGTTTGAGTGAAATCTGAGCCTAACTATAATGACCTTGTGGCCTTTGGCTTTTTCATTGAATATTTAAAAACCTACTGGAGGTGCTTTCTTTGGAGTGCGGGTCTCCATGTCTTCAAATCGGAGTGCCTTGCAATACCGACATGAGCTCATCGGCAAAACTGTATAACTTTGGCACCATATGACGAATCTTCACAACATTCTCTTTTTAAAAACCTTTGTGGTTTAGCTGCTGTGTTAAAAGTTTCAGGGTGATCCGTCAAGCGGGGGGCGAGAGAAAAGGGGGGTCCCAAATAGAATTTTCCCCATGTTATGTCTTTGGGAATATTTCATTTTTTGAACATGACTACAGCTCGAACAGATGCATGGAAATACACCAAAAGTGGCAGAAAGCTAGATGTTGGACCAGAGAGCGTGCTCTTTGCCATTTGGTGTAAATCCATTCAGTAGTTTAAAAAATATAGATATTTGGGGACGTGAGTCCTTGAAGTGAACTTGCAGATCCTACTAGAATTTGATTAGCTGCCAAAACTTCAACCAGGAAGCAGAGGCAGCCACCTTGCAACTTGGTTTGAAGCTGAGTCCCACAAAAAAAGTGAAAAATGAAGAAAAGGGGGCAGGGTAGGAATACACTGACCCCCGGTTATAGTGGGGCCAAAACCCCGGGAGGTGCTTATTTACTATGCGGGCTGTGCTCAGACGACCGCCCCCCCCAGGGCTGTGTAAAAATATAGTGTGGGGGAGGTCTGAATACCCCGACTGCAGTCCCAGGGACCACCACCACCCCAGGTATATTATCGATTGAAGTGTGGAGATTCCTTGCCCCCGCACCCTGGGGACCACCACCTCCCCATGGCTAAACAGAAGATTGGAGTGGGTCTGCACAGCCCTCCTCCTGGAGCCATAGCCGGCCATGGGGACTGCCACCCCCAGGGCTGGCTCCTGTCCTAGGGTTCCCACCCCCAGGACCTAACTGTTTGCTATGGCTTGACGGCAGCTATACCGCTGCTTCCAAGCCATAGCAAACTGTGCTCGCTTTCCACAAGCCAGAGCATAAAAAAAGGCTCCTGCTTGTTGAAAGTGAGAACAATTACTTGACACAAAGGGGACTGCATATTAGAAGCTCCCTCTTTGTCAAAGCAATGCCATGTCCTGCAGCAGACGGGGAGCTGGCAGGGGCTGCAGGGGCCTTGAAGCTTGCCCCTCAGATCCCAACAGTAGAACGTTGGTGCTCTGGGTGCCTCCAGTGCACCCAGAATGGAGGTCAGGCCCCAGAGGAGAGCAATCACACTTACCTAGTCAGTGTGACAGCTCTCCCCACATGCAGCTCCACCACTAAAGCTTCCCCCTTAGCTATGGCTCACTCTTGCAAGGTGTTCGAGGCCCTCCTCCACCCGCAGGCTCCTGCTTGCACCTCATCCCTGGTGGTCCAGTGAGAGAGAACTCTGCTCTTCTGCCCTCTCGCATCTTTTTCTCTCTTTTCTCTTATTTTAATCTTCCTTTTCTTTCTGTTTATTTGTCTTACTATTTCTTTCTGTTTGCTCTTTTTCCTCTTTTCCTTGCTGTTTTTTTGATCTGCGCTTTTCTCCTGCCACTGCTGCCCCCATGGCCCCTCACCCTCTAGTGTGTCCTTTCGCCTCTGAGCTGACCCACCTTCCCCGATCCCTACTTAATGGCAGCCGCTGCATGAATACGCAGCTGGTGCTCCGAAGGTGCACCAAAGGCAAGCCCTTCTCCACCCATCTGGGACCTGACCGGAACCAGCGCCAGGGACCCTAGTCTTCTGACCCGCCTCAACTACAACTCTAGCACCCTCCACACTCTCAGCCTTAGATGCAGCAACAAATGCCAACTTTCATCGCCGAGCAACACCCAAGGCCCGATCTCCTGTGTACACAATGGAAAGTATAGTTCCCAGGCAAACATATACGACTATTAGTTTGAATTGATAAAGCATAGAAGTAATAAAACAAACAAATAATGCAGTTCACAATTTTAATTAAAAAAGGACATAAAAAAATCACATAAAGTGAAATAACAATGTACAATAAAATTGGACTTTTCAATAATACAATTCAATAATATAGATTATACATAGTGGCAAAACATAAAATATCTTCACGACGCGCGTTTCGGCACAGAGTGCCTTCGTCAGGAGTAGCCACAACAAATCTAAAGAGTTAATGAAAACAATAATTATTATACA
This sequence comes from Triturus cristatus, assembly GCF_964204655.1. Taxonomy (NCBI): domain Eukaryota; kingdom Metazoa; phylum Chordata; class Amphibia; order Caudata; family Salamandridae; genus Triturus; species Triturus cristatus. The sequence goes on along the minus strand of NC_140587.1, from coordinate 845,762,464 downwards.
TACAATTCTGTGCTACAGTTTTGATTTAACAATGCTGAGTTTGTCTGAATTATGGTACTTTTCTTAAAAGACTTACATGCAACTGATAATCTCGTTAACGTGATATTTAAAGTAGGGAGAGAAAGAGAAAAGGAGAGGAAGGAGGAAAAGAAAAAGAAAAAGAAGAAGGAAAAAGAAAAAAGAGAAAAATTTTTTTTAGAGAAGAAAGCAAAGAGAAGATAAGAAGGGAATGAGAACGGAATAAGCAGAGAAAAGGAAGAAAAAATAGAGGGAGGGGAAGAAAAAGAAGAGAAGAGAGAGAGAAATAGTAGTGAGTGTGATGAAATGATTCCCAAGAAGTATGTGGTCTATGAACATTCTCCATGATTATAAATATATAACACACCCGTGGTAAAAAAGAGAGGGGGTGATGAAAAAGCAGTTATAATGGTATGTTTCTTACTTATGTAGTGAACAAACGGTGGATCAATGACATATGTATGTAGGGGAAAAAATGACCAGAGATATAATTTCTTCCTTTCCTTTTTATGGGTCCTTTCTTTTCTGACAAAAGAAACAGGTGACTGAGTTAGAGGTTAATATCAAGGTATTAAATATAAGGTAAATGAATGAAGGAATGAGGTAATTACTTGCCTATTCAGTGATTCCTGATAAGGAAGGGGGTAATTTTATTCGTTCTTAACCCAATAGGTTGGAAAAATAATGTTCATCTGTCAGACCGTGATATGTCTTGCAGGATTATTTTTAATGAGAGAGATAAAAACTGTGACTCTAGGAATAATAAAAAAGATAAAATAAAGGAATAGAAACAACTAAAATGTGTTATTCAAAAACGGCAATACTGTCCTGATGTGAACGGGTAATAATATAAGATTCGGTAATAATGAGTGTTGATTATATATAAGATAACAACTAGGTTCTATTGGTAAACGCTTTAAGGGAAAAAGAGTATCTACTATAAAGTAAAAGATATTTAAGTTGTATAGTTAATCGGATATCTACTGACTAATATGTAAAGTGATTATTATTACCTTAATCTGCTGATAGTATCAGATGATATTCTGACGACTACTAGAGTGCGGCAGGGCGTGTAGATAGTGAGTTTACAAATGAACTGATGGCGGAACTGGGAGACGCGCATGTAATTATGCTTGAAAGAAAAGGGGGAGAGAATAATGAGTTAAATAAAAATAAGTGTAATAATGATTGTTTAAAAGTGTAAATAAATATATGCACGCTTACCAGGATTGGTCTCATAAATCTGTGGTAACCCGAAACAAAAAAACACAAAAAACATGGGAGATAGTCAATATAGATGTAAGGTGGTGATACGGGTTTTAAGGGAGAGCGCGTGGGGACGATTAATGCACTTACCGGAAAAACAAAGTATCTCGATTAGAAAGTTCCTTCCGCTCGTCAAATGATGTTTGATGTGGTCAAAAAGAAAACGCGATCTGAGGCGTTAAATAGGGGAAACTAGATGGGGCGCGAGATCACGTAGCGGCTCTGACGTGACGTGAGTGTCCGGAACTGTATGAAGCGATCTCATTGGGTAAGGTGACTAAGAACAGCAGATGGTGGTATTTGATAGGTCTAAATGGTCTCTTTAGTGATACAAAATGAGAAGGGGTACGTCATTGGCTAAAGAAGGGCCGAAAGATAAACAAAATAAACAAAAGAGTGGACAGGTGTTAATAAGTCCATGGGCTATAATGATAATAGGGAATTGTAAGAACTTTATAAAGGAACATAGGATGTTCCAAATGGCCGGAAAGGAAAACCTGGCTAAAACTGTTTGTATAGCAGGATGTATGGCAATGTGATGAAAAGGTGAAAAGGTGAGCAACCAGGGCGAGAGGCAGTATAGTAGAGTAGATGAAGGTTCACAATGAAAGTGTGCGTCTAATTCAGATGAACAGACTAGTGATTTATGGGAAATACAAAAAATTATGATATGAAAATGAAGCATAATGGGGAATAAAAGTGGAGGGCAGTATGTTAATTCAATTAATTTAAGCAGTATATTAACTATAGGAAAAGTAAAGAGGTTGATGGGTATCATTAAGGGGTATTAGATGATGGCGTTTTCCCAGGGTAAATCATTATTTAAACCATTTTTAAATGTGTCCAGATTGAAAATCCAATAAACTTCTCTTTTCTTTCGGATTTTTTGGCCACCTTCTGTGTCTGAGATCTTGATTTTTTCTAGTATTCGCCATCGAATGTCATCTGGTTTGTGTTTGAAGTCTGTGTAGTGTTTAACTAGAGGTGCTGTAAATTTCATGGTTTTAATCGCTGAACGATGTTCTGTCAGTCTAGTTTGAATTGTTCTGGATGTCTCTCCTACGTAGCCCAGATTGCAAGGGCAGAGGAGCAGATAAATGACATTTTGAGTCTTGCAGTTCCATAATCCTTGTGCTTTAATAGTGACATTGTTAAATGTCATATATTCACCTTCTAGTATATTGTTGCATGATTTACACATAGTGCAACGTATAGTTCCTTTGATGGGATTGCTACCATCAATGGTTTTTTGCACAAAAGAGGATTTTGTTTCTTTAGGGGTAAATCTAGAATGTACTATGAGATCTTTAATGTTTTTGTTTCGGCGGTGAGCGAATACTGGTTTGTTAATCTTTTTTTGATCTGGGTTACAGTTCAAGAGGTGCCAGTTAGAGTTAATAATCTGTTTAACTTGTTGGTTCAGGGTAGAATGTTTGGTGATGCATACTAGTTTTTGATTTGTATTAGTTTTATTTTTGTTAAATAGATGATCCCTGTCAAAAAAACGGGCTCTTTTGTATGATTCTCTTATAAGACGATGTGGGTAACCTCTTGCTAAAAATTTCTTTTTCATAACAGTTGCTTGAATATCAAAATCTGAGAGATTTGTGCAGTTACGCCTCGATCTCCTGTGTACCCTGCTGCTGTACCTTCACCCACCTCCGTACCCCAGCAGCAGCCCCCAGCCTCCCAGACTTCACCAGTCACAAACAACTCAACTGCATCCTCCTCAATGTGCGCTCCATACACAAACATGCAATAGAAATCTGGGACTTCCTCAACACCTATGCCCCCCAAGTCGCCTTCCTCACAGAAACCTGGACCAACGCCAACTCTGTGCCTGACATAGCCACAGCCATTCCCATACATTTGGAAGGACCACCCCATCTGTCCAGAAGGAGACATTGCCATCGTCCACAAAAGCACCCTCCATATGATGACCACCAGCCCAGATGGCACTGTAACCTTCATGGAGCACCTCCACTTGCAGATCCAGATCAACTCTCAAACAACTCTCTGCGTAACCCACATCTACAGACTGCCGGGGCCCCACACTCCTTTCACCGACGCCATCACCGACATCATCACACCGCAAGCCCTTGCCTCCACAGACTTCACCCTACTCTAGGACCTAAATTTCCAAATGAACAACCAAGATTGCCCCAACACCACCTCCCTCCTAGGGAACCTTGCCAACATAGAACTGAGGCAACTAGTCACTGTCCCCATGCACACAGCGGGACACACACTCCAAACCATCTTTGCAGAAGGAAACAGCATTTTCTACAGCCACACCACAAACTCTTCTGGACAGACCACCACTGCATCCACTTTGACTTAAAAAAGCACACCGTACACAAGCACCCCCACCTCCTCCCACATAGAAGCTGGAAAAAAGTCAACCATGACCGGCTCACCTCTGCCCTCATCAGCACCCCACCACCGACTACGTCAGACGCTAACACCGCAGCAAGCAACCTTCACCGCTGGATCATGTACTGCGCCAACACACTCACCCCCTCAAGAAAGCCACAAGGCAGCACGACATGAAAGCAAGCTGGTTCACCCCTGCACTCCAAGAATCCAAACGCTCCTGCTGATGACACAAATGGATGTTGACAAACAACAAAACCTCAGAAACACGCTACCTAAGGAGTAGCCACCACAGCACACCACTAACAAATCAAATCCACAAAGAAGAAAGAATCCTCATCAACGCTCATAACACCACATAACTCTTCTCCATCATCAAGGAATTTGCCAAACCCTGCAGTAAAACAACAGATGTTGCACTCTCTCAAGACCTCTGCAACAGACTCAGCACCTTTTTTTACCTCAAGATCAAGATCGATGACAACTTTGATAACCAAGACCTCTGCACCACTCCATCTACCCCCTAGTGATGCCACACAACAGATCCTGCTCAATTGGACCACACTCACAACAGAAGAAACCTTAAACACCATATAGAGCATCCATTCTGGAGAACCGTCAGACCCCTGCCCGCCCCATATCTTCCACAAAGCGGCCATTACCATCACACCAGAAATACGCAGGATGATCAACGGCTCCCTTGAGACCACTACATTCCCTAACAACTTGAAACACGCTGAAGTCAACCCCCTCCTGAAGAAACCCTCCGCAGACCTGACCGACCTCAAAAACTTCAAGACCACCTCCCTGCTTCCATTCACAGCTAAGGGCATCAAAAAGGCCATCAACACCCAGCTACCAAACTTAATTGAAGCTAACAACATCCTGGACATCTCCCAATCCGGATTTCACAGCAACCACAGCACTAAGACCGCCCTATTCGCCACGACCGAGGCCATCCGCTCCCTCATCGACCAGGGCCAAATTAGAGCCCTCATCCTTCTGGATCTCTCGGCTGCTTTTGACACCATCTCCCACTGCACACTAGTTACCAGGCTCCACGAGGCCGACATCCATGGATCTGCAAATTTCTCACCAGCAGAACTCAGTGAGTAAGACTCCTGCCCTACCTCTCGGAACCAACAGAGGCCAACTGTGGAGTGCCCTAGGGATCCTCCCTCAGCCCTACCCTCCTCAACATCTACATGGCCCCCTTGCAACAATCGTTAGAAGCCACAGGCTCAACGTCGTCTCCCACGCCGATGACACTCAGCTCATCTTCTCCCTCACCAAAAAACTTATTACCAGACACAACTTCCATGAAGGGGTGAAAGCCGTCATCATCTGGATGAAGAAGAGCTGCCTGAAACTCAACTCAGCAAAAACAGAGGTCCTCATCCTTGGCTCCGCCTCCTCTGCATGGAATGACTCCTGGTGGCTCCATGCCCTCAGACACTCCCCACCCTAATGGACAACGCACAAAACCTCAGCTTCATATTAGACTCATCGCTCACAGTGAACCGCCAGATCAACGCCGTATTCTCGGCCTGCTTCAACACTCTCCACACACTCTGAATAATGTTCAGATGGATTACATCTGAATCCAGAAAAACTGTCACACATGCTCTCATCAGTAGCAGACTGGACTACGGCAACACTCTCTATGCTGGAATTATCAAGAAACTACTTCGCAAACTCCAGACTGTCCAGATTGCTGTAACCAGACTGATCCTAGACATCGCCATCACAGCCACATCACCCAACTCCTCTGCAACCTGTACTAGCTCCCTATCGAAAGAAGAATAACCTTCAAACTCCTCACTCACACATACAAGGCCCTCCACAACAACAGACCAACATACCTCAAAATACACCTCCGATCAGATGACCTCTCTATGTCCACCACTCTATGCATCTACAAGACCAGAATGTGAAGAAAGCCTTCTCCTACCTCACAGCCCAGACCTGGAACGACCTCCCCTGTAGTGAGGACATGGGAATAACTGCAGACCTTGGTAAGTTAGCATATGCTTGGCTGCCATTTTGCCACTTTTGCACATGTTCCTACATGACTCAGTTCTCGTAAATACTCTGCTTGTGCTCTTTTCACATGACAACTGTCTGCCTTTCACACACCTCGCTGTACACTGTGCTCCTCGTCTGCACAATGTGTTCAAGGTCGAAAAACAATGTATGCTGTTGATTCACTTTGGTCAGTCCCACCCCCATAGACATAACATGGAACACAGCTGCACTACTGAAACTCGGGTGCTTTAAATATGGCATTACATGCATAAAATGGCACGTGGAGAAATTCATTCCAACTAAGAAGAGCTGTGCTTGTCCGGAGATGTAAAATCCTTGCATCTAACTTGGAGGTATGGGGTCCCCCTGACAAAGCCTAGAGGTCTTCTATTGTTATAATAAACTAGCTCATTGTATGGGGAGGGTGGTAAGGCGCTGTAGTCCTGTTTCTACTTTTACTATAATATGGTTTCCCCTTTTGTGCTTTAGGGAATTGTAACAATGCTGATTATATTGTTCTTATGCATTTTGCTGCTAGTATTGGCTCGTGTACTGCATTATAGAGCACGTTAGTTAAATAAACATTTTAAGCTATACAGTGTCTCTGTTTATTCACATTGTGGACAAGTACGAGTGTTTGAACGAGAGTGTTTTTATTCCTGCGATTCCTGAGAGGGTCAAAGTGACATGTTCTAGGATGTCTAATCAATGGTAGCTTTGCTGTAGTACGGAGAATGAATGAGACACTATAGCTTGTCGGATTGGGGTTCTGGGCACCGAGGTGGGTTTTTTGTACACCACTACACACCGAGGTCTTGGTTTCCTGCGCATAGTTCTGTGTATGTGCAGAATCCCTGCAACACTGTGGTAAATATTTCATTACCGGTACTATTTTTTATGCGGTAAAGTCTAGTAAGAATAACTCAGTAAATATAAGAGGCAGAATCCGTGGTATTAGAGGTTTCTAAAAGGCTTTATTCCTCTACAAAGGAATTACAGTTCGAACTGTAGGCTTCAAATTCCATCACCACGAAGGTTCAGGAAGGGAAGGCAATACATTATTGACAAGTAATGATATTTATATGAAAAGTATTACATTAAGACAGATGCAAGAGGCGTAACAGCTGATAATACAGATAATGATACACATACGTAATGAAAAAGGCGTAAACATAGGCGTAACTAAAAATGTCATTAAACATGATGTCACAAGTAGGTGGATCCATGAGAGAATCCTGCAATGTCAGCAGAAATATTTGGCAGAGATGCGTGCGCAGCCGCATGACGTGTGATTGACGTGCAACTAGAGGGTGAAGGGGACTTGACATTTAGCTCTACATGTGGAGACAGAAGTCTGAGGGGTCATGTCAACCTAATCCCAAATCATATCTAATATCTTATGTTTAAAGAACTGTATTATCCAAAAGGAAAGGTCTCTCGGGCGGAATCTATTCTATACTGACTGTTAATGCGTGTACAAGCGTCTAAGTGTCTACATGAGATGCGAGGGGGCAGGAATCTTCCATGGTAACAGGGGCTATGAATTACTTGCATGAGGACAGTGAGGCCTGGCCCTTTGCTCGGTAGCTGGAAGAATGTTTACCTAAACTACTAGACAGGAATGCATCGGATGAGGAGCGGAGCAGATAATCTTGAAGGTGAAATATAGTTTTTGGCAGGCAACAGGCTGGATCAGGCACCGTTAGCCGCGCAGGGAGTAGGACAAAGTTCAGGGATACAGATGCGGGCTCGGACTGGAGCTTTCAGAGGCAGAAGGCAGAAAAAGGCTTGATGGCAGAATTCAGGGCCTACTCGCCTGAATCTGTAAAATGTGGAAAGTGAACCACATAAAGTCGGTGGCCTTTCATACTTAGGAACGGAATATCTGACCCATTCATGGCGAATCTGAAAGAGGACATGTTGACGGTGGACGCACATGTATTTGCGTCTTCATAACTGGAACTGGAGGGAACATACATGTACTTATAGCATGCACATGGAGCCGTTGGGGTCTACGATAGGGGACATAACTGATCACAAAATTCATATTTCCTCATTCCCTCCTTGTCCCCTACGGACCCTCAGGAGATATCGATCTTCATCAATCCATCGATCTGTTCATATAGCATCATTTGTTCTTCTTTCTTCTTCCGGGATCTTGAACGAAAACTTGGATGCGGGATACACGATGTGGCACACAGACCACAAATCGCTGGCCCACATTGTAGACATAAGCAGCAACTGAATAGTATGAGAAAGCCAATACCTAGGAAGGATAGGATCCTCCATCCCCAGGCTGACAACACGCTCCAGAACCAACCGGACCAAGTCCAGGTGCCTGGACTCTGGTGTATCTGGCTTATAATCTTATGAAGGCGAGTTATGGCTTTATATACTGACGGCGAATTTTCTGGTATGAAAACACAGCAACTTGATCCGATGACCCTGCAAGCTCCGCCCCTATCGGCCAGGATGACGTCAAGGACAAGACGATTTTGAAGCACAACAATCCGCATAGCAGACTGTTCTTCTGTTAAATTGCCTAAGGCGGAAGTAGTCTCGTTCACTACTGCTTCAAGGGTTCTAGTTAATCTACGTATCAGCTTACTATTAGTGACTGTACCTATATAGGGAAAGAAACCTTTATTGAAATCTGTGTATTGCTCCCATGCCGTTTCAGTGTAATCGACAATCGGGAGATCTCTCTGCCGTCTATTGTGTACTAAATGGGTATTTCTGTGATAGTCAGGAGGGGCTAGGAAAACAGGTGGCAGAAGGAATGCTATGTAACAGGTACCATCCCAATCTAGAGGTAGACGTATATATGCGGTCTGGCCACATATGAAGTAGGAATGACGGGAAGCTCTGAATGTAGACTTGCCTTGATCACTGAATTTTATTACAGTGGTGCATTTACTATGGCCCATGTGTATGGAATCATTCTTTCTTACACATAATTCCCCTTTAACTGGGAATACTGACATAGCGGATAAGATTGGCGTAGCTTCGGATTCAACATTCAGAATCATGAGGTTAAGTGTAAAATTACCTAATCCATATACTTCATTTTCTAGATCAGTTCCTGTTCTTTTGGGAAGTCCCTCCTTGTTAGGGTAGCAGACTTTAAGCAAAACTAGGTTCAGGTTTCCCCATACCCAGTTGTCTTGATAAACTACTGAATTTGAATCTAGGGAATTAATCAAACTAAACCATGCTCCACAGGAGCCATTGTGTGTGAACGGATACGGAAAGAGGGGCAAAACTCCCTTATAGTTCTGATAGGGAGGGAGTCGGCCACATATCCAACAATTTGTAGCATTGCTGGTCTGATGGGAGTGATGTAACATACTAATAAAAGTGTTGTTGCGCAGCGCAAATCTATAGGACAACTCATGCGGAGGTAATTCGCTAAAAGAATGTTCAGCAGTAACATTGTAAGCACGCTTAGAAATAGGGTAATACATATGTAGCAATACACTAGAAATGATGATCAAAAGACTTAGAAAAAACAAAATTAATAATGTCACTATGCAATGACTACGAAGCGATTTACAGTACGCATGTTTTTTAAGCTTTATCTGTCTATTTCTCTCTCTATTTCGGTCCAGAGGATACATGTCAGAGACAAATTCAACCGATTCACCTTGGAGAGGACTTAAACAATCAAATTGTCTGACTTGCTAGACCTTAGTTTTAGTTTATAGAGTTCGTTTTTTGTTTGTTCAACCAAGGGGAGCTTTGAGTCTGTCTGTGAGGGAATGCAGGGCTGAGTGTTCACATCGGACGGTAATCCATAAAATTTCTTGATATGACTCGAGTGCAACCACCCTTTACGTCCCTCAACCTTCACGGCTGTCCTTGTTGTCAGCAAGACGAGTTTGGGCGACTTCCACCTGGGCTCCAGCTGGGTCTTCCGGTCGAAGTTCCTCACAAGAACCAGATCACCTGGAACCAAGTCATGGGGCTTCACCTCAGTGTTATCGGGAAAAGCTGCAGCTACCTGTGAACGACAAGATTGTAGTGCAGACATCAAGGAAGCCAGGTAATCTGTCAGCATATTACAGTCAACATCAGTGATTTTACGAGGTATAGGCGTCCCCCACATATTTGGTGGTCTACCGAAGATCACCTCGTACGGGGATAGCCCTGTTCGAGAATGTGCTACCATTCTCATGTAAAAGAGCGCAACTGGTAAGGCTACTATCCAATCGACACCTTTTTCTCTACATATTTTGGACAATCTGATTTTCAGAGTTTGATTATGACGTTCCACAAGACCTGCTGCCTCGGGATGTCGAACACAGTGGAATTTCCATTGGTAACCTAACAGAAGTGAAACGTGTTTCATTAGTTCGGATGAGAATGGCTGGCCGTTATCTGAGTATACAACACGTGGTAAACCGAATCGTGGGAAAAATTCTCGAACTAACTGTTTGGCAGTAGTCGGGGCAGTGTAATCTGAAACCGGGTAGGCTTCTGTCCAACGGGAAAGAGCACAGACAACTACCAGAACATATTTGAATCCTCGACATCGTTCCATCTGGATATAATCCATCTGGAGGACTTCAAAAGCATGATCGGGAGGTTGAAATCCACCCTGCTCTACGGGGATGCTTTTACCTGGATTAAACTGACAACATATCATACAGGTACGTACTTTCTGTTTGGCTGCTGCTCGCAAGTGTTTGTTGAACCAAATGTGTTGAATGCTGTCTAGCATAGCTTTTTCTCCTAGGTGTGCTGGACTATGTATTGTGTTAATGATGACTTGAACCATGGAATCGGGAAGAAACCATATAGATTTTCCCTTCGTCATCCATCCTTGATCCGTTTGGATCCCTCCTAATTCAGTCCATTTCTTTATTTCTTCTGGTGTAGCATGTGTCTGTATGTCAATTACATCAAGAGCGGGATCCTTAACTGTCATGCAATGTGTTGGTGTCGGAACTATTGTCTTTGTCGTGTCAGTTGTAAGAGTCTGATTCTGAGCAGTCTGTTTAGCTGTTCTGTCAGCTAGGTCGTTACCCTGAGAAATGATGTCGGTAACTTTTGTATGAGCTTTGCATTTCATAATCGATATTGCAGTAGGTAGATGAATTGCGTCTAATAGGGCTTGAATGAAGGGTCCGTGTTGGATGTGGGCACCGTGAGAAGTTAAATAACCTCTCTCTCGCCACAGTACGCCGAAGTCATGGACGACTCCGAATGCATAACGTGAATCTGTGTATATGTTGACTTTCTTATTTTTGGCTTGAATACAGGCTTGTGTCAGAGCGATGAGCTCTGCTGCTTGAGCTGACAAAGTGTTAATACAATTTGTTTCAACGATTTCAGTGTCTGTTGTGACTGCGTACGCGGCCACTAACTCTCCTGTACTTGTTCTCATACATGAACCATCTACATACAATGTCAGGTCCGGATCTGATAAAGGGATATCTGTCAAGTCTTGTCTGGGTTTCGTCGTGATAGTAATGACTTCAATACAATCATGTGCTAATGGACCTGTTCCGTTTACTGACAGAAGTGTGGCAGGATTTAATGTATTACAGCGTCTGATTTCTATGTGTGGCTGAAACAATGTTAATTCATAACCGGTGAGTCTTGCTATAGTCAAGTGTTGTGTTTGTGTGCGGTTCAAGAGAACCTCTACTGCGTGTGGTACTTGTACTGTCAATTGATGTCCTAATACTATGGCATCGCTTTGTCTGATTGCTAAAGCTGTTGCTGCCACTGATTTCAGGCACGCAGGAAGAGCCTGAGCTACGGGATCTAATGTACTAGAAAAATAAGCACATGGTTTGTGTGATCCTGCTTGTTCCTGAGTGAGTACTGACAAAGCAGTACCTTCGCGTTCTGTAACAAAGAGTGTAAACTGTTTACTGTAGCATGGTGTTGCTAAAACAGGTGCTTGGCATAAAGCTTTCTTTAAGCTTTTAAAGGCATGTGTATGTTCTTGAGTCCAAGGGAGGACAGTCGATGTGGCTGCCTCCTGTGTTGTCAACTGGATGAGTGGTTTTGCTAGAAATGCATATTGGGGGATCCACTGCCTACAGTATGAAGTGAGACCTATAAAAGCCCGCACCTCCTTTTGTGTCTTGGGTGGTAGCATGTTAGCAATTAACTGGATGCGATCAGGTGTAAGCTGTCTTCCCTCCTTGGACAGCGAGTGCCCAAGGTAAACAACTTGCTGGACACAGAATTGCAGCTTAGAAGGGGACACCTTGTGCCCCTTGTCGGCCAGAAATTGTAAAACCGTCAGTGACGCTTTTTCACATTCAGGTTCGCTTCGGGCGGTGATCAGCAGATCATCGACATATTGAAGCAAGGCCGTATTAACTGGCATGTGGATACTGTCAAGTTCTCGTTTCAGTGCTTGGCTATAGATGCTGGGGCTTTCTGTGAATCCTTGAGGAGCGCGTGTGAATTTAAAACTTCGTCCATTTAAACTGAATCCGAACAAATATTGACTTTCCGGATCTATTGGGACGCTAAAGAAAGCATTCTTGAGATCAATTACAGTGAAGAACGTTGCTTCTGAATCAATAGCTGTTAGTAATGAAGAGATATCTGGGACCACAGGGTATTGTGGTACAATACATTTATTTAATTCGCGCAGATCAATAACTAATCGATATACTGGTGATGCTTTTGGATCCGTTCTCTTAAGAATCGGAATTATCGGGGAATTACATACATTGGAGTCGGTTTCTACAACCACTCCTTGTGCAATGAGCTCGTCAATGATTTGCAGCAAAGCCACAACAGCATCTGGTGGTAACTTGTATTGTCGCATTCGTGGTAGTACTACTCCTGTTTTTAGTGTGACTCGATATGGTGTAATGTTCATGCAACCAACATCAGTTGGGCCTTGTGCCCATAGATGTGTAGGTAAATTCTGCAGCCGGTGATCCATGTCTCTGGACACGTAGTGACCTTTGAAATCTCGTAAAAATAATCGTACTCCTTCCGGAGAACAACATATTATAGCTCCTAGAGCTTTCAGTGTTTTTATACCTAACAAGTTTTCTGGACATGATTTAGTAAGCAATAAATCTGTAGTACGTGTCAATGGACCAACCGTAAGTGGAAGGGGTTGCGTTACTTCATTAATGATAGGCTTTCCTGAGAATCCAAGGGAAATATTCTGTGAGCCTGAGAGGGGTGCCCCTGGAACTTCACTGCGTCGTATAGTTGTTCTGCTTGCCCCTGTATCAAGTAAAAACTTTCTGTCTTCCCCTAATAGTTCACTATGTACATAAGGTCCCTCTTGATCTACAGGAACCTCGATAAGGGGTAAGCCAACTTCCCTCTCTAGGCTATTTCATGTGTATTGCTGATAATCGGGATAGTCATTTTGTGCATACTGGTACATCTGTTGCGTTGTTGCTTGTGTGGCAGCAATAGGCTGCGCTTGTGTTGGTGCTATGGTCTGTTGTGGAGCTGCCTGTTGCGGAGCTAGTTGTTGCGGAGCTGACCTAGGTTGTGCATGCTGAGGGATTTGTTGTTGATTCTGATCCTGTCTAGGTGGACGTGGTCTTTCCTGGGTTCTACCTGTGGCAATATTATGTTTCAGGACTGGACAATCGTGTATATAATGACCTTGTTGTTTACAATAGTTGCATGTCCCTTTCGCCGGACCTGTGGAATCACCCTTTTTATGACCATCAGCTGGAACGGACTGGGCAACAAGCATTTTCATTTTCGTATCTTTTATACGTCTTTGTTCATGTTCTTGTTCTTCTCTAATTCTATTGTGGTGATATTGTAACATCTGTAACATCTGTGACGGGGTGTTACCTTGCCAGGTACTCTCAAATTTCAATACTCTATTCTTAACTTGCGGCAGGGAATTTTCAACTAATTTTGTCACAAACAGATGTGGATATGACTCGCTACTTGCTTTTATGCCACTATTGATACCAAAACATTTTTCAAATCGGGAATAGAAATCACTAGTGTCTTCATCTTGCTTTTGTTTACAGGCTGAGATTGCACCCCAGTCCTCCTTTTTCGTAGTTAATAAACGTGGCAGTACCTGTACTAGTAATCCTGGTAGTGCTGTAGTCTTTTCCCCAAGCCCTGATCCTGCAGCTCGGGCCTTTTCTTCGTTTTCTAATGCTGTCCAATCTATCTTTTGGTCTCCCACCTCCCATTCCTTTTCTTTGAGTTTCTCGTAAACACCGGCAGGCATTAACACTTTCAATATTTTCATGATGTCGGGGTAGGTATACTCTCCCATGAGAAACATGTCTTTTATCTCACGGTGGAAACCTGCTGGATCCTTGTCATGGCTGGGTACTACTTTCTTCATTTCTAATAATTCAATTTTAGTTATAGGCGTGTACACAAACACGTGTGTAAAGTTATTATCTTCACCTCTGATTGGGTGTACTTCGCGTAACGGATTCTGTCCATCTATGTGATACATTTTTCTTCCCATAGTGGGAATTGGAACGTGTTCTGGGTATGCGAAAACTATATACTGGTTTCGAAATTCTAGAATTTCTTTAATCAAATCAGTACCTGACCCTCTCCATTTATTCGTGAGTAGTTCTGTCAATATGTCAGGTAAGGGTCCAGGATCGGAGTGTTGGCTTTTATATAATATAAGGAGGTGTTGAATCATGTATATACTAGCTAAACGCTGTTCGTCTGGGGCAAAATTCAGAAACGTGTGTGCTAGTGCATCATCACTGTATTTGCTGGGACTGTCAGCCCATTGTACTGCTGACCTGGCTAATTCTTGTTCATCCATGGAATCGAGCATATGGTACCCCCTTCGATCTCGGAGTAATTTATCAGCGGCTTGGAATAGGTGTTCAGGGGACCTTGTATTTAACATAGGGGTTTGAAAATGTCTGTTACATTCTGGACGTATCGGACGTATCGGATCATTAAAGCCTCTAGTATTATTATGGGGTCTTCCTCTACCTACGTAAGCTATCGTATCTAATTGTTCTGATTCTTGCTCCTCCTCTCCCTCTGATTCAATTCTGTCTGCTTCTCGTCTTTCTTTATGTATTCGTTCTAATTCCTTGCGGATCTTTCGATACATGGCGATTATACACGCCTGTCTATCATGTTTCTCGTCTGATATGTTCTGACCCCATTTGGCAAGTTTTTGCATGGTATCATGATCTGCCTCAGGCCTGTCTTGGTTCCTGATCACGCAGTTTATGAAAAAACGTAGTAGTTGTCTTTGTACATCCACTTTCTGGTATTCCATGGCTTCGTTAATACTTTCTGGGCCTCGCCCTGTTTGGACAAAGTGATATATATTGTCTAGGTGTTCAACCATTCCTGGTATCGTCATTAAATACAATGTAGCTCGTCGTATACGTAGTGATGATAGTAGCAATCTGTCCTGTTTACCTGGCACTGGATCGTATCTACAATCCACAAGATGTTCTTTAAACATGTCGGATGTCGCTAGTTGGGGTGTACGTTGGAGTGCTAAATCTCTAAGGGTCTGTTTATTTCGCGGCGGTGTGGCAAACATGTCTGTCGTACCTCCTGTAGCACCATCTGAGGTGCTGGGCAAGAAAGGATTTGTTGGATGTAAGATAGAAATTGTAGATGCGGGAAAAACGGTAGAAACGGACGGACCTGTGGGAATGGGCGTAGGAGTTTGTTGTTGCGGGGATACAGACGGATGATCTTGGCGTTGAGCACCATCGGTGGGCGGTGCGTGTGGCGGAGCATTAGCATATTCAGGAGCTACATCATCTAAATAGGAAGAAAGGAAAATATCTTTTGCTGTTTTGGGATGTGCTTTTATCGGGAGCAATGGGGGTGTCAAGTTTTTCGGTATTTCCGGGGTGGCCTGAGGTAACCCTTCGGCCAGAAGAGGATACATACCATTCATAAGAGTGTTTCGTTGTCTGTCTATTTGTTCTGCTTTTACTCGGGTACCTTCCTCAATTAATAAATTTTCCCGGGTTTTATTCGAATTCTCCCTACCTTTCTCTTCTTGTCTGAGTGCTTTTTCTGTACGTCTATATGATTCTTTACGCCATAATTCAATGGCATCTTTCTGTGACTGTCTGGCTTTCTTTTTCCATAATTCTTCTTCTACTCTCATGATGCAATCTGCATCCCAGGTCCCCGCTGCGGGCCACCTCTGACTTTCTGGCAACTCTTTGGTGTAGTCCACCCATAAATCAAGAAATAACACGGCATCTAGGCCATGCTTATGATACATAAAGTATCCTGGAGTGTCCCTAGGTGGAATGGGAACAGCTTCTTCGAGTACCCCTTTTCTGGTTTTGATCTGTCTTAGTTTTGAAAAGAGCGGCATTTTTAGACCTTATTACTTGAACACACTTAATACAATAAATACAATAATGAACAATCATTCACACCACAATATGTAGAACGTATTAAAACATTTAACATTTAACAGTTTTAACGAACGATGATAACTAATAGAAAACTAGTTACTTGACATAATACTGACACTAGATAATACTGAATTATATGCAAGACATACTAGATATACTGCTAAACAGTACAGATACACTGCTAAAACAGTGCAGACCGGATTTGTGTACCCAAACCCGTCTTGACCGGCACAACCTATGTGCACGTTTAAATGCCTCCCCGGCAATGGTACTCACCGGGTAGCGTGGAACGGAAGGCCTCGGAACTGAACTGAAACTGGACCGGACTGGACTCGACTCGGAACTTCGGAACCTGGTGGGCCTCTGTATACCTCGGATCTTGCTCTCTCAGGTAGGCTCTGGTCGGGATACTTCGCACTTCTCACCGCCTCGTCTGGGTGTTGATCGCAGCCTCAGTCGCCCCCGCTTGGCCGGAGGGAGATACAGGAAATCCTGCAGGTACGCGTTTTTGTCCATTCAGCTGTGGCAGGAGACCGGGCCTGCAACGCACCTCCGGCGCGTGAGATGAGAAAGTGTCCCTGTTCGGGCGCCAATTTATGTGGTAAATATTTCATTACCGGTACTATTTTTTATGCGGTAAAGTCTAGTAAGAATAACTCAGTAAATATAAGAGGCAGAATCCGTGGTATTAGAGGTTTCTAAAAGGCTTTATTCCTCTACAAAGGAATTACAGTTCGAACTGTAGGCTTCAAATTCCATCACCACGAAGGTTCAGGAAGGGAAGGCAATACATTATTGACAAGTAATGATATTTATATGAAAAGTATTACATTAAGACAGATGCAAGAGGCGTAACAGCTGATAATACAGATAATGATACACATACGTAATGAAAAAGGCGTAAACATAGGCGTAACTAAAAACGTCATTAAACATGATGTCACAAGTAGGTGGATCCATGAGAGAATCCTGCAATGTCAGCAGAAATATTTGGCAGAGATGCGCGCGCAGCCGCATGACGTGTGATTGACGTGCAACTAGAGGGTGAAGGGGACTTGACATTTAGCTCTACATGTGGAGACAGAAGTCTGAGGGGTCATGTCAACCTAATCCCAAATCATATCTAATATCTTATGTTTAAAGAACTGTATTATCCAAAAGGAAAGGTCTCTCGGGCGGAATCTATTCTATACTGACTGTTAATGCGTGTACAAGCGTCTAAGTGTCTACATGAGATGCGAGGGGGCAGGAATCTTCCATGGTAACAGGGGCTATGAATTACTTGCATGAGGACAGTGAGGCCTGGCCCTTTGCTCGGTAGCTGGAAGAATGTTTACCTAAACTACTAGACAGGAATGCATCGGATGAGGAGCGGAGCAGATAATCTTGAAGGTGAAATACAGTTTTTGGCAGGCAACAGGCTGGATCAGGCACCGTTAGCCGCGCAGGGAGTAGGACAAAGTTCAGGGATACAGATGCGGGCTCGGACTGGAGCTTTCAGAGGCAGAAGGCAGAAAAAGGCTTGATGGCAGAATTCAGGGCCTACTCGCCTGAATCTGTAAAATGTGGAAAGTGAACCACATAAAGTCGGTGGCCTTTCATACTTAGGAATGGAATATCTGACCAATTCATGGCGAATCTGAAAGAGGACATGTTGACGGTGGACGCACATGTATTTGCGTCTTCATAACTGGAACTGGAGGGAACATACATGTACTTATAGCATGCACATGGAGCCGTTGGGGTCTACGATAGGGGACATAACTGATCACAAAATTCATATTTCCTCAACACCCCTCTACCCTCAGCAAGCTCCCACACTGCTCCAGTTGAGGAAGGACCTCAAGACCTAGCTCTTCGGATTACCCCAGCACTCAATGGAGCCACCTCCCCTCCCCAGCAGCACCTTGAGACTCTTGTGGGTGAGTAGTTGTACTTTACCAACCCCTGATTGACAGATTGAGTGGATGGGGTCCACCGTAGCTGAAATCCGGCTGCCCTCCCCTGTTTTACAAAACAATTACTGACCGCAGGTGCCCGAGTTGAAGCTTCACTTCTGTAACTGTATTAAGTAGCCTAACTTCAAGTGCATGGTCAGGGCCGAACAAGTGATTTTTCTCTGTATTTAAATCATGAACAATTTCCTCTATTCTTTGGAGGTGTTTGCATCCTTGCTTTTCTCTTGTTCAATCCCTCATGTAGTGTCTCTAACAAGGAGCTTCTTTCTCGTCATCTGCTGATGAGACGAGTGATTGTGTTCTGTTCTTTTATGAACAAGAAGTATGTAAATGTGCATGCAAACCCTGCTTCATATACATTAACGGTATACAACGCCTTCCCACTCTTTTCGCAAGATGATGGACAACTCACTAAAAGGACCCCCAGCGCGTTTCCAACGCGTTGGCAAAGTTACAGACACACAGGGTCACTGGAGACATTTCTTCAGCACCCTTTATGTAGCTGTAGTGTAGGAGATGCACTATACATTTACCCAACGAGGTAGCACTTACTAATTAGCCAGTAGAAAGTATACTCCAGTTGAGTAGAGGTATTGCACAAAACAGTGGACTCTTCTTGGAAAAATATGCAGGATAGGATTCATTCTGGCACGATGCTCATGTCACAAAAATGTTATCTCAACAGTAAGCCCTTACAGCAAGACAACAGGTGTCCGAGTTGAAGCTTCACTTCTGTAACTGTATTTAGCAGCCTAACTTTGTGCGTATGGTCAAGGCCAAACAAGTATTTTTTCTCTGCATTTACATCATGACAAGTTAGCTATAATCCTTAATGGGGGTGTTTAAGATAATGTAAAGTAAGATTATGTAATAAAGCCGACTGTGCAGTCAAATAAATATTGTACATGTCTGATTGTGATGAACTTCAGTAACTGCATTTTTCATAAAGAAAATCACACACATGGGTAATTAAACAAACAGCGGCAGCCATACTACAGTATGCAATGTACTAATGAACCATTGAACCTGGCATGCGTTCAGATACGATTGTTTCACGCTCCAGTAAATGTGAGCATAAGAGGCGCAGTAGTGGACAGGTCTGCAGTGTAACAGCAGCCTGCAAAAGGCCACCATACAGGAAAATTGTTAGGGGCCAACTACCCCTACTGTTATCTCCAGTAAGTTGCACACAGCAGGATTGCTAAGATGTTTTAAGAGGCCATGGACACTTTCTCCACCACTCTGGAAACGTGCCTCCTCGTACACTACTGGTAGGGGTATGATGTCTCCTTAGCTATTGAGGGACCTTGGGGGCCAAGAAGCCCTCCTGGTTTCTCCTGTCAGACCTACACAGTGGGATTCCTGAGTGGTTTTCGGAGGCCCAGCCCCCTTTCTCCAAAACTCTGCAAACGCAACTACTATTTAAAAAAACATCGACATTTATTGAAAAAAGCAAAGGTTACAGGGATGTTATAGTTAGGAATTAACATTAAAAAAAACCTTACAAATTCACTGAAAAAACAAAAGGTTACAAAGATGTTATAGTTAGGCCCAGGTTTCACTCATACAAAACCAGTGAAATTCAGCAGTTATAGTTAGCTGAGCTAACTCTAATTGCATCCCGCGATACACTGCTTATGACCTCACATATTACATCACTCATGACATAATGACATCACTGATGACATCTCAAATGGCATCACTAATGACTACACTGAAGGCACCAGCCACAGAATCACTAATGCACCCACTCACATCCCATAGAACCTTTTATTTACCCACACCCATACAACCATTCACAAAGCGATCCACAGTCCCACTGATTCATAGATCTACACACACATCCACTCAGTCACTCACCCATATTGCCACTCATACACCCACACAACCACTAATACATCTACTCACTCACTTATACTGGCCCTCACACAAAAATTCAATAACCCATACAGCTACTGCCTCACTCACCCACTCACTCATCCATACAGACAGTCACACACACCCTCACCTATACAAACAGATACTAAAAGACCTATACAGGTAATCAGACAACTAATCACTCACCCATACAGCCACTCATTTACCAACTCACACAAACACATACAGCCACTTAGACACCAACGGCAGAATGAAACAGATATTCACACAACCAGACACTCACCATACATTCACTGAGACACCTAATCACTCATTTATACAATCAGGTGCGCACCTAATAAATCATCCATACAGGCAGTCATACGCCCACTGATTTACCATTACACCTTGGTATAGATATATATTTAACACTCATAAATGGTTTAAAAACACCCATAGTCACTGGATGATGTCATCAGTGATATCATTTGAGATATCATCAGTGATGTCAGTGACCATGTCATCAGTGATGTAATATATGAGGTCATAAGGGGTGCATTTTGAGGCGTGAGTTATAGTTAGCTCAGCGAACTATAACTGCTGAATTTCACTGGCTTTGTATGAGTAACACATGAGTCTAACTATAACGTCTCTGTAAATTTTGTTTTTGTCAGTGAATATATATTCACGCCTCAAAAAACTAGAAGAGAAAAGCAAACTCCATAAAGTATATAAATTTGCGCGAGATCTAGCAGATTATGAGCAGGGCTAGATCTATACATTTGTCCGCAAATACGCTAATGCTAAGAAACAGAAATTCAACGCTGAATCTAAAAAAGGCACAGAGACCACAATGCAACATGGTGTAGGCACATCAAAGGACTCGCTGTCAATCTCTGATGGAAATTCACTGACCAGTGAAACAGGTTCGGAAAGTGGTAGTGTGAGCACCAGTAGTACAACAATGGAAGATAGAAGACTGAGCCTAGGAGAAGAGGTTGATTTTTTAGTCATGGACCGTCGAAATACACCAAGACCACGCAAACAAGTGCAGAAATAAGAAAATGCAAGTACGCAAAAAGGAGAGACAGACATAAAAAACACAAATCAAAAACCAAAAAGAAGATATTGGCGCAAATTAACATTATGGAAGATAAAACCATTGTTAATCTATCTACAATGGAATTAACAAATGCAGAGAAACAAGTGTTAAGATTGGGGTTGTCTTATTGTGCACCTAATGACTTCAACTATACACAAACAAGATTTGATCTGTTCAGCTATATCCGCAACTGAAACTTAGAATGTTTTTCACAATCAAAAACGGCTTGGAAGCCAATCGATTAGAAAAACAGACAAACCATAGCAATGAAGGCAATCTGCAAGTTTCAGATATCCCATTATTGTTCACTGCGCAATAATTAAATGTTGAAACTGACAATGAAAATGAGCTCTACAGACCAGCAGGCTCAACGCAAGAGCAGCTTCTGCAAATGTACATCACACAACGAGGGGCGGGTAGCAGCCTATTCAAATCAAGATCCACGTTTATACCAGCGATACCCAAAGACTCAATTGACATATTCCATGAGACAGTAACAGAGTAAATGAAAAAATTATACCATCGAGTAAACCATAAAAAGAGGAAAACGAAGTACAGAGAAAGTGAATACATCAAACTGATCAACAAACTCAGTAAAAACCATGAGGTGGTGGTCACGAAAGCAGATAAAGGTGGCAACATTATAATATGGCCAAAAGTAGACTATGTCAAAGAAGTACAAAGACAACTCTCAGATCGAGTATGTTATGGCAAATCCAACAGGAAAGAATATAACAAAGCTCTGGCAAAAAAAGTAACATCAATTCAAACGAGATGGCTTGATATCATTGGAGGAATTTAAATTTCTATGGGTGGAGTATCCGGTGGTTCCAATAATCTATTTTATTCCGAAGATACATAAAAACATCATCCCCATTCCTGGACGACCGATAATATCAGCCATAAACAGTATGGGGGAACACATCTCATAGTATGTGGACTTTTCTTTACAAAGACTGGTCAAAGATCTCCCTACATATGTAAAGGACACCGGAGATTTCCTAAATAAGATCAAAGTCATCTAATGGGATGATGACATGGCATTTATAACTTTAGACATTGAGTCACTATACACGTGCATAGAACATCACACAGGACTCATGGCGGTTAAACACTTTTTAGACACCAGACCCGCAGAATGCTATGAACATAACAAAATGCTGATGGATTGCAGATCATGATGCCTCAACAATGACTATTTTATGTTCAGTACTGGTCTATATAGACAACTGCTGGGTGTTGGCATGGGGGCCTGCTTCTCTCCTAGCTATGCCTGCTTGTTGGTAGGCTGGTGGGAAGAGCAGGCTCTCAGGGCTGTACACTCAGATATGTCATGCAGGCATGTTAAATACTGGCTCAGATACATTGACAATGTTTTTATTGTGTGGCAACAGCAGGAAACTCTACACTCCATGCCGACAGCGAACATCCAAAGCATCTAGCAAGGAGTATACCATATGGGGAGCTCCTGAGAATTAAAAGAATATGTAGTACCGAACAGGAACTAGATAGATGTACACAGGAGGCAATAATGAGATTCAGACACAGAGGATACGGTGACTCAGTCCTCAAGGATGCTCTAGTGACTCTGAAACCCAGTGACTCACTGTTGGAATTGAAGATCAATACCACAGATGAACCGCAAGACACCAACGCACCTAGACTCATCCTTACCTATAACCAGCAGGAAAGACAAATTAGGTCTATAATCAAACGTAATATGTAGGAAGATGGAATCTGACTGCAATGGTTGCCCCCACTTTTGTTTCTGGTGTTTTGATGGTTTTTTACTTAGTTTGGCTGGGAACCTGCTATTCAGGTCCCCAGCCTATCTGCTTTCTCTTATAAATTGATTCCATGTACTTTAGGTACAGTTCAGATTGGATCTGAGGTGCCCTTATAAGTCCCTAGTATATGGTATACTATGTACCCAGGGCATAGGTACCCCAGAGGCCTACCAGGGGCTGAAGCATGTGTTATGCCACCCCTGGAAAGCCACCTAAAATGACACCACAGGTCTGCTACTACAGCGTGGGTAAGGTGGAGCATGCACCCCTTACTGTGATATAGGTTACCTATATCACTATATATATATATATACACACATATAAACCTATAAGTCACCCCTATGGCAGGCCTTACCAATCCTGAAGGCAGAGTGCTTGGTTCTTATGTGAGAGGGTGCCCCTGCATGAGCAAAGCCCCTCTGCCGCATTCAGAGACCCTTTTCTGATGCTGTTTGAAGTGTAGCCTGACCATATACTCTTAAGTGCACTATAACCAAACGGTAAATGCTAACTTTGGACTGGCTGCACGGAAAGATGTCGTGTTTGGTGTCAAACACCTTGGAATCATACCCCCACACTAGTAACTGGTGTGGGAGTATGATCCCACCCTTCTAGAGGGAGAGACATGAGAGCACTGGTATACCCGGTAGAAACTTAATAGAGCCCTGGCATCACAAAATGGATGCTGCAGCCACAGACACGGGTCTGGCCTCCTGCTGATGACCGAAACTCCGGTAGGGGAGGCCTGGACAATAGGTTTCCTGTCACAGGGAGGTGTACCCACCTCCAAGACAGGCTTATGTGTATTGGGGCTGGGTGGGAGCACTCTCTGAGTGCTTTGAAGTCCTGCACTAGGGGCACATTTGGTGTCCCTGTGCATAGTCCAGCTCAAAACAGTTCTGGGGCTTCCAGCCCCTGCTCTGGCGTGAAACTGGACAAAGGAAATGGGTGTAGCCACCTCTCTTTCCAAACACTCCCATAGGTGGGTCCCCATAGTATGTCCAACCCCTTAACTTAGTATAAGTATGGGAGCCCTGTCCTTAGGACTTTAGATTACCCTGGACAAAACTCTGAAGCTGAATCCTGGACCTTTGACGCTCTGCTCAAGACCAGAGGACTGAAGAAATCTCTCTTGGGGTCAAGGAGTGACTCCCCTGCTTGGCAGGCACCAATGAAGCAATTTGCCGGTCTGCATTATCGAAGCTCATGCTAGACTCCAAATCATTTGCAGCACAGGAAGAGGATTTCCAGACATTTCAGAGGCCGTCCCGAGTCCCCAGCTGAGACCCGCAGCTCTTGTGAGTAGCGTGAAACCGGAACTCCTGTTCACCGTGCATTTCTGCAAGTGCATTGACTTCTCAACATCTCTTGAAGTCGTGCTTGGTCTGACTTGTAGCCCCCATCTCGAGCACTGAATCCACTAAAGATTGTTGGCCTGGTCATTCCGAGTGACCCGTGGGCAACCATTTTGTGTTTCGTCTCAAGGTCCCTTCACGATCCCTGGTCCGTTGACTGGTGGGTCCCTGAGGGGGTAAGTTTGTATTTCCTTGGGCTTTCCTTGTTGCTCCAGACGTGCCCTGTCTCCCAACCAAGTGGTGAGTCCCACAGACCTTTATGGTCTGCACCGAAGCATCTTTCTTGTTTCTGCATGGGTTGCAGTTGTCTTGTGCTGACCCCCGGGACATTCGCCTCGGCCACTCCTGCCTGGAGTAGTTTGAATGACAGTGAAAGCACAGGGGGGCCACTGCTGGCTCAAAGCCCCCAGGGGGGGTCTCTCCAGTGCCTCAATGGATCAATTGTTTACTGTGCAGGGTCTCTGATGAGGCAGATTATGGGGTAGATGTGGCTCCGATGGGGCAAGCAGGGGGAGGCCACAATAGTCAAATGCGCATCGCCACCATTAGCCAACTTGCGGCGGATGCACGCTGTGCTGGCCGTGAGGATTGCGCCCCAACGCCTCACCGGGAGTGTCTTGCGGCTTGGAACTTACCACCGCCGTAGAGGATATCAGGCACCTGGTAGTGGTTTCGTGATGGAGAGTTGCGGCGGCACCTTTGTTCCTGCGGCGTCGCCAAACATTGAGGTCAGACCGGCCGGGTCTCCCCTCCGGCGTTCTCGTACAGTGCGGCGTTTAGGTGCTTGTTGCCGGCCGTACAATCACAGCCGCTGCCACGGGTGCAAACATTTCTTTATCGCTCCATTCCAGAGCTGCGGCGGCCCCTCTAGACCGCAGTGCCACCACACAAAGGGGCCGGACCGGCCGAGCTTCTCCTCCGGTTTCTCAAGTACTGTGGGCCCCGGCTTCTGTGATCTTGGTAGGCCTCAATGTTCCGGGGGAGATATTTTCCCCCCACGACCTGCGTGGTGAATGCGGGACGGCGGGTTGGGAACCGCTAGGGTTCCGACCCCTGGGACTGTCGTCGGGCGAGTCGGATGTTGTTGCAGGATAGTCGCGGTGCAGGGACGATCTCTGGAGCTAACACACTACGCGGCCATCTTCGATCCGCGCTTGGCCACGACCCTTGCCAAGGCTTGTTTTGTCCAATCTGGGCACTGACACTGCAGCACTCGACATCCTTTGTGGGTCTGCTTGAATCCAGCTCCTGGTTGTCCCTGACACCTCCTGGTGCTCGTGGCTGAAGAGTCAAGCTTCACCTCTTTTACCTGAAATCACCCGACATTGGTGGGCATCTGCTCATCGCCTTCCTGGTCACAGGCAAGTGACCCAGACTCTGTCCCCTCTGCTTTCAGGTGCTTTTCATCCTCGATCCAGGCTTGGATCTCTTCGGACACATCGCATCTTCACGGCAGCAGCACTTCTTCGCCAGCTCCCAATGAAATCAACAACCCGACACCAAAAGACACATATGCACCCCGCTTCCCTGGGTGAGGTAACACAAGTACTCTGGTGCTCCTGTGGGTGCTAGCCCTAGAACTTCCTAAGTCCAAAAGGGTTTGGTCCTGACTCATTTCTAAGTGTCCCTAATCTTTAAAAATCAAACCGCGACTTTCCCCATAGAAGCTAACGGGAGCTCGCGGCTGTGTTCACACACTGCACACAGCCCCGTGGGTCCCCTGTGTCACTACCTTGGGTGGTTCCTTGGGGTCCCAGCGATTCTACAGGCTCTAGGCCTTGTGTCTAGTTAAGCCGTGGTTCTTATACCACTATTTTAGTATATGGTTTGGCTCGCCCCTAGGGCCTGACTTGTATTTGTGCTATTTTACTGTGATTATTGAAGTGTAACTTATGTGTTTTGACCTCTAGTCTCATAAATACATATATTTTATATATATACCTGGTGTGGATATCTTTCATTTAGTGACTCAAGAGAACATAGACTGGTAAAACAAGCCACTTTACATTCCTTCAAGACTTCCATAGCTACCACTAGGATAGCTTTCAATAAAGGTTGTCTTTAACCTATAACCAATAAGGGGTTGTTTGTACTGATACAGGGTGCCCACTATAACTAGTGGACAGCATATATCAGGCCAACTTCTCACAAAATTGGCCTATTATCCTTACAGATGCGGTTCTGGCACCCAATCTAACAGACAATCCCACTATTACTTTCAGGAAGGGTGTCTCCATGAGGTCCCAATTAGTCAAAAGTAGCCCTGAGATTCATTCCAGCAAAATTTGGTTACAGCCAAGGCAAGGGTTCTTCAAATGCTCTACTTGTAGAGCATGTAAATTCGGAGAAAATACTACAAAATATATGACCCCCTTCAGTCCTTCTGCAATAATGATTAAAGGCAGTTACACTTGCAGAACAGAATTTGCTGTATATGTCCTGATGTGCACCTGTGGCTTCAGGTACGTTGGTAGTACCAAGCTACAGGTGCAAGTCAGAATAAGCGAGCAATTGTTAACAATGACACAAGGTACCCATTTGCCAGACACTTTAAGTTAGAACATAACAATAATCTTAAGTGTCTCAAATACTATGTGATCACGGCGGTACCTAATCCTCGCAGAGGAGGTAATAGGGAGTGGTCTTTGTGCCAATTAGAATCGTGCATGATCCTCGAACTAGACAGCAGATTCCCTAAAGGGCTGAGCAGCACGGAGGATCTACACAACATCCTATAAAATGTATGGACAACAGATATGAATTACATTCGTGAATTGCTGTCCCACATCTGTTATTTGCACACATTACATGAATGTTAGGTAGTTAATCTCAACACATATGAATGAATGAATTCAGTTATGATGGGATTCTACACCTGTTCTCAGCTGGTACTCCATTGTTTTTAATACCACAGTCCTGATATCAGATTAAGTTTTTTTAGCACTAGCACTTAATAAGCTTGGCAGGGCGGCTGCCCTACCTATAAGCAACAGCACTTTTTTTACACTGAATTTTGCACCTTACAGATACTGCGATCCGAGTTTTTTGTCTATTTCATTAACAGGCACTTCCAGCACTTTTAGCTGTTATACTATTTTTAATCTGACGGATGACTAAAATGATATAAGGGGGCTAAATTAGTTCACAGCATTCATGCAGCAATAGGAGGTTCACTCCACAATATAGTACCCCATTACATATCCACCAGTCTAACCATGGTTATTTCAGGAATAACCATGTGAGTTTTTTTTGCACAGTACAATCACCAAGATATATAAGATAGCATTATGCAGCAATACATGGTTTTAACATTTAATATTTAATATCTAATATTTTATGTTTAACTATTTAACACCCAGTGCATTTTAGATATTTAAAACATTCATTGTATTTGAATTATGTATATATTTTCAATTTTTTTTATTGATATGCATTTACTAATTTATTGAACAATGACAAATGTGCAATTAGATTATTTCTACACTGATCTAATCAAAAGACCCACCCGTTCTGCCTGCGGGGAAAACAATGAATAGTACAGCGCTTGGAAAAACACAAAAGTCTGAATAGAAGAACTAGTGAATCAAGAAAACAGACTATGTGAAAGTGTATTACATAGTATGCTGTTTATGTTTATTATTCAAGTGACACGGGGGGAAATGACACAATATAGAATAAAACTGCAAGCGGACTGCGTTTCCGCATGTGATCTAGGGCACCTTGTTGTCCGAAACGCGTCATACGGCATTGCTGAATAAAGACCTGTTTTTGCCACGCCTTTGAAGTCCGTGACTCACTCTTCGCATGCTGGAAGTGGGGAGAGCAGGCATTTTGTTCGATATTACCTACTGGCGGTCGCCAGTAGGTAGATATAGTTAGGACCTATTTTCCATAGGAAATCCGCAACATTCTATTTGGAATAACGTTGGCGCCGATTGACGAATCTTCGCGAAATTTTCCAAACTTTTGGCCAGCTCCGGTCCGCTCCTATCCTGAAAAGTGATTCGTCAAGCGGGGGCCGAGAAAAAAGGGGGGTCCCAAAACGAGTTTTCCCCATGCATTTTCCCATGGGACCTTTTGACGCAGCTACAGCCCGAACTGCTGAACGGAATTACACCAAATTTGGCAAAGAGGTAGTCCTCAGTTCAGACTCGTGCCTTTTGCTTAAATGGTGTAAATCCATTCAGTAGTTCCTGAGAAAATCAAAAGTAAAACCATAGATATATCTATGGCCTCGGAGGATCCGCGCACCCTCCACGCACCCAGCACGCACCCTGCCGTGCACGAGCTGTATTCTAATTGGCTGTCAACACTCCAGATCAGGAAGTGTTGGCAGCCATCTTGTGACTCTGTAGAACCGAGGCAGAAGTAACCTATAAAACAAATGCAAAAAACACAAAAAGGGGGCAGGGTAGAAAAACCCTGACCCCCCAGGGCCAAACAAAGCTTTTATTTTAAAACAAAAATCGGCGAGATTCGCGCACCCAGCGAGAATTTCGCCTGAAAATAAAAAAAAAGAAGCGCGGGGCTCCCGCGCTTCTTTGGTAATTGGCCCCCGGGGGGGCCAAATCCCGGGGGCAGAATTACAAAAAGTGTGGGGGGTTCCAATCCCCCCCACGCTGCCCCAGGGACCACCACCCCCCGGGGCTCAAAGATAGTATATGCGGGGGGCTCACGGCCCCCCCGCAGCCCCGGGGACTGCCACCTCCGGGGCTTCTTGAAAATGGGTGGGGGGCTCATAGCCCCCCTCCTGGAGCCTTGAATAGACCCTGGGGACTGCCACCCCCCAGGGCCGGCTCCTGCAGTGTCCCGGGGTGCCTACCCCCGGGACACTCTAGTTTGCAATGACAGCGAGGCTCCCGCCCTGTCATTGCAAACTGCTTTGCTTCATTGAAGCGAGAGCTGGGAAACCTGCTCTCGCTTCAATGAAGCAAAGCTGATTGCTTTTCCACATGGGGAGCAGCATTTTAGCTGCTCCCCATGTAGAAAAGCAATGCCGGCTCCCGCAGGATGCAGGGAGACGGCTGGGACCGTGGGGGATTGGGGACCCCCCACAGCCCCCAACAGAGGCCAGGCCCCGGGGGATGGGGTCCCTGGGGCCATAAGTGACCTAGGAGGGGGGGCACGCGGCCTCCCTCCCAGATAAAAAAAAAAAAAAAAAACAATGGCCGGCCCCAGGGGATGGGGTCCCCGGGGCCTTAAAGAGACCAGAGGTGGGGGGCTACGCAGCCCCCTCCATAAATTTTTTTTTTTAAAAAAAGGGCCATGCCCCGGAGGATGGGGTCCCCGGGGCAAATTATTGCCTCGGGAGGGGGGCCACGCTGCCCCCTTCCCGATTTCTTTTTTTCTAAACAAAAATTGGGGGCAGGCCCTGGGGGATGGGGTCCACAGCCCACCTTCTAAAAAAAAAAGAAGAAAAAAAAAAGAACGGGATCGGGCCAGAGGCCACGCCCCCTCCTTACACCACTCTGCAGACGCGCCCCC
Source organism: Triturus cristatus (assembly GCF_964204655.1). Lineage (NCBI taxonomy): Eukaryota > Metazoa > Chordata > Amphibia > Caudata > Salamandridae > Triturus > Triturus cristatus. Next base: position 845,732,899 of record NC_140587.1, on the reverse strand, counting down.
TGGCACGTTTGCAGAGGGGGAACTAATTCCCCTTGAATACGGGGGGTCCCTGGGGGCCAACTAGCCCACCAGGAACCTCCAGTATTCGCCAGGGGGCTGGTTGCAGAGAGGTGTAATGAGGCCACACCCCTTTTTACACCTCTCTGCAACGCAGCTCCTTTGCGCTTACTGGAGGTACTTGGTGGCCTGGTTGGCCGCCAGGGGACCTCAGGATTCAAGGGGACTTAATCCCCCAACTTAAAATGCGCCACGGGGTGCGTTTGCACAGTGGTGAAGGTAGGGGGCGGGGCATGAGGTGATACTGTGCAAACACACCCTGTAGCGCGTTTTAAGTTGGGGAATTCATCCCTCTTCAATTCAGAGGTCCCCTAGGGGCCAACTAGCACACCAGGTACTTCCAGTAAGCACCACGGAGCTGCTTTGCAGAGTGTTGTAAAAAGGGGCATGGCCTCTGAACACCTCTCTGCAATGCAACTTCCTGGCGCATACTGGAGGTACCTGGTGGGCTAGTTGGCCGCCAGGGGACCTCAGGGTTCAAGGGCACTTAATCCCCCAACTTAAAACACGCCACAGGGTGCGTTTTCCCAGTGGTGAAGGTAGGGAGCGGGGCCTGAGGTGATATGTGTGCAAACATGCCCTGTGGCGTATTTTAAGTTGGGGAATTAATTCCTCTTCAATCCAGAGGTCCCCTAGGGGCCAACTAGCCCACCAGGTACCTCCAGTAAGCGCCACGGAGCTGCGTTGCAGAGTGTTGTAAAAAGGGGTGTGGCCTCTGAACACCTCTCTGAAACGCAGCTCCCTGGCGCATACTGGAGTTACCTGGTGGGCTAGTTGGTCCCCAGGGGACCTCTGGATTGAAGAGGAATTAATTCTAAAACTTAAAACGCGCCAAAGAGCGTGATTGCACACGTCACCTCAGGCCCCGCCCGCTTCCTTCACCATTGTACAAATATTCCTCTAAAATCAGCCGAACTAGGAATTCCGATTTACTCACCTGTTATCAGGAGATAACCCAGTGCAGCATCTTTTAGCCCAGCACTAACCCTGAAAAGTAATTCTAAGCGTACTTACCAGTATCTTGTATTTCCTTCCATAGGAATCCATTGTGTGGTTTTCACCAGAGAAGTTTCGAAGTGTCCATTTTTGAAACGTACAAATATTCCTCTAAAATCAGCCGAACTACGAATTCCGATTTACTCACCTGTTATCAGGAGAGAACCCAGTGCAGCATCTTTTAGCCCAGCACTGACCCTGAAAAGTAATTCTAAGCATACTTACCAGTATCTTGTATTTCCTTCCATAGGAATCCATTGTGTGGTTTTCACCAGAGAAGTTTCTGTCTATTTTCACAAACTAAAAATATTCACCAGAGAAGTTTCGAAGTGTCCATTTTTGAAACGTACAAATATTCCTTTAAAATCAGCCGAACTACGAATTCCGATTTACTCACCTGTTATCAGGAGAGAACCTAGTGCTGCATCTTTTAGACCAGCACTGACTCTGAAATGTAATTCTAAGCATACTTACCAGTAACTTGTAGTTCCTTCCATAGGAATCCATTGTTTGGTTTTCACCAGAAAAGTTTCTTAGTGTCCATGTATGAAACGTACAAAAATTCCTCTAAAATCAGCCGAACTACGAATTCCAATTTACTCACCTGTTATCAGGAGAGAAGCCAGGGATGCATCTTTTAGCCCAGCACTGACCCTGAAAAGTAATTCTAAGCGTACTTACCAGTAACTTGTATTTCCTTCCATAGGAATCCATTGTATGGTTTTCACCAGAAAAGTTTCTGTCTATTTTCACAAACTAAAAATATTCCTAAAAATCGTCTGTATGACTTAAGCACATTCTTTCAACTGTTTACAGGAGATTGGCCAGTGCTGGATCCAGGATCCACCACTGAGTAAGAAAAAGTAACGATAACACTACTTACCTGCAAAGTGAATTTTCTGCCATAGGATAACATTGGTGATTCTATGTGAAACATTTTCTAAGCGTCAACTTTTAAAATACAATAATATTCCTTAAAAATCACTACTGTAACCAAAAGGCTTTTACTCAACTGTTTACAGGAGATGTCGAAGGACTGAATCTAGGCTCCAGTCCTCTGGTTAGAAAAGTAATCCATAAAGTAACTAATTGCATTTGACTAGAAATTCACATTGAGCTCAATGTTGCATTATGTTTGAAATTGTGTTGCCCATTGCAACAACTGTAACTACTGTACTTAAAAGTCTATTGCCTATTTGCAAAGTATTTAAACTAAAGTTATTCATTCTGAGAAAGTATATTTTGTATTGTAATGTATAATGTAATTAAAAAATAAAATATCTCAAAATAAACAGTTTACAAAATGTAGTAAATCAGTATCAAAATAATCAGTATAACAATTAATACATAAAAAATTGTCATTTACAAAACCTTTGAAATTCACTGGAAACACCATAGGTTTCAGGCCTGATATAGTTAGGAATTAGCATTTAAAAACCCTTAGAAATTCACTGAAAAAACAATAAGTTTTAGGGGTGTTATAGCTAGCTGGACATTTCACTCGGACAAAACCATTGAAATTCCTCTGATATAGTTAGTTGTACTAACTACATCTCGCGCGCCCGCAATCCACTGCTGATGATGTCACATATTACATCATTCAAGACATGGTCAGTGACATCACTGATGACATCTCAAATGACATCACTGATGACATCACTGATGACATCATCCACGTGACAATCAGATACAACTCATCATACACTAGTATACCCTTTCCTCACTCACTGTAAAATACAGAGTGCCAGATTTAAAACCATTGACACACCAATACAAGTTTCTAAACACCCACTCAGTGATTCCTAGATCTATACACACATGTAAGCACTTACCTATAGATTCACTCATACATGCTGTCAATGATCAATAGAACACTATCAAATATACTTTTACACCTACATCGACATTACACACCAGCACACATCCTAATCACTTAGCTATACACTTATAAAACCACCACTTCATCTATTCATATAGATAATAACTCATACTTAGTGTGTTATAAAAACACTATTACAAGTATACAGTTATCCATACAGTCACTCATACAATCACTGAGTCTTATGTATACTTATTTATATACAACAACTGACACATACACTGGCTTTTATTTTTCTAGTTTGTTGGACATGTACCATTGAGACATATATTTGCTCATCGCCACACCCATAAAGATATTCGCTCACCCAAGCAACTGTTATAACATGTAGTTTTAACTTCATATACCTACTGAATCAACTATTCACACATCTTTGGGCAGTCACACCCCCCCACCGAACCACACACACATTCACTCTCCCATACAAATACTCAGTTAACTAATCAATAAATAATATAGACTGTCACGTAGCTAGTAACCAACTAGTGCAGCAGTTTACACAACAAATGACAAAGTGATACAGATATTCACACAGTTTAGTTACTATCCAATATATTTAGGGAGACACTATAAATTAGTCAAGTAAACAGTCAATCACACTGCTACTAAAGCCTACATCCAGATATTTATATTTATATATCCACTCATTCTTCAATTCAAATAGCTAGATATATAATACATCTTTAAATAAGGAACCAAACCACAAACACTGGATGATGTCATCAGTGATGTCATCAGTGATGTCATTTGAGATGTCATCAGTGATGTCACTGACCATGTCATGAATGATATAATATGTGACATCATCAGCAGTGGATTGCGGGCGTGCGAGATATAGTTAGTACAACTAACTATATTGGAGGAATTTCAATGGTTGTGTTCGAGTGAAATGTCCAGCTAGCTATAACACCCCTAAAACCTATTGTTTTTTCAGTGAATTTCTAAGGTTTTTTAAATGCTAATTCCTAACTATATCAGGCCTGAAACCTATGGTTTTTTTCAGTGAATATATATATATATACATATCACACATATTCACCGAATAATCAAACTGTCAATCTCAAATGACATCATTTAGTGATTGTGAGTGTTTTCTAAATGGCTGTACGCTTTAAAATGTATACTAAAGTACTGCAAAATTTAATTTAGTATATTTGTGCACCACTAACATATATTATATAAATTGCTGTGTATCTGTGTGTTAGTGGCTGTCTGAGTTACTCTTTGGGTGTCTGAGTAGTTGTATAGGTGACTAAGCGGGTGTGTGACTAGTTGTATGGGCTAGTGAATGGCTATGTGAATAGCTGTATTGGTGAGTGAGTGGCTGCGTGAGTGGCTCTATGGTTGAGTAAGTGGCTGCATGGGTGAATGATTAGGTATGTGAGTCGTATATGTAAGTGAGTGACTATTTGAGTAGATGTTTGGTTAATTGAGGGGGTGCGGAAGTCAATGTATTGACGAGCTACTGTATAAGTAAGTGATTGTGTGTGTGTATGAATAGCTCTGTTTAGAGGATTTATGGATGAGTGATTGGGTGTGTGAGTAGCTATATAAGTGAGTGACTGAGTGTGTAAATGGCTGGTATTGATGAGTGAGTGGCTGTGTGAATGATTTGTATGGGCGAGTAAGTGGCTGTGTGAGTATATGTATGGGTAAGTGAGTGGTTGTGCGTCTGAGTGAGTGGATGTGTGAGTGGCTGTGTGGATGAGTAAGTGGGCGTACAAGTGGTTCTATGGATGTGTGAGAGGTAGTATGGGGGTATGAGTGGGTATGTGATTGGGTCTATGGATGATATCATCAGTGACATCGTCAGTGATGTTATCAGTGATGTCATTTGAGATGTCAAGACTGAGGTCATTAGTGATGTCACTGACCATTCAGGAGTGGTGTAATATGTAAGGTCATTGGCAGTGCATTGTGGGGGTGTAAGTTATAGTTAGCTCAATAAACTTTAACTTCTGTATTTAAATGGTTTTGTATGAGTGAAATCTAAGCCTAAGTATAACAAACCTGTAACTCTCCCTCTTTGTTGTTATGTGTAATTTAACTTCAAGGGATTCCACACTGATGTATGCAACCGCTGTTATAAATTAAATCAATGAATGCATGCAACCATTCAGAATTCTAAACTGTCTTTTATCTGTGTTCTTTGTAAGTATAATCACCATTGTAGCACTGTGTCATTTACACTATGATCACTTATTTTGTCGATTGTTACACTTGATTAGAGTCAAAACATTACAAGATGCACACTATATCATTCCCGTGTTTTATCTTCGTTGTAATTAATTTTAGTATGATGAATAAGTCTGAGTAACTCTGGGTTTTCTCTAAGACAAATAAGAAGGTACCATTTCTGAATGAGTCCCACTGACAGTTGGTATATTAATACATACCTACCCCTTCCAAGTGGCCAGATAGGATTGTCCTTGTTATTTAAACACACAGTGTTATTCTTGAGGTAGTTGGCTTTCATCTACTTAGTGACTTTAGTCATGCATACAGTCAGCTTGTTTCTCTAGCTGGGAGTCTTGCCTAAGAGGGAGAGCTTGAGTTTTGTGTAATCTGTGTAGTGTAAGAGAGGATGTTTATGTCATGGATGACATTTGTCAGGGAGATCATTATATGCATTGAAGAGAGTGGGTCTGTTAACAAATCTTGAGGCACCTCACCGAAGAGTTTGTGGGCTTCTGCTGAGTAAGGTGCTAGGCTTACAGCTTGTGTTTTATCAGTGAAGAAAGGGAATATCCAGCAGAGAGTCGGTCCTTGAATGTCAATCTCATGCAGTCGCTTCTAGAGGATGGGGGTGAGACAGTGTTGAATGCTAGAGAGAGGTGTAGAAGCATGAGAACTGCAGAGTCTCCTCTGTCAAGGATCATGCTGATGCCGTTTGTGGTGGTGGTAAATTCTGTTTCTGTACTTTGTTTGGACTTGTTGTGTTAAGGAGCTGTTGGTTGCTGAGGTGGTTGGTGAGGCATTGGTTGATTAGTTTCTCTTATACCTTTGTTGGGTATGGTAGGGGGAAGATGGGTCTGTATTTGGAAAGTATGACTTGGTCTGTGGATGATTTCTTGAGCAGGTGCATAACAGTGCCATATTTACAGTTGTCCTGGAATGCTGGTGAGTTGATTGGGGTATTGAGGATGGAAATATGTGACTTAGTGGTCAGTAGGAGTCCTTTGGTGAAGGCGTGGTGGGGGAAAGGGTCAGCTGATGATGGCAGGCCATGAGGTTGAGGTTTGTTCATAGGCCGTAAAGAAAGGTTGAGTTATGATAGTGAAGGGATCAAATTCAGGGTTGAAGTTGCTGTATTTGGAGGTGATTTTCTGAGAGTTTGGTGCAAAGGTCTTATGAAGGGGTGATGTTGCTGGAAGCAGCAGGAGGAGCAGGTAAATCTTTGATGATTGTGAAGATTTCCTTGTTACAGTAGTGCTGGCATTAAAGCAATCTGCAGGAGCTGTTTGTTTGATGTTTGGTATCTACTGGTGGTAGCATTGTTGCAGCGTGGAACATCAAATTCCCCCTTCGTCACAGACAAAATACCTCAACAGCAAATTCACTCAAATACATTCATTGGTGGGGCCCATGACACCAATATTCACACTCCGTTGATCTGCTTCCCTAGAGGAATAAGCTTCCAAAAGCTGACATGAAAGGAAAACCTTTACCTTACTCTAAATACGTTGACTCCAATCCTAAAATATTCCCCTCATAAGGCAATGAATCATTTAGTTGTTTTTATAGGTTTAGTGTCACAATCATTTATCTACACTTTACTTACTAAACTAAATTCTCTTTCTTTAAATAATCGACACAACACATTTGTCAATTAATCAAATATTCTTTATCTAAGAAATATTGCAAAATCGTTAGAAATCATCATCAGCATTGCAGAACATCATATTTACCTAATCTGGCTAAAAGTCGTCCTCTAAGTCAGTCAGGTCGAGGAAAAATCTTTATTCAGCAAAGTTAGGCCGCAGTTCAGTCTCTCAAAGATTCAGGATAACAGCTGTCCAGCAGTGTCACCGTCCTCTCCGTCAGCATAACGTCAGGAAATCGAGTTCGTCAAAGAAGAGCGAGATTTTTTAGTTCTATTCCCTACCCACTTTTATAATGAAAATAATGTCAAAAAGTATCAAGATTGGGGTTTTAGAAAGTTCTGATTGGTCGTCTTGGGGTTGAGGGATAAAGTTCTCATGAAGTCTGCATAGTGAAGTCATCGCACTTGCTGGTTCCGGTTTTTAAATTGTCCATTGTCTTGTTGCTGGCGAAGTTCCCGGAATAACCTTGAAGGGTACATCTTCTCCCGGGGTCAGAACTAGGCCACTGCTGCTGGCGGCGACGCCTGCGCATTTCACCCAGAACCTCGTGTTGTCAGGGGCAGTCACGTTGAACGTCTCGTTCAGCCATGTTGTCTAGGCCGAAATGGGCAACTTAAGCAAAAGAAAAAAAAAACGGAATTAAAACATAGAAATGGCTAATAAAATGTTAATCCCTCGCTAATACCCATATGTGTAAGTATTTATCTAGCAGAAAGCAACACTCAAAGCGTTTTATACTCACTTAATAAAGCACAAATCACAATTACATCACAAAAGCAACATGTATCATGCAATATTTTAATTTTCTACTATTAGTATCCGTACACAAGTTAGTTTACAATTAATATAGCCATGCAAAGTGCACTTCCCACGTGTAATTCTTTTGTTAATATGATTGATAAGTCTTTCACTGCAAACCAATTAATAAGATTACTATTAGTTAATTATTCAGATTAATATAAACATGCAGAATGGGGGGGTATACAAAATTGTGTACTACCTGCTCCAGCAATCCCCCCTTTGGTGATTATATCACCACACCAGCCAAATATTTTGTATCCTTTTTACGGAATTTTAAATTGATTTCTTGTTTCATTCATATTTCAGTTTCCCCTATTTCTTCTCTTTTTACTGTTTTATACATGCTATCCTTGATCTCCTCTAGTTCTATTTCTTCAAATTCTCTTTCTTGTTTCTAATCTCTTCTCCTCAAGGTTTCTCTTTTTATTCTTTTCTGATTTTTATTCCTTTTACTACAAATACATCTAATTATTAATACTAAGAAAATCACACATGTTAATGGAAATAATATTTTACCTATAAATGTACTACCTAATTTTATTACAAAGTCTTTAATAGCTGATATTTTCTTACCAATCTTCTCCCAGACACCTTCAACCTCCAGTGGGACAATTTCGTCATGCAATTCTGTAATATTCTTAATATAAATTTTCAAATCTTTACTTTCATCAGGAATGTAAGTACAACAATGTTGAACTTTCAGCATTCCGCAGACTCCACCCTCTTTTGCCAATAAAATATCAAGGGCAAGTCAATTTTGCATTACCATAGCACGCATGGCAACCATTACAGTATTTACCAATAAGAATCCTCCAGCGGTGCTTGTTGACAAGTGATCCACTACTGTTGAAAGTTTTCTAATTTTGTTCGCATTCAGAGATATTCCAACTGTGGGTATCAGTGCTCCAAAAATGTCACCCACAATTTCTGTCCAAGATTCCCTCTTACTACATACTAAATAACTACCTAAGCTATGTACACCATCTTCTCCTCTATCCATATGAAAAATCTTTGGAAAAACCAGGCCAACATAACATGTGCCATACCAATGGTCTGGCAAACGATAATATGCCCTGTTCCCACAAATGAAATACAGTCCTGGAAAGACTGGATCTCTTGCACCTTTAAATCCCCATCCTCCCATGATTCGGTATGTATCATGGCACTCACTATTCCCTACAAAATAATTGTCATACACCGTCTGATTCCTTCTTATACACAGTTTCCCTTTCTGATGCCAATCTAAAGCCACAGTTGGACTTGTTTCTCCTTTCAAGTGTTTCTCCATTTCTACATCCCAGACTGTTTTCTCCACTTTCCCTTCTGAAACCTTTCTTTGCATTTTCAATCTCCTTTCTTCAACCATATCCAAAAATGTCTTCTCCTCTTTCTTTAAACTGCACGTCAAGTTATTTCTAAATATATACTCTAGTGTTAGTTCTTTAGTCTCTAAGAAAAATTCACCTAAGACCTTTGCAGGTTTTACCTTGTTTAGTTTGTTAATTGCTGGAACTTGTGAAAATATAGTATCTACATCTGAAAAATAACACTCTAATTTACCTGTTTGATAAAATAAACTAGCTATTACACTACATGTTATTCCATAGGTTACTGGAAGGTGATGATAAGTCACTCCTTCAGATACAGATGCAGGTAATTGCATACAAACATAGCAATCCCTTACGTCCATTGTTTTTGCATATTCATACAATAATTTTGAAAACACATTGTTAGAAAAATCTGTTATTGACCTGTCTTGATGTAAATAGTTTCTATCTATTCTAGTTGGAACTACCTTTTGAACCTTACCTATATTAGTTATGTTATCACTATGTACTCCTAATGTATCTACAGTAACTTTAAATGAAATGAACAGAGCAAGAATACTCCAAAGAAGCATTAATAATCCTGTACAACAACAACACATTTTGCACCATCTTCTAAAGAAGGTACATCTACTTTTGCTACTTTCTAAGTTTGCCATCTTAATTAAAATGAGCCGTGTCTTTTGACTTAGCCTCTTCTACTTCACAACTTGTTTCTAACCCAAGGCTCTAAGCACCTACGTGGTTCTACCAGTTTTTGTCTTTTTCAATGTTTTATTGCCTTTCCATCAGTAATTTTTCTTGTCTCATTCAGTTTGGCATCTCATCTTTCACCTTCCCTTCATTTTCAGAATACAGGTTGTCCTGGACATCCGCTTCTTCTCCAATATCGGACAAGATAACTCTCAGGATTTACGATTCTTCGTCTTCCTCAACCACTTCCGGTACAACCACCTCTGGACTTCCTTGGCTATCCGCCTCTTCTTTTACTTCAGGCAGGGCCACATATGTCCATTCCGGTGATTTATACTTCTGGTTAGGTTTCCTTGTTCTTCTGCTTTCTTTAACCACTGTTGGTTCTTCTCCTTTTGATTTTACCTGACTCGTTACTTCATTCACCTGTTCAGCCCTTGGCAAATTTACACGTGTCAGTCGATATCTCAGTCTCTTTATTTTGTTTGGCCACACCTCGTCCTTTGCTGCTCTTTTCAATTTACTCCCTTTATCATTCTTTTCAGTTCTCCAAGCTCTCTTTTCTCAGCACTCGGCCTTCTGGTATTTCATCTTCGCTTTCCTCAGACTCTGTTTCAACTTGCTTTTTACCTTCAACAATTTCTTTTTCCACCACTTCTTTTGTTTTCCCTACTTCTGTCCCTCCTCGGATCTCTGGCACGTAATCTTCCAACTGACTACTTTTCCCTGTTTCTAACTGGATGTTGGAGTTCCCTACACCTCCTCGGGGGTCTTCCGCAATAATCTTTCCCTCTCTCTCTGTATCTGGCACCTGTCCATCTAAAGGTGTTGTTTTAGGTGGAATTTCTCTCAATCTTTCATCTGGCACTTCCTTCTCGTGAAGTTCTTTTATTGTCTCTCCACTGTCCTTTTCTTTGTTCTTTCCTTGTTCTTTCTTGGAAGAGTGTGCTCTTTGTTCTGTCTCTGAGTCTGAACTGGTATCAGAAATCTGTAACCTTCTCCTCAGGGAATTTCTTCTGGGGACCAAAGTTAAACTCGGCTCTGTCTCCCCCTTTCAGGGTTTTCTTTTTCTTTGTCTTTTGGCTCTCCGTCATCCGACTCAGTACTGGATTTTGATTCATCAAAATACTCCTTTTCTCTACAGTCAACTGGATTTGGAATTCTCAAAGTATGACTGGCATGGATCCAGTTCTTCAATCCAGCACACTTCACAGCTGTTGTTGTGGTCAAGATGACTTGTCTTGGTTTTCCCCACCTGGGAACCAAACAATTTCTTCTTCTGTATACTTTTATCCTTACCCAGTCCCCTGGGCTTAGATCATGGGCTGGCTTCTTTTCAAGAGTGGTGGCATCCGCTCCAACCTGATGAAACACAGAATGAACTGCGTCAGCCAGGCTTTTACAGTATTCCAACGCCATGTCATCAGTTATTGTCATGAGCTTGTTGACTGGTATAAACACATGTCGCATGGCACGTCCCATGATGATCTCTTGCGGACTCAAACCAGTAGTTCTGTCTGGAATTTAACTAATAGTCATGAGTACTAGAGGCAAGACATAGGGCCATTTCATACATGTGGCTAAACACATTTTCCCTATTCTGTTTTTGATAGTACCATTCATTTGTTCTACTACACCAGAAGCCTCTGGTCGGTAGGCACAATGCAGTTTTTGTCGTACATTCAATGCTTCACATATCAGTTTTTTGATCTCATTATGAATATGTCCTCCTCTGTCTGATTCAATTGTTACCGTGAACCCAAATCTAGGTATAAATTCCCTCAACAGTAATTTTGCCACTGTCATTCCATCATTTATTCTTGTTGGGAACGCCTCTACCCACCTGGAGAATGGCATACCATCACCAAAACATACCTCAACCTGTTACAAGGAGGCATCTCTATGAAATCCACTTGCATTCTGGTAAAAAGCCCTCCTTCTCGACCTATTGTCCGTAGACTCACTACTGTCTTTCTTCCTGGATTGTATTGCTGACAAATTAGGCATCTTTGACAAATACTTTCTGCTACAAGTCTGAACTTGGCATTATACCAAGTCTGCTTAAAAGACCTAATCATGGCGTCTCTCCCTATATGTCCCTGTCCATGATATATCCGTGCCATGGCAGACATCATGCTATCAGGCATAACTGGTCTTCCGTCTCGATAGACCCACACATGATCTTTCTCTCTTGGTGCACATCCTGCTTTTACCCACTGTTTTATTTCTTCCTCTCCTGCTTCTTCCTGCAATTGTCTTACTACCTCCCATGTTCCCACAGTGTTAGTAAACATTGGGAAACAAGAAATCAATGCCCGATTGATTGAATTCTGATTTCGTGCACAATATTGCGCCATATCATTTGCGAATTTGTTTCCTGTGGCAATGTAATCACCACTGCAACTATGAGCAGCACATTTTACCAAAGCCAATTACCTAGGCAGCTGTATCGCCTCAAGCAACTTTCCAACCACTTCAGCACTCTTAATGGGAGTTCCACTTGAGGTTAGGAAACCTCTCTGCATCCATATTTGGCCAAAATCATGGACTTCCCCATAGCCGTACTGGCTATCACTTATCACAGTCACTCTCAAACTTTTCCCAATCTTACATGCTCTGGTCAGGGCAACAAGTTCAGCTACTTGGGCCGACCTTACTCCTTTCAAATTGGATGCTTCCATCACTGCTGCAACTGTACATACCGCATATGCTGCACTCAGCACTCCATCATCTGTTCTCAAACAAGATCCATCAACAAACATGACATAATCACTTTCTGGCAAGGGTTCATCTTTTATGTCAGGTCTTGGTTTTGTACAGAAATCAAGTACATCCAAACAGTCATGATCTGCTTCATCTCTTACTACCACATGCTCTACATCTGGCAACAGCGTTGAAGGATTCACTTTCACACATCTTACAAGACTCACATTTGTTGCACCCAAAATGACCTTTTCATACTTAGTCAGTCGGCTGTGCGTCATATACTGAGTACGACTCTTTGTTAAAAGGATCGCCACATCATGAGGTACAAACACTTTCACAGGATATCCCATCACAATTCCCTCACTCTGTTCCAAACTTCGACATGTAGCAGCTACTGCTTTCAAACACCCAGGAAGGGCTACAGCTACTGGGTCCAACATAGATGAAAAATACGCAATTGGTTTCCTAAGTTTTCCATGCTTTTATAGTAGAACAGAGAGTGCACATCCATTTCTCTCACTGCAATACAACTCGAACTCCTTGTCGTAGTTAGGCATTCCTAATGCAGGGGCTTCACACAATCCTTCTCTCAATCTTTTGAATGCTGCCAACTCCTCTTTATTCAAATCAATTGGATCTCTCACATCACTTCTTGTCAATCGTACCAAAGGTTTTGCAATCAATGAAAAATTGCCTATCCACTGACGACAATATCCAACCATTCCCAGAAACATTCTCACTTCTCTTTGGGTCATTGGTGGACTTATTCTTTTTATGATCCTGATTCTGTCTATGGTTATTTTCCTGTGTCCTTTCTCAATGCTATGTCCCAAATATTGTACTTCTTTCTTGCAAAACTGTAATTTTGATGGTGACACTTTTAGTCCTCCATCTGCCAAATGATTCAGCAAAGCTACTGTGTCTACCTTACAAGCTTCACGAGTTTTCGATGCCACAAGCAGGTCATCGATATATTGGACTAATACAGAATTTTCAGGCATTTCTAAACTTTCCAAAGACTTCTTCAATAGCTGAATAAATATTGAGGGGCTTTCTGCATACCCCTGTGGAATTCCGCACCACGCCAAAATACGCTCACCGAAACGAAATGCAAAAATTTGCTGACTGTCATGGTGCAATGGGATGGAAAAGAAAGCATGGCACAGATCAATCACTGTATACCATTCTGCATCATGAGGGATCTGATATAAAATCACAGATGGATTCGGTATAATGGGACAACATGGTACAACAATTTTGTTTATCTTTCTCAGATCTTGTACTATCCTGAACTTCCCACTAGGTTTTTTCAGTCCCATTATTGGTGAATTACATGGGCTACTCATTATTTCTCTCAAAATTCCTTGTTTTATCATTTTCTCAATCACAGGAGTAACTCCTTCGATTATTTCAGGTGTCAATTTATACTGTGGGACATTTGGGTAACATACTCCTTCTTTTACAGTTATTTTTACTGGATCTACATTTCTCATCAATCCTACATCTTCTCCTGTGAAATCCCACACTTCTGCTTTTACAGATTGTTTTAATTCTTTTGGTAGTTCGTCAGGGTTAAATACAGCATAAGTTCCTGTAACCTCCTCCCTGTTCGCCATTGTCATTTTATACAGCACATCATCATCTGGTGTTTCAAAGGCTATTCCATCTGGAGTACAAAATATGGTGCAGTTCATTTTGCACAATAAATCCCTACCTAACAAGTTCACAGGACTGGTATCGCACACTACGAACCAGTCCATTTCTGAAAATTTCCCTATACTAACTTTCACTGGTTCTGCAAGGTAAGTTTTAATATGTCTGTTGGATACACCAACTACTTGGATCGTTTCATCCGAGAGAGGAATATTCTTAACATCAGCTGATCTGACTGTTGATCGAGTAGCACCAGTTTCAACTAGGAAAGTAATATTTTCATTATTAACTTTTCCATCTACAAATGGGCCTGTCTGGTCTACTTCTAGAGTTGTGCCAAGTACGCACTCTTCTTCCTCCCTTCAGCACCGTCAATAACCCTCTTCTGAATCGCTTTCATCCCGTTGCAGCCAATACTGTGGAGCAGCGCTGGCGCATTGCGGCTTATTTGTGTTCTTCGTTGTAGAATCCATTCTCCTTACTATACTTCTGGCAATTTTTGTTCTGTGGAAAAGGTGGTTTTGGCACCTGATGCTGCTGTTTTACACCCTGCTGTTGCCGTTGCTGTTGACCACTCTCCTCATTCTGCACCTGTGGATTCAATGATGGATTTTCATCGTTTGTACTTGAAGGAAATATACACTCGGATTTCCAATGCCCTATCCTACCGCAATTATGACACGGAAATGTATTTTTAGCTTCCTCAATATTCCCTTTATTTTTCCCATAATTACATTTTTGTCTTGACCCAGCTTGATCTGCTAATTGTGCTTCCTGTCTCTCTGCTACCTTTACCTGTGCCCACATAGCCTTTTCTTTCAGTTTTCGCTGTTTTGCTTCAATTTCATCACTGAAATATTTAGCATGTCTATTTTCTTATTTTGCCAATCTACCCTATGCTGTTTTATCATTTCACTAATGTCTGGACAAAGACCATATACAAATCTGTATACGAAATGACTCAGATCCTTGTCACTTAGACTTTCATCTCCACTGAATTGTTTGAAGGCTAAAATTAACCTCTTATAATAGGCATGTACTGACTCTTTGCTTTCCTGATGTGTTCTGTCAATTTTTACCCAATCTGTCTCTTTAGGGGGTACCTTGTTTTTCAAAAGTGCCATGACCTGTTCATATTTCTTCATTACCTCGGGGTCTGGAGCTCCTGTTTTTGGATCCCTTGGGTATTCCTGTGTCGGCCAATCTATTACGATTTTACATTCTGTCCATAGATCTGCTGGTACTATTATGTCAAACAAGCTATTCAGATCAATCCACAATACTTTGGATAATTTCATAAATCTGTCCACCTGTCTATACCAATCGACGGGTTTTTCACGCAGTCGAGGGAAGTCATTCGTAAATGACAAAATATCCTGTCTAGTCCATGGGACATGTACATATCCTCCTCCTGGAATCTCTCTCATAGGGCATTCTGTCACAACCTTCTCTTTTTCTCTCACAGGGTAAGCTGAAAATGTTTTTTTGAAACTTCGTCTCGTTTATGATACCATCTGCTTTACCATTTGTCCACATCTCCCCATTTTCTCAACAAAATAATTATCTCTTTAATCTGACCTATTCGTCCTGTGGTATTCATGTTTTCAATGTCTTTTTCAATGAAATCTACTCGATAGGGTTTCTGTAGCGCCTTTACCTTTTCAATATCAATACCCATTTCATTTGCCACTAATCTTTCATGAAGACTTTTTGCTCTCCATGTTACGCTTTTACACAGAAATAACAACTCCTCATCTTGGTAGGTTTTACATTTTTCTGTCGGGATAGTGCCTACTATTAATTCTTCCAGTACCATTCGTAGTTTGGCTACATCTATTGACTGGGATTCTTTGTTTTTCTTTTGCAAGCTTTTCAACCATTCACTCAACTCCTCTGTTGATGGTCCTACTGGCTTTTATACATTTCCTTGTCCAAAATCTTTTTGAGTTTCTGACATTGTCTCTATTATCGTCATATGCTTTTCTGCACAGTTCTGACCTAAAAACGGGTTATTTGAAAAATTCGGTTCAATGGCGGCAGGAGTATGATCCATCTGCAAAAATCATTTATAATACCACCCTCAAAGAATACAAGATGGCTATCATTGAGGCAAAAAAGGTGTTCTTTGCCAACAAAATAGATGAAGCAGGAAACTCATCTAGAGAACTTTTTAAAACTGTTAATTTGCTCTCTAAAGCCCAACAGGGCTCTGCTTTTCACCCTGACCAAATGATGTGCGACAAGATGTCAACTTTCTTTCAAAAGAAGGTCCAAGTTATCTATGATTACCTTTCGGAAGTCTGCCAGCTTCCAGACACAGTGCGACACTCACCAGTGACAGTGAGACCATCATCGAGGGAACTTACTAGCTTCCCCACGATCGGTCTAGAGGAAGTTGGTGATATACTCCTTTCCTTAAAATCAGGATCACCTGATGACCCCTGCCCTGTCACACTGCTCCATCGGGTTGCTAGTAGGATTGGCGAGGTACTAACACCACTGTTAAATTTAATTCTGGAGCTAGGCACCTTTCCAGCTTGCTGGACGATGGCCACTGTTAGGCCTATCTTAAAGAAGCCCACGCTTGACCCCACAGAGTTTAAGAACTATCGGCCGATCGCCGGCCTCCCCATAATGGCTAAGATCCTGGAAAAATCTATGAACAGTACCTTGACTGACTACCTCGAAACCAACGAAATATTGGATGTAGCACAGCATGGTTTCAGACCTAGTCATTCGACTGAATCTGCCCTGATTGTAGTCACAGAAGAGATCCACAGAACTATGGATCAGGGGGGAAATGCAGTCTTGGTTCTGCTTGATTTGTCGGCAGCCTTCGACACTGTGAACCACACAGTGTTGGTCCAGCGGCTCCAAGATGTGGGTATCAGGGGTACAGCATTGTCTCTCCTGTCTTCCTTCCTGGACGGAAGAGTACACAGCCTATGTTGGGAGGGTTTGCAGTCGGAGAGTTTTTTCTTGCCTTCCGGGGTCCCTCAGGGCTCCGCTCTCTCACCTACCCTCTTTAATATTTATATGTTGCCACTTGACACTCTGATTAGGAGGCATGGCTTTGAATTTACATCTTATGCCGATGACTCTCAACTTATAATCTCCATGGCTAAACATCCAAGCAACACGGCTGTTAGGTTTCATGCCTGCCTGAAGGAGATTATAGCTTGGATGAATCGAAGCTTCCTTAAAATAAACACCGACAAAACAGAGGTTATTGAATTTGGCCAGGGGCAACCTCAATGGGATGCTTCTTGGTGGCCTACGACAGCGGGGGAATGTCCTTCCCCTGCATCTAAGATCAAAAACAACAGAAATGAGTTGTAGTGGCTCTCCTGCTCTCTAAGTTAGACTACTATAATGGCCTATTTCTGGGAATTAATAAGACCCAAATGAATAGGCTCCAATCATTACAGAATGCTGCTGCTCGATTGCTTTTGGATATACCGAGAGGCAAGCCCACCTCGGCGGCCATCCGTACCTTGCACTGGCTTCCAATCCAGCATCGTGTTGAGTTTAAGGCTATATGCCTGGTCCATAGAGCTTTTTATGGTGGAGGTGCCAGGGCTATGCGTATATTGTTTAGACCCTACACTCCGGCCCGATCATTAAGATCTGGCACCCTGAATCTTCTTTGCCTAGATAGGATCAGGAAGTCAAGATGGGGTGGTAGAGCGTTCTCCCACCGTGCGGCAAAACTATGGAACTCGTTGCCTGTAGCCATGCGCCTACTACCAAACAGATTGGCTTTTAGAAGAGCCTTGAAAACTTGGCTATTTGCGATAACATAGGTGTATGTGACAGGCTATTGGTCTTACTAGGTTCTCTCCTCCTTAGCGCCAAGACGCCACGGCATATGAGCGCTCTACAAGCATATATCCTATCCTATCCTAATCATACTCATAGTCTGTCTCAACGGATTCTCACTCTGACTCATTCTTGGTTGTTCAGCCGGTTTACTACTCTTATAAGGGACCTTCAAACAATGTTCGCTATCTTTCTGTTTATTAAAAATAGGCATTACTGGACCTATCGTTACTGGAACAGTTACCGCTTCTAGATTCTTAGTCAATTCTCTTATTTTCTCGGGTAATTCTAGGGTATTTTTGCTAGTTCTGCTGAATTTTCTCCATCTAATTTTTCTCCGGACTTCTTTTCTACCTCTGTAATGGAATCGTTTCTTCCCAAATCTTGGAACTCTGGTTCCGATTTTATGATTCGTACTGTTTCTTTCGTTGGGGCACTTGGGGTTAATATTTCTGGTTCTGGTCGATATGGAGGTGGATTCTTATAAAACATATCATCAAGAACATCATCCTCTGATTCATTCACTCCATACACTCTCAATTCCACATTATGCCTCTTTTCTGCACACTTTCTTCCTTCATTCTCTCCTGCGGTTCTTAGGGGAAACAAACCCTCAGTCATATTCGCATTCCGCTACCTTCTCATTCGATCATCATGTGTCTCATGTCCGTATGATCTGCCAAACAGGTACCTATATCCTCTACCGTTTCTCTGTCTTTCTCGGTCATGCATCTCATCTTCCCACTCCGTCAATGCTTCAAATTGGGTCGGTCTAGGTCTTGGTTCTAAATTCATCATTTTCTCTCTCAAATTTCTCAAAACTGCCAAATTAAATGAACCATGCTCTGGAAAAGCCAACACTCCGTCCTTCTCGGTATATTTGACCCAGTTATCGAACCAAATACAAGTGTGATATCCATATTTCGCAACCATGAAGGATGCAGGGGTTTTCGGTGGAGGAAGTAACTGTCCTTCCCTAGTTACAATCGGTTTGTCCTTCTTAAACCACTTCTTAATTCTACCAAACCAAGACTTTTTCTCCTTTTCTGGTGGATCGCAATACATTTTCCCTTCTTTCATGTCTCACTAGTTTCTCCTTACGACTGTATTGCTTTTCTGTCCAATTGTAGCGCGACTCACACCAGCGCACCAATCCGGAGCGTCTACGTCACTATCACAATTCTCAAATCCCAGTGCGACTCACACTAACGCACCAATAGGGAGCGTCTACGTCACCCTGTATTTCTCCACTCCTAGCGCGGCGCACACTAACGCACCAATCCGGAGCCTTTTACGTTTCTGACTGACTGTCCAATCCCAGCGCGGTCGTTCTGAAGTCAGCAGCCGCTGCGGCAGCTCCTGCTCCTCTCTACCCTCCTTTACAAAATCCTCTCTGTAAGTTTTGTTTAGAATTCTACAATTCTGTTAGTAACAACATAAAAACGCCACCATTGTCTGCTTCGCTAACCAAGGAATAGCAATAGACCTTTCTCACGAGAATTCCGTCTTTCCAGACAGCAGCGCTTACCTCTGCCCTACTACGGAACCGTTACTTCCGTTGATAAAGTAGCACATCCCTCTACCATACCCTTCTAACAAGCATTTTGCTAACCGTTTCTCCAGAATTAAGACACATAGTTGGAGACCCAATGCTCCCGAGAAATAAAACTAGAGTTTCACAATTAACCCGAATGCCTTTACATTCACGCACTTTCACACAAGAAAAATGTAGTACATTCACACAGAATCCTGCCTTTCCCGAGAACAGTGAACAGTCTGTTCTACTACAGAATTATGACATATGTTAACAAAGCAGCGCTTCCCTCTACTTTGTCCTTCTAACAAGCTCAGAGAATACCTATTACCTATCCAGTGATAAGCGTTATCGGAATGCCATTTGGATCCCTGGTACCTAAGACCAAAGTTTCACTGGTAACCTTCGCTATCATACACACTTCTCTCTTCCAAAAAATGTCTCTAATGGCAACACACGACGATGCTACCGAATCGAACCCAGACAATGCGTCATGCAACTTCAATCGTTACATGTTTTCCCCGTGTACCTACAGGGCAACAACAATTCCGTCTTTCCCGAGAGCAGCGCTTACCTCTGCTCTACTACGGAACCGTTACAAACTTCCGACTTCCTACATCCCAGAAGCCGTGCAAACAACATAAAACTCAACACGAGTCACATAGAATGTTAGTACATAAACCAATATCAATAACCAATAATCAATAAGCTATTTACAAGCAATAATCACCAAACAAAAACAATAAAAACCATAACTCTGCTACCAGAAAAACTGTTGCAGCGTGGAACATCAAATTCCCCCTACGTCACAGACCAAATACCTCAACAACAAATTCACTCAAATACATTAATTGGTGGGGCCCATGACACCAATATTCACACTCCGTTGATCTGCTTCCCTAGAGGAATAAGCTTCCAAACGCTGACATGAAAGGAATACCTTTACCTTACTCTAAATACGTTGACTCCAATCCTAGGATATTCCCCTCATAAGGCAATGAATCATTTAGTTGTTTTTATAGGTTTAGTGTCACAATCATTTATCTACACTTTATATACTAAACTAAATTCTCTTTCTTTAAATAATCAACACAACACATTTGTCAATTAATCAAATATTAATTATCTAAGAAATATTGCAAAATCGTTAGAAATCATCATCAGCATTGCAGAACATCATATTTACCTAATCTGGCTAAAAGTCGTCCTCTAAGTCAGTCAGGGCAAGGAAAAATCTTTATTCAGCAAAGTTAGGCCGCAATGCAGTCTCTCAAAGATTCAGGATAACAGCTATCCAGCAGTGTCACCGTCCTCTCCGTCAGCATAACGTCAGGAAATCGAGTTCTTCAAAGAAGAGCGAGATTTTTTAGTTCTATTCCCTACCTACTTTTATAATGAAAATAATGTCAAAAAGTATCAAGATTGGGGTTTTAGAAAGTTCTGATTGGTCGAGGGGTAAAGTTCTCATGAAGTCTGCATAGTGAAGTCATCGCACTTGCTGGTTCCGGTTTTTAAATTGTCCATTGTCTTGTTGCTGGCGAAGTTCCCGGAATAACCTTGAAGGGTACATCTTCTCCCGGGGTCAGAACTAGGCCACTGCTGCTGGCGGCAACGCCTGCGCATTTCACCCAGAACCTCGTGTTGTCAGGGGCAGTCACGTTCAACGTCTCGTTCAGCCATGTTGTCTAGGCCGAAATGGGCAACTTAAGCAAAAGAAACACAAAAACATAATTAAAACAGAGAAATGGCTAATAAAATGTTAATCCCTCGCTAATACCCATATGTGTAAGTATTTATCTAGCAGAAAGCAACACTCAAAGCGTTTTATACTCACTTAATAAAGCACAAATCACAATTACATCACAAAAGCAACATGTATCATGCAATATTCTAATTTTCTACTATTAGTATGTGTACACAAGTTAGTTTACAATTAATATAGCCATGCAAAGTGCACTTCCCACGTGTAATTCTTTTGTTAATATGATTGATAAGTCTTTCACTGCAAACCAATTAATAAGATTACTATTAGTTAATTATTCAGATTAATATAAAAATGCAGAATGGGGGGTGTATACAAAATGTTGTACTACCCGCTCCAGCAGCATCATAGAGCTGATTTGAAGATGTCTTTATCTGTTGTGCCTTGACTTGTTCTCCATTTGTGCTCCAGTTGCTTGCTGTGGAGTTTTTTAGCCTGAGTTCCTCTGTGTACCAGCTGATCTGTTGTTGGGATTTTGTCACTGGGTTGAACTTGAGGGGAGCCAGGGTGTTAGCGAATGCAGTGATCCAGCTATTGAGATTTTGATGGCTTTCAACATGCAGCTTGTGTGCTTAGGTGGGTGATCGGTGAGGGCGAAAACCCACTACTGTTCTGAGAAGGTATTCCAAATGCGGCAGGCAATTCAGGTGGTGGTAGACCTGTGATGAGATGGGATTCTGTTTCCTTTCAATGGCATTTAAAGTTATGACTGAAAAGTAAACATCAAACTTTACACTGAAGTTGTCACAAATAACATAACTATGAGGGACTTAATGTGAGAGACCTCAAAGTGCTATAACATTTGTTTACATTAGTCATGACAAGTAATGTTATCAAATAATGTTCTTCTAATTATTCTTTGTGCCCCAAACAGGAAACAATTTAAATGTGTGGTATCATTGGTTGAAACCTTCCAAATTGACTAGAAATATATCTAGTGAAAAGTTCATCAAGCACATTTTGAAATGTAATGATTTCCAAAGACTGGGGCATCTTTAGCAATTTTGATGTTTTCAAATATACCCCAGAGAGATTTCTAGTGGTTTAGACTATTTCCAAGAAATTCTCTGATCACTGATATCGTGTTTGAATCTTTGCATTTTCAATATGTGTAATAAAACTCTCAAGGAGGCATCACAATATACACTGCAGATTAATTATCAAGCTATTAGTGTTTGTAAAAAAAAGATTAGCATTTGGAGTAGGCAGTCTCCCACCTAAAGAAATAACAATAACACTATAATGCCAGGGTGAACATGAGCTCCAGTCCTCCGTAGCTATGGCACAGAGCAGATAAGCCTAATTTAGGGCACTGTGTAAACTTTTTATGCAGTACTAAACAAGTAATAAACACAAAACACCAAGCAATAAAAATCCCAAATTGAATTAGAAAAATGGTGTGAAATATAATAAACAAAATGACATCTAAAGGACAAAAATCCAAGAAGTGCAATTTTATTTCTGAGTTTTTAACATTTTGAGTGAAAATAACACCATAGAATTGCAAGGCACCAATGATAGTCTAAGGTTGCAGCCGTCTAGGACCTGGGAATGATTTGAGGCGACCAGGTTGGATCTTGAGGTTAGATACACTGAGCAGTCGGCCTGGTCATGGATTTTACCTTTGGGCTTAGTTTGCAATTGGGAGCTCGAAATCTCTTAGAGGGGAAAGCATGCAGGTTGTATCCAGGAAGGCTACTTTGAGGTCAGATAGGTGTTGAGGAGGATCTTGCTAAAGCTGTTGATTTTGGTGGGGAAAGCTCTGAGTGGGAAATGTGAAACTTTGTACCCATGGCCTCCATCATGTTGGTCGGATACTTTCGGCGACTTTGCCAGATTAAGATTTCTACTTTCTCACTTGGTCTCTGAAATGGAGCCTGGATTTCTTTAGCAGGAGTTGGTGACAAGCTGTATCTGAAGAGGGTTGCGCAAGATCGGATAGCAATGGATTTGCCACTGCAAAGAAGAGTCAAGTAGGACAAACCTGTTTCTTAAACCCAGCAATGTCATGCCCACCACATCGCCTCTGGTAGTTGGTTCAGGTCCTCTGGTATCTTAAATCAGATTTTTCTAAGTATCAAAACTTTGCAGTGGTCAGTCCCTCTTAGGGTGTCTCTGAGGGCTTCAGGGCTTAGTTCATCAAAGGCCTTGTGCAAGGTCAGTTGCAGGTGAAGTTGTGAAATGCATGTAAACAGTTTAAACTGCTGGAAAAAGGGGTTCTTCACAGTTTTGTGTCACTGTAGCCAATAGGAGGTAGGTAGGCCCAATCACCCTTGGAGCCCGCTTCTATTTCCTGAGCACAAGAGGAAACAGATCCAATCCTTCAGAACTTGTCTCAGGTTACAGCAAGCAGGGTCCAGTCCTCTACTCTAACAGGACTCTTGACACAAAACTTGACAAGGTAAAACTTCAGCTGATTTAATCAGGGGCCCTATCCAACCCATGCTCCATTGCAGTCAGCCTGATCTTTTGGTACTGACCAAGGACAGTGTGACCAAATCACTGCGGTTGTCGATTTATGCTTTTAGCCAAGTGCTAAATTGTAGTTTCTTCTTTAAAAAATCATAACTGCGATTCAACTTATTGGATTTTTGTCATTTGGTCTTGTTTCATTTATTAAACTGAGCTCTACTTTCCTAACCCGGCGTGGGATCTTTTTGTGTGGTGTTTTTACTGTTTTACTGTTTAAAGTGCTGCACAAATATTTTACACATTGCCTATAAGTTAAGTCTGACTGCTCTGTGCCAAGCTGCCAGTCGATTGAGCACACATTCATTTTGGGTTTTCTTGTGCCTTATTCTGACTCTGATTGTGGTTGTTGCTTGACCAGGGCTCACACCCCAGTCAACCAGTAACCCAATTTCTAACACTAGACATTTTAATATATGTCACTGGAATATAAGCCTACTGGCACACTCATGTAAAATTCTGCTTTTATGCCCTAAGTACTAACATCCTGAATGTGGGTTAAGTGTGCTGATGTTTGCAGTCTGCATAGGTACATGCATGGTGTGTACGATAAACAGAGTAAGGAAAGATAGTGGGATTTTTTTTATACAACTGGCCAGGCCTTGCGCAAGATGTATGGGATAACTCTGCTTTTGGACAGTGGTCAGGTATTGCTCACATTCCTGTAACTAGGAGGAAGAGGCCTAGACATTAAATTGAGGGGAGTTAAGACATCTTTTTCCTTTCGATATTCTCTGAGGCCTTCTGTTAACCATGAAGATGCTGATTAGTCCTCCTGAACTCCACTGTTTGGTCGGTGGTAGAGGTGAGTGAATGGAAATTCAGACTCTGTTGTGAAAGGTGAGTAATCCTTTATGTGAGGCGTGTCTTTTGTTTCTCCTTTTTAGTTAGCTTGATGACGGTTAAGTGAAGAAGCTTTACACCTATTTGTGCCTGTATTATAGGTTCTCCAGGAAGAAGACAGCACTGATGTGATGAACATCACTCTAAATAAAGACTGGGCCTGGAGAAAAGCATGAAAAGCCTGGAAACACCATTGGAAAAGGGATTCCCACTATACTGGTTGTAAGGTTTCAGACAATGAATCCACATCTCCTGTCTGGCAGTTGTGTTTGAATGTGAGAACCAGAAACTCTACTTGTTGTTTCAGTTCCAAGTCCGCTATGGCCAAGGAAGAGAGTGCTCTGCAATGTGCTCAGAGGAAAGTTGTGCAACTAGGGGTGATGTCTGTCTGAAAGACAGCCATCATAGGTGAGGGGACATCACCTGAAATCTGAATCTCTTGCTGGAATAGGTATGTATCTGGCCTGGAGTGCCTCCAAGCTTGCCTGTTGAAACAAGGAAGGAGCCTGCCTACCATGCAGGATGAGTGAGGTCCAGCTCATCACTGGTGACTTTGGGGCACACAGCGAAGTGGGCTATTAAAAAACGAACCAGGTGGACTCAATACCCAGCCCTCTTGGGCTCCCCTTCAGAAATTCCCTACATTTACGGGTGAATACCTTGACTCAACGGCAGTGTGATTGTCAAGGCTTGGTCATGGATGTAATTGCATGCTATGATTGGCCCTTGCGATGCTGCAACTGCTCAAGCTTCATCCGTTTGTGCTGGGCTACAAATTCCAAGATGTGATTGGACTGTGCATATCTGCAACTGCTACAACATGGTCTGCTGAAATATTAAAATGTATAACGAGGAGGAGCCCTAGGAGGTGCAAACACACTGCCATCTGGGGTTTACAAAATAGGCAAGTAAGACAAGCAATTGGCTTCTTCCTGAAAAGAAGAAGCTTGGTGTCTCAAGGCTACCCTGTGACCTCAACCACCTCAAGATGGTGAATAAGTAATAAATGATCCATTGTATCAGTGCCAAAAGTTCAAACAAATGCGACATGGACAGAAACAGAGGGTTTGTAGCCACTTCATATCAAGATATACTGCTGCAGGGATGTGGATTTTCTATGTGAAGTGAGAGGCAATCCTGCTATTGAATGACTGAGGTGAGGTAGCAATTGAGGACACACTTATAGGATTTGTTAATTAGGAGGCAAGCATAAATAGGGTTCTAGAGGAACAGGCAGCTTCAACTGAATTGCTGGCGAAAGTGATTTTCACTTTTAAGTGTTAGTAAAGCCACAGAACCTTCTTTGGCTTAGTCTAGATGCCACTTTTGTTCTGCATGCCGTACCTTTCACTTCTCCTGACTTCATTATTGCTTAAAACAGCTTTCTGAAGTGCTGAATTCATGACTATTCTACTTTTGTGGTGGGATGATCTAAATGAATGTCATTAAATCAGCTATATCAAATCCTTGTGCTAATTAGGATCCATAAAGTTGCCAAACTGATGGTTAAATAATACACCTGCTAAATCATGATGCAAATTATTTTTGGGGTGGCATAAAGTGAGAGCCTTAACGGCTTATTGTTTGAATAACCTGAGACTATACGATGGACAGTATAATATTGATTCTCAAGGTATCAATGTAGAGTGGGGGGTCAAATCAGTAATATGCCTCGCCTTGCACATAGGGCCTTGAACATCTTTGGATAACCACATGGACTCCAAGGCTTCTACTAATGTTCTGGCATTACCAGACAGAGAGGCATCTGATGAAATAGTAAAACACCCCATAACAATAAATTGTGGTGCCCTCAAAAAACGATATCAGATTGAGGTAAGACTAAGGACCTCATTTAGACTATGGTGGACGGTCTGCCATCTGTCATGGTAGCAGAAGTAGATTTCTCCATCCCCTGGCTGGACTACCATCCACCATATTTTGCAATCTCTGCCAGCACTGAAGGGAACTCTGTGCCCTCAAAGAATCCACTGTCATGATGGCTCCTCTGAGAGCACTGAAAGTGAAGTGAGAGAAACCCATGTTTTCCATAAACAAAATCATAAAGTGGGAAGTTGCTTATGAAAAATAAAAAAATGAATTACCCTTGCACCCTGAGATTTTATCCCAGGGTGTGGGGTTATTTTTACGTTTTTCTGCTCTGGACTGCCAGCCTACATCAGACCATATACTCTAACTAGACCAGGTGGTCTGATGTACCTTTACTGACAAACCAGTTCTATCAAACCTTTGGTGTAGGGTTTCTGACAGCAGGGCCAGTGTGGGCACCATTGTTAGTAACACTGATGCGCAAATGAGCGGCAGGACCATTAGTTTAGGGAAGAATTCTCCACCACATTTGTGAAAGAGAACCCTGACTGCCTTATTATAAATAAGGTCAGACGTGAACGAGACGTACATCTTCTTGCAACAAATATTTCTTTGAAGGCACAGTAATCAATAGATTGTAAATAATTTTTCAAATGAGATCTAAAAATAATTGCTTCTGCATCATTCCTTCTGATCCTTCTGTTATCTGGAAAATTGTATTTCCCTGGGAGATATCAGATCTTGAAACCTCAAGGATCCAGGACCCAGCTGTTGACAGGAGAGGGATCGGAAATATAAAAAAACACTGGTAAAAAGAGAGGGTTGCAAGCCTTCGATCCCGTAAGCTGTCAGGGAGGCACATTCAGTGGCTAAAATATGTTTTAAACTATAGTCTGCGCATAAGCCCTATGTTGTGATTTTGTGTTCTAGGGTGGTGCTTTTATGCTTTGCTTTGGCTGTGTGTTTTGCTCTGTAGTTACTTTGGAGTTGGCATTAAATGTGGCTAAAGATACAGCTAATTGTTGTGGATTTCTTTAAAGTTGAAGGGACAAACAATGGTTTTTCGCTATCTATGGGGGAATGTACTATTTCTTCTGTACTTCCCTTTCTTCTTATAATTTGCCATTTATCCCGCCTTCTCACTCAACTTTACTCTCTTTCATTCTCTTTCTCACTTTATTTATTTTTCTCTGAAACAATTCTCTCTTCCTTTCTCAGTCTCACTTCTTTAATCTCTCCTCGTATATCTTCACTTAGTCATTGTCACTTGCTCTTTCCTCTTTTTTTATCTGTTTCTTTCTCACCACTGAGACTACCTTTGCTCTTTCTCTTTCTCCTTCTCTCTCTTTCTGTGCCCTTCTTTTTCTCCTTCTTCTTTGCTATCTAACTCTTTGCTTCTCCCTCTTTCTTTTCCTGTTCTGTTGTTCTCCCTCTCTCCATCTTTCTCTCTCACTCTGCCATCTTGCTTTCTCTCAGTGTCTATCTCTGACTCCCACCTCACTGCCTGTCTCTATTGCTCTCTCTCTCTTTTTGCAACTCTTTCCGTATTCCCATATCTCTGGTTCTTTTTTCCTTTATTGGCTCTGGTTCCCTCTTGAGCACCCCTCCCCCATGAATCATGAATACCAAGAGTTTGCGACCGTAAACAATGTCTATGTTTTCTCAATGTTTCTTGGAAAACTAAATATGGGTGTGAGAAAGTGGGGTTTTATTTGATTTTATTTGAGGTGGATGGTACTCCCCCACAAGGAATGACGTCACCATTCTTGTTAGGTTCAATAAGGTTTTTTTTGTAATTTAAACCTTAGCTCAACCCATAATAGTTATACACCAGAACTGATATTATGGCGATGTGAATATTTTAAGTTTTAAATGAAAATATCGCCAAAACACGTTAAGTGTCAACCATGGTCATTTAGTTGTGCTTGAGGGGTACCTAGACATAATTAAAGTCTGACCACAATGAAGTATGGGTCGGATACAGAAACCAGATTCACCCTAGTTCGAAGTTTTATCTTCTGGCTTATGGCCTGATTTAGATTTTGATGGATGGGTTACTCTGTTGCTCCATACCAAATGTGAGAGATACCTCTTCTGCCATATTACAAGTTCCATTCAATATAATGCACTTGTAAGTGGAAAACAGTATAGCCGTCATGTTCATGACGGTGTAACTTGTCCACTGAATTCAAAATCAGGCCCTTAATCTCTGAAATGGAAGTAAAAAATTGTCAGCTGGGCAAGGCAGCAGGCAGTGCATGTGACAGGGTTCACAATATCCGTCAAAGTTTAGGTGAAGCCATTGAATTTTAGCAGGAAAGCTCAGAGCAGGTGAAGTTTAAAATTCGCTCCCAAGAACGGTCCCTCATAGGCTAGTTAGTTTTGGTGCCCTCTAACCTTGAATGTATCTTCATTTGATTTTAGTGACCCTTTCAGAGCTTGAATTCCCCCATCGGTGGAAGGCTGTAAGCTGTAGTTGAGCAACGTTCCACAAGGACAGATAGTTTCTCAGCAACATCCTGCTGAAATGGATTTTCTGCTACAGAAAAGCTGAGAATGGGAGCAACCTGAATCTGTGGCCCAGTAGCAACGCTCCATCATCGGATAGACTTGGGAGAGTTGTGCCTGTCCTCTGGATGTTTTTGAAGCCAAAAGGTTTCTAATATCAAGGTGTTTAGTATGTTAGGAGGAGTATACTTTTACACAGCTACTGGTCCCAGGACATCAGAACCAGCACTTGAGGGTCAAGATTCATTCCAGCATAAGCCTCCAGGAAGGTCCAGGGTTCTTCAGGAACAGGGCTTCTAGCAACTTGTTGCATCCTTGTAGGTTAATAACAGGCCCACCAAATAATCCAGGGAGTCTGCTTCTTTGGACTGGGTCCATATGGGAGCAGGTCCAGCCTTTTAGATCTCCTCACTGGTCTCAAAGTCATTCATCTGTATTCTAAATGTCCAGTACTATTCTGAATAGGGTGACCACAGATGCCACATTTATGCCTGGCTCTAGCCTGTGGTTGGGGATGACTCCTGGCTCCTCCTTAACCAATAGGGAAAAACGTTCCCAGGGGTAACCCTACCCACGTTTGCACCATATCATGAGTGCCCTACTGTAAACAATACACAGTGCCACTCACTCCCTAAATCCAGCAAGCAGAAACTTTCTTCCCCTGTGCAGGGCCCCTGTGCCCATCCCAGTGGTGTGGCTAGGGAAATGAGCAGCCCCCTCCTATGTGGTCACTCAAAACCAGTACTAGGAGCAGCTCCTCTCCTTCTGGGTTTGGTGCCTGACTGCCTAGAAGGATAAAGGGGGGGGGCAGACTAGATGGTCATTATGCCATAGGAATAGAACAGCCCCCCACACCCAAAGCCTTTGTCTCAGTTCTGGGACCAAGCTCATACCTCATCAAAGGGGCTATTCAGTTCCTAGATGGCAGTTGGATGCGCATACGAAAGGGCTTCTAGCAGGCTTTACGCAGCTTTTCAAAAGAACCTTTTGTAAAATATTTTGTACAAATCCGACATTACTGATAAAATTGGCCTGTAGCAAATAATTCAAAAAATCTTAGCTATTAGATCGGACATCCTTGGTGGGGTCTTCCCCCACACCCTTTGCTTTCATCTCACCTGTCTTCTGAAATTTGGTTTTGTTGGCATTAGGACTCTGTGCACTTTACCCAGGCTAACCACTGGTAAAGTACTTGTGCTCTCTCCTTAAAACATGGTAAATATGGCCTACCCCTGATTGGCTCAATTAATTTGCTTACATGTTTCTAGTATGTCGTGCTAAATGTACCAGGGCCTGTAAATTAAATGCTTATAGTGGACCAACAGGGCTCATTGTGCCTTCCACTACAATAGCACTTTAAAACACGTCCCAGGCATGCAATTGCAGCCTGTAGTGCAGTTGTACACTAACAATTCGACCTGGCAAAATGACCCTTTTGCCAGACCTAAACTTTCCTTTTGATACATATAAAACACCGCTAAGTTAGGCCCGAGAAAGCCCATGGGAAAGGGTACATTATATTAAAAACTAGGACATGTGTTTTTATGTTTTACCTAACCTGGTGGTTAAAAGACTACTGTATTCATTTTTGACTACTGTACAGTCTACCTCTCCCATATGATAACATTTGGTTACCTTATTACATTTAATAAATGCTAACTTTTGATCAGGAACATGTAGAAATATCGGGTCCAATTCACAAAGGCAATCTGAGACAAAAGTCTAACTTTACGAATTTTGATATTCACAGATGTCATTTACGAGTTGTATCTTTAAGTCCGCAGTCGGCCCGGAATCTCGGGCTCAAGCCGTACTCTCTGGCTTGGGCCATAATCTTCGCACCCAGGCAGGAATCTCTGACTTGGGCCAGATGAAGCGTTATCAATAGGCTGGAATGCAATTGTTACAAAAAGGAACATTAGGAATGTGAGATAAATGGTAGCGAGGGTCATGGAAATCAGTTTGGCCAGGCAAAAGGATGTGACCGGACAATGCATCACATCCCAGAAAAGTTTGCTCCTTTGCATCATGGTACATGCAGTTCACAATTTCTGCTCCCCTCAGTGTTAACAATTGCAAGCCTCAGACAAGTAGAAACACATAATGACAGGCGATTAGATAAAAAACCACTATTGCCACTCTGTAGCAGCATATTCAGTGAAGGCACTATGAAAACAGTAGAAAGAAAACCTCAGTATAGCAACTCTTGCTTCTTGCAGGACACAGGTTCATACCACAGAAGTCCCCAATCCCCTATCAAAGATTGTAGTGTAGTTCCTTAATACCCTTCAGGCAGAGACCTGCGATGTTTACGGATAGCATAAACTGTGGGTCTGGTGGCAGACTGACTCTGTTACACCCCGCCGAGTATGTTAGCCTATGTTTTTGCATTACCTAGCTCGCAGTGCCACTAGAATCTCCTTCTATCAGAGAGATTCATTTTTGGCATCCGCAGAACACAACAAAGCTGATTCCTCAGACTTGTGGAAACAATATACTACTTTTCGTCCAGTCAATCGTGCTTGCTCGTTTGCTTTCAGAGAGATACACAGAAGAAACAGTTAGGCGTGTTTACAATAAAAATTTATTGTACCGTTGTTCTTCTCATGTGGAATATATGTGCTGCTACAACTGTAACACAGTAGCAGAGATATAGTTTCAGCAGTACAGTGAATAAAAAAGAAAAGTACAGCTCTACCATTTTCCAATAGTCATGAACATATACATGAATATAAAATGCATTTATAAAATAAAGTGTGTACTCCTAAGATGCCTGACTAAATGTACCCGAGTGTACCTAGCATGTGAGTAGGTGCTAAAGAGCTAATATGCCTAAGAGCCTAATAGTCTCAGATCTAAGAGCCAAGAATCCCACTAGGATTTAGTCGAACCCCATTACCTGAATAGTGAGAATGTGGGCCTTCATCCTGGACTTGAGTTGGACACCCTGCAAGGGATGGTTAGACAACTGTCAGCTGGAGCGATGGCATGCCGGAGCTGCAGCATCTCTGGTCAGTGTGTCGGCCTTGAAGTCTTGGTTCCCTCCTGCCTACTGATAGCAAGAGGTGCTGTATTTATACAGTCTATGTGTGTGTGTCAGCCATTGTTCAGCATGAGGATGACGTTGGGGATTAAACCTTTGTGCGTAGATAGTAGAGGTGAAGTATGCCCCCTGGAAAGTGTTCTCATAAATTATTCATATGTGCTAAGGTTGACGTTGTAGCAATATTGATCAGGCAAAACCCACCCTCGTCATAAAACTAGGTGAAAGGTTTAGTCCTTAAAAGGCATCAGTCCTTATAAGGCGTTCAGTCCATATAAGGCATTCTGTCCTTATTTGGAGTTATGTCCTTATAGAGCTCGTTCATATGAAATGAAGAGGAGATGATGTTGGGAAAGAGTATGATGTTCTCCAAACCTATAGTAGGGTACCGATATGAAATATAACACCCACTCCACCTTATACTTAACAATAATATTACACATATTGAGATACACATTTAGAACGGTGTCAGTGCCTAATATTAACAAGAAGTCATTTAAAATATTTCTAAAACTGTTGCAAAATCATTTAAAAACAGTTTAAAAAAACGAGGCAAAAATGTTCTTCGTTAAAGTTTGACTTTTGTTGTAAAGTTCCGCAAATCACAGCTCTAAATGAGTTCGATCACACAAGTTGAACTACTGCAAGCATACTTAGAAGGCCATGCTTGTTGAAAGTGTCAATTTGAAAAGTTATTTTGAACAAAGGGAAACAGAAAGTTTCTGAATTCGTTCCCAGCACAGGGTGAGACAGATTTAGATTAGAAGTCCTGGCTGAGAGACATAACATTATCGCTGCCTGCTACAGCAGGGGACAAACACTGCAATACCTCGCATAGCACGTCAAGTGTGCATAGATGAAACTCCTCCCTGCCAAAAGCTGTTGTGGAGGTAGCAGGTGCTGAATTCGATACCTCTGTGCCAATGCTAGAGCTGAAATTCAATTCAGTTTTGAACAGCACCTACGGTTCCTCAAAGAAGGCATGCGTCAAGATGGGAATACGCTAGGGACTGAGTCGTGCATGGGACCACAAGGGTTCCAGCCTGGAGTCTAAGTCCTCTGGCGTCTCCGTGTCAGGTGTCAGACAGATGTTTAACTCGCATTCTCCACCACAGAACAGACATCGGTACTATGCAGTCATCAAAGACTGGTCTGAAGAATAAGAACCAAGAAGCCCTTAGTTCTCGTAGGTGAGGGGCACCCAGATGCTGTACCATGCGCTCATGGTAATATCTCTCCCCAAGAGCTTTTGCAATCTCGCTGCCGGATAGTTCGTCCATTGCACAGCAGGTAGACGATAATCAGGATTCCAGCTACAGTGAGCAGGATCAGAGGTAGACCCCCCAAAATGCTTCCAAATACGGACAACTCCGAGGATTGTCTGGAAAGTGCTAAGGAATCCTGACCCTATGGTCTTAAATAGGTGTATGAGGCCAATCGTATCTGACATGTTAAAGATATGTCCCACCATTTCTACGAAATGTAGAGGGCAGTTGGTATGAATAAGTGCCTGTATCTCTGTCGAGGTCCTTGGACTTGGAGTTCAAAGGTTTCTCGAGCGGAGGTTAACGGCACGGTTTGCTGTAAAAGCACGGCTTTCATTCTGCTCAAAGCATCAAACTGTATAATGGAAACATTCAGTGAAGGCCATATCAGCGCCTCCCTGACTGTATTTGTCGGTGGAAACAATACTTGCATACAGCAAGTAACCCTGTTGTTCACGGTGACCAGATATGCG
This sequence comes from Triturus cristatus, assembly GCF_964204655.1. Classification (NCBI taxonomy): domain Eukaryota; kingdom Metazoa; phylum Chordata; class Amphibia; order Caudata; family Salamandridae; genus Triturus; species Triturus cristatus. The sequence goes on along the minus strand of NC_140587.1, from coordinate 845,699,422 downwards.
ATGCCCGAGAGCATCCCTCAGCAACCTTGATCGTTCAGCATCAAGTAACTCCCATTCGAAAGTAGCTCAAACACTGGCATGACCACGGCAGCTGGAGTTCCTTTCATGTGGCAAGACAGATTCGCAATTGAAGCATTACAAGCTCCGTGCAGAATAATATCTTGGCACATGAGAGAACCGCTTAAAGCATTCTTGCAGTTAGTACCATTAAGAAACACTTCTCGATCTCCACTCCGGCATCGGAATTTATATGGTAATTCCTAGGATTTCTTAATGTATTCTTTACCCAATTTTTCATATCTGCCTACCTGCCTTTGCTTAAGGCAATAGTGAAACTGAAAGGTCGTGACCGGGAGAGTAATTTGGCCATGAAGCAGCCATTCTGTTGATGGTAATTCAGCCACTGTGAATGGTAACCTGTCCAGTTTTTTAATTTGCAGCATTGTATATTTTGTTCCCCTTTGTGCCATTTCTATCTGTGTATCAGATTTTATACTGAAAACAGAGACGTACTGTTTATTTAAGGCCAAGGCACAATTCCTGTACGCAAATATTGCAGCATCCAGCTCAATAACATAATAGACCGTAACTGTGACTGGCCGTGTTGTAATATGACTAAATCTTGTTCCAGTATGTCTATAGCAGAAGATACAATGTTGCACAATGAGTAAATTCTGGAGGTCAAAGTTGTTAACCCATTATCTACCACAGCAAATGCTTTTTCTAAGTTTATACGGTCTATTTCCCGTGTTCTCTCTGCAGCTTCTATTTGGGAAATCTTCCAGATTTCATTATAGGCAGCATAAATGACTGCATATATGAAACGTTTTTGACATTGGTTCCTAGGTCCTAGTAAAGAGTCCCTAAGGTCCATGTCATGTTTGAGTAAAGATAAGTATTGTTTCACTTCTGCAAGTGTTGAGGTTTCTAGCGCATCTAGGCACAACTTTCCAACACTATGGGATGTCACTACCCCTGGATGTTCTCTCTGTACTTAACATGGGTCTGTTCGTGTCTAAGGGCCGAACAACCCACTCCTTCCAATCTGGGTCTGATCTATTGTACTTTAGTATGTCATCAACTGTTGCCCCTTCCTTTGTAGAAGAATTTTGCCACCCATGTGTTGGTGTAGGTAAACTTGGAGCGCTCAGGTCCTTTATCTTGGCTATTCCAAGACAGGATGTCTGTTGCACACTCTCATTTAAAAAGATCATCTGCTGTGGAATATGGCATGCTCTAAATAGTGCCTCTGTACCCTGAACTTGCCAGTCCCTTGAACCCCAAAGTGATTTTGTGTCAATTTCATCTTTCCATAGGTTGAAACCCTGTTCAGACAATTGGGACAAAAAGGAAGCAGAGTAAATCTGTTTGGTGTTTGTCTACATAATTTTCAGTGCTGATCTTGGTGTAACCTTATAGTAAAATGAGGCTGAATCTTGTTAAGTAGTAATGTACGAGTCTCAGTTGACATTAGAGATGTTTAATCCAAGATAAGAAATCACAGGAAGCACTGCCAGGTACAGGACTGCAAACTCCGGGTGCTAACTCCAACTGCCCCAACACTTGATTCCTGGGACGATCACATGTTCTATTCTAGAACATGCTGATTGTGCCATGAACCAAGAGTACAAACAAAAACATCAACATGAGCTTGTGCATGCAAGCACGAGGAAAATAATTAAATGTAAATAACATACATGTAACACATCTTCCCTCCTTAATAAAAAAAAATACAAAAACAATAAATATTTAACAAATGAGTTTGTTTTTGATAAATGATACAAAGTCAGACATCCAACCAGGTTTTCTCCTCTGGCGTTTCTCAGAGTCTAAAGAAGAACCAAAATCATTGGAAACATCAATAACTTCAGAATTACAAACAGAACGATTCACAAATTCTTTGTCATTTACGTTATCCAGATCAACAAATTCTTCTTCATCAAGATTATCAACTGGTTTTACATTATCCTTAAAATTTAGATAAACATTCTTATCTCCTTTGAGAACAGCAATTCTACTTAAATTCCAAACCTTGTTATCAGAGAGCCTCACAGAGTTCTTGAGCACTTCTTTTACTTCAAAAGGACCCATGAAATGACTCTCACCTTTTATGACTTTCCAAGGTTTCTTAACCTTAACAAGCATACCCACATTAACAATAGGGTCATTTGCAGAACCTCTCTTCTTATCAAACCGTTCTTAAACACTAAAGTGATTCTTCAGAAGATTTTCTCACGATGGCTAAAATGCATTCGAGGTTGGAGTCACCGTTGACCCATAATCTTTCCTGAATAGTGGAATTATTAGAGTGCATTACTACTTGGTCCCTGATGAGTTCTTCTTGTAAAGAACCAAACTTGCAATCTAAAGATAATGTTTTAAGTGCAGAGACAAAACGATCAACAGTCTCATCAGTGAGCTGCTTTCTTTGAAAAAATTTATACCTAGAAATGCCAACGCAGACTTTAGGTGAACTATAACAACCAAAATCTGAAATCGCTTTATCAAAGACATTACTATCACCACTACTATATGGTTATAGAGGTAACTGGTTAAATGCTTTGAGAACTTCCGGGCCTAAAGAATTTCTTCTCAGGTGGTTTCATTTTACCATTAGCATCCAATGTTTCAATGTAATTTAAAAAATAAGCCTTCCATTCAATCCATGGCATACATGGCGAGCCACCAGCCGGCCAATAGGCTTGAGGTGGAGAAAGAGTATAACCCTGCGCACACATTACTATGGATAAACTCAGTGTAATCACAATCAGAAAATGCACACCAAAGAAATGTGAAAATAAAATAAAATAAATTATCCAAATAGAACAACAGTAAATGGTGAATTAATGTCCACTCGAAGACTCAATTGACACGATGAGAAAATATCTGGAATAGAAGAATCCGTCGTTTCAGAAAGAGCAGACTTAGCAAACAGTACCTTTGCGTAGCGAATCCATTTAAAACGGGACTACGAAGAAGAAATCGTTTTCCGCTGAAGGAGTTAATTAAATTGAGGAGAATTCCTTTCAACGCAGGCTTCGTACGTTCAGCGTCACACGTTGTAGAGTAAAGGAACGTTCTACGTAGGAGGAAGAACAGCGCTGCACTGGAAGGCGATCAAGCTGTTGACACAGAGAATTGGAACGAAGACGAGCACTCTGCACAGAACACGGTGAGAGAAACGTTGGTTATGTTTATTTTTAAACACAACATGGATGAAGATGCTCGTTGATTTGCGTATGTCACCCTCTTTACGAAGTAGGCACCGCTAACCAGGTCCGCACCTTCACACCAATACGAAGACACATTTCACTATGGTTGCTCTCCTCCGTGAAACACCACGCCAAACAGCCAAACAGTGTAAAATGCTCAATGTTCACCACCAGAAGGAGTTAAGATTCCTGTTGTGTAGACAGACAGCAACACGAACAGGAAAATCCAACGCAGCAACACAAATCCTTTTGTAAGACAGATGTAGCGCACGAAGTATTCCAATAAAATCAGAATTGAAGCGGGTTCCAAGAATCAGTGCTTCCTTGGATCGTCGCCAAATTTGTTAAGTAGTAATGTACGAGTCTCAGTTGACATTAGAGATGTTTAATCCAAGATAAGAAATCACAGGAAGCACTGCCGGTTACAGGACTGCAAACTCCGGGTGCTAACTCCAACTGCCCCAACACTTGATTCCTGGGACGATCACATGTTCTATTCTAGAACAAGCTGATCGTGCCATGAACCAAGAGTACAAACAAGTAGTAACAAAGTCAAATGCATTAATCAAACAGTTGAGAGTGATTGTGATGAATCTAGCACTAGTTGTAGTGATGCTAGTTCTTATGTTCTCAATATCAAAGATTCAGATCTTTCCATTTTAAAATTTGATTGTTCTGTCATGAAAAAAAAAACCATTTGTAAAATGGTCATCGGTGGCGTGAATACAAAAATGTATGCAGATTCAGGTTCACCCTACTCAATTGTCAATGAGGCAGTATGGAATTCTGAATTTGTTCCAAAATTAGGTAATGTACTGGAAGTAACTGACATCAGCCCAGAGGGTTACTCTGGTGAAAGGATTGACATCATTGGTTACAGGACTCTAATTTTTAGATTTAAGGACCGTGTATGCACTGCAAAACTGTATGTGTCTAAAAAAGGACCTTCCATACTAAGTTGGTTTGATCAGGGTAAATTGGATATTATCCTCAATCCTAACAGCCCTGACCCAGTAATGGTGATAGATGAATCTAATGGCTTCAGTAAACACTTATTACATAAGAATGTATAATTAGGAGTGACCACAAACCACTAGTGCGCCTCTTAACCACAGAAGGTATGTTAAAGGCTTCAGCGAGAATTGCTCGTATGTCTATGCGTCTCCAGGATTTCATTTATTCAATTGAATATGTACCTGGCAAAGAAAATGTAACGGCTGATTTTTTATCAAGGATGCCTTTACCACTGAAAGAATGTACCTACAATGAGTGGGATAATTTTCATATTGCGTTAGTTCACGATGAAGGTTCTATACCTATCGACCGCAATATTTGGCTTAAAGAATCTGAGAATGACTCAGTTTTAAAAGATGTAGGAAAATACATTGTCAGTGGTTGGCCACATAAAAGAAATATCAATACTGATCTTAGAGCCTTTTGGGAGATTAGGGATGAACTTTCCTTAATAGATGGTATATAAAAGAAATATCAATACTGATCTTAGAGCCTTTTGGGAGATTAGGGATGAACTTTCCTTAATAGATGGTATACTCAAAAGAGGTGATCGTGCTATTCCTCCGAGTAAAATGAGGAGAAACATTGTTTCACATGGTCATGAAGGTCATTGCGGTATTGTTAGGACCAAACAGAAAGTAAAAGATTTGTTCTGGTGGCCTGGCATAGATGTCTTAATTGAACGCTTTGTGAGGGATTGCATTACGTGTGCTAATGCTGATAAAGCACTTATTACTCTTAAACCCAACATTGGTGATCCCATCCTCGTCGCCAAATTTGTTAAGTAGTAATGTACGAGTCTCAGTTGACATTAGAGATGTTTAATCCAAGATAAGAAATCACAGGAAGCACTGCCAGTTACAGGACTGCAAACTCCGGGTGCTAACACCAACTGCCCCAACACTTGATTCCTGGGACGATCACATGTTCTATTCTAGAACATGCTGATCGTGCCATGAACCAAGAGTACAAACAAAAACATCAACATGAGCTCGTGCATGCAAGCACGAGGAAAATAATTAAATGTAAATAACATACATGTAACACATCTGCTGTGTTAAATCCTGAAAAGTATGCACATTTCTGTGCAAACGCTTGTGAACTAGGTTTCGTGGTGTTGGGTAATGTTCCCACTGATGGTACTCAAATACATTCCTAGCTGAAATGGATTTGTGCAGGAAATGATGACCATAATGTTGGTAACAGTACAATTTGTCATAGTCTGAAGAACCCTCTAACATTTCATTATAAGAAAATGCTGTAGTTTTTCCCTAAATCAGACAACATGCTATTTACTGTTTCAGTGTCCCAATCATCAGAAAATGTACTGGAGGCAATGATATCACTTAATGATATTTTAAATACATGATTAATTTTTAAAAGTTCGGTCGGTTCGAATATACTGAAATCAACCTTGCCCCATACTATACCATGGGGAATAGAAACTGCTGTAATGTTCACTGATGACAAGTCTCTTTGTTCACGATGTGATGATGTATGTGGCTTCAGTAGGATGTTGACCTTTTGAGCTGTGGAACCTTGTTGAAGATAGTGTCCATTGATAAGCATACTAAAAGTCAAAACTAAGCCTAGCCAGAAAAGAAAAAACAATATACGAGAAATTATCCAGAGTTCAATCCAAGGTGATACCAGGTATGTATTTTGAAGAAAGAGAGGAAAGTCCTTTAATTCTTGCTTGAATGGTGTTTTGGCTAGCATCGTTTCCGGCTCACTTGGATCCAGAGAAAACGTATCAAAGTTAATGAAATAGCCAGAAGCAGTTCGATCAATTGTTGGAATTGCATCGGGATTAGTTCAAATGTTATTTTCCTCTCGACGAGGCAAGTTGATGTAGACGTCTGTATTAGGTTGAATTGCAACTTATGAATTATTCAGATTTCATTTTGAATTTGAATGTTTGGTTCAAGTGGAACAAGTTCCATAGCATTGTTGCTTAGTCCTTCATTCCTTACAGGTGGCTCTTAGTCTTCAAACGTGATGAGTCTTTCTGTTTGAACTTCTTGTATTGTAGCTGGAGGAGGGCGTCTGCTACATCGGAGTCCACTAGGCCTACTGTTTAGTATCGGCCACTTAGTGTGGTTTGATTAAGTCGATTGAGACTAATCTTTTTTCCGGCAAGAGGCGGGAGCAGCACAGATCTTGTACCTTGTACTGCAAGGACTGGTACAGGTTTTCTGTAAGATGGTCCAAATTCCTGTTTGTCTGCAAATTTCTCTCTGACCAGAACCCCGACTTTTGGGATCCAGACAGGTCTTGCTGTGACTGCCTTGACTTCCTCAGTGGCGGTCTGCTTTAGATGGACATTGCTTTGTCTTGTCCTGGATTCATTTAAATCCTGTAAAACAGCCAAACGATCATGGATATCAAATGATTTTTCATCCGCCACTGCGCCTTCACAATCAAGATCAGGTACCCACATTTGTGTCCCAAAGAGGACCTCATGTGGAGTGACACCTCATAGAGAGTTTCTTGGCTCGTTGTTTAACCCCTTCGCTGCTAGGCCTTCCCCTCCCCCCCCGTGCTAAGCCTTTTTGGGCTATTTGAGGTAGTGCGCGCTTAGGCCCCTGAAACTTTTTGACCACATAAGGTATCCACCCCAATTTGCGTCCTTCTCTTCAAACATCATGGGGATTCTAAAGGTACCCAGGGTTTGTGGATTCCCCTGGAAGGGTCCCATAAATTAGCCAAAATACAGCAAAATTTTGTTTTTTTTGTGAAAAATGGGAAAAACGGGCTGCAAATGAAAGCGTCTGGGTTTTTCTCTGCAAATGGTATCAAAAAATGGTTTCTGGGGCTGAAATCACAATTTTCCCAGCTTTTAGGGAATGACAGACTTTTGTCAGAAAACCAACATTTTTTACACAGTTTGGGCAATTTTCTGGGATATAGCCTATTTTTGCTATTTTTTGTGCTTTCAACCTCCTTCCAGTTAATGGTAGAAATGGGTGTAAAAGCAATAATGGATCCTGGATATCTATACATTTTTGAAACGTAGACAAAATTCTGAATTCAGCAAAGGGTCATTTGTGTGAATCCATCAAGGTTTCTTTATAGAAACTTACAGTTTAATATAGGAAAAATTAAAAATTAGTTAAAAAACAGCCTTTTGTGTCAATGTTTTCACCTGTAACTTCTTCTAATTATGACAGCTCTTTGAAAGCAATATACCATTACATCCGATGGAACTTCCTGGTTGCGGGGATATATAGGACTTGTAGGTTCACCAAGAACCCGATGAACCCAGAGACAAAAACTGAGCAGCAATTTGCAATGGTTTTTTATTATGTTCCGGGTATATAGCAATTATTGTGGGAAAATATATACATGGAAGAATCGGTATGAAAGACACCTATGTATTTCTGAAATGGGAACAAATTATAGAGTTTAGAAACAGTACATATTTGCACATTTTCGAAATTGGGAATACTCATACTAGCATGAGAATTATCGGTCATTTTTCAAAATGACTTTTTTTTTACACAATGTCTTTCATTTGGAAGGCAGAAATGCATAAAAAATCAATAGGTAATAACAGTTGCTTTACAAATCTGAATTACCCTTAGTCTCCCGATAAAAATGGTACCTCACTTGTTTGGTTAGGCATAGTGCCCACGACAGGAAATGGCTCAAAACCCAATGTGAACACAACCCATTTTCACAATGAAAATTTACCCTTTTTTTGCGAAGTGTCTAGCTCTAGTTTTTGAACACTAGCTCTGCCGGCACCTAGGGAAACCTAGCAAACCTAAACATTTTTGAAAACTAGACTCCTAGGGGAATCCAGGATGGGGTGACTTGACTGCCTCCCACCAGGTTCTGTTACCCAGAATCCCTTGAAAACCTAAAAAATTGTCAAAAAAAACAAGTACCCGCGATACGCAAGGGCCCAAAAAACATTTTGATAGGCAATGTTGATGTCACCTCACTACGTTTTGGGCCCTTGCCTGTCGCGGTTACTTGGGCCTCCCACACAAGTGAGGCACCATTTTTATCGGGAGAGCTGGGGGAACACTGGGTGGTGGGAAATTTGTGTGAGCCCAGTGATGCCACAACTTTCCCTCACAAAAATGTGTGAAAAAGTGATTTTTTCAGCTAAAATTGAGGTTTGCAGGGCATTCTGGGTAAGGATACGTTGGGGGATCCACACAAGCCATACCTCACTGAAAGCCCCCGGGTGTCTAGTTTTCAGAAATGTGTGGGTTTTGTAGGTTTCCCTAGATGGCCGCCGAGCACGGGGCCAAAAACCCAGGTGACCCCCCTTGCAAAACCAGGTGGTTTTGAGATAGGCAATTTTGATGTCGCCTCACTACGTTTTGGGCCCTTGCCTGTCGCGGGTACCTAGGCCTCCCACACAAGTGAGGCACCATTTTTATCGGGAGACCTGGGGGAACGCTGGGTGGTGGGAAATTTGTGTGAGCCCGGTGATGCCACAACTTTCCCACACAAAAATGTGTGAAAAAAGTGATTTTTTCAGCTTAAATTGAGGTTTGCAGTGGATTCTGGATAAGGAAAAGTTGAGGGATCCACGCAAGCCATACCTCCCTGGAAGCCCCCGGGTGTGTAGTTTTCAGAAATGTGTGGGTTTGGTAGGTTTCCCTAGATAGCTGCCGAGGTCCGGGCCAAAAACTCATGGGACCCCCATGCAAAACCAGGTTGGTTTGTGATAGGTAATTTTGATGTCACCTCAATAGATTTTTGGCCCTTGCCTGTTGCGGGTCCTTGACCCACCCATGCAAGTGAGGTACCATTTTTGTCAGAAGACCTAGAGGAATGCTGCGTGGGAGGAAATTTGTGGATCTACCCAGATTTGGTAGGAGAATGATGGGGGACCCACCCAAGCCATACCTCACTGGACTCCCCCGGGTGTCTAGTTTCCATAAATGTTTGGGTTTGATAGTTTTCCAAGATGGCCGCTGAGCCCGGGGACAAAAACCCAGGTGACCCCCCTTGCAAAACCAGGTTGTTTTGTGATAGGTCATTTTGATATCGCCTCAATAGATTTTGGGCCCTTGCCTGTCTCGGGTACTTGCCCTACCCACGCGAGTGAGGTATCATTTTTGTCGGGAGACCTGGGGAAATGCTGGGTGTGAGGAAATTTGTGGATCCACGTAGATTCCAGAACTTTCCCGCACAGAACTTTGAGAAAAAGTGAATTTTTCAGCTAAATTTGAGGTTTGCAGGGGAATGTGGGTAGGAAAACGTTAGGAGACACACGCAAGCCATACCTCGCTGGACTCCCCGGGTGTCTAGTTTTCAGAAATGTGTGGGTTTGGTAGGTTTCCCTATGTGTCGGCTGCGCTAGGGCCCAAAATCCACAGGTAGGCATATTGCTAAAAACAACTCTGTGCCTAGTTGGCTTTCTGCCATCCGGAGGGGGTATCGTGGGGGTTGCCCTGATATGAAACACTGTGGCTATTTTTTGGGGGTTGGGGGCATTGGTATGCCTATTCTGGGCAGCCCCCACGCATAAAAAAGCCAGCGTTATCATTGGCGTCTAGTGGGCTTTTTGCCCCCCCAGGGGGAAGATTGAGGGCTACTGCCCCTATCTGCACCCCGGGGGGGCAGAAAGTCCACTAGACGCCAGGGATTTTTTTGGGAAAATTTTAATTAGATTGGGGCTGCCCAAAACGGGCATGCCAATGCCCCACCCTAATTACAATTTGCCTAAAAAAATCCCTGGCATCTAGTGGGCATCTTGCCCCCCGGAGGGGCAGATTGGGGGCTACTGCCCCATCTGTCCCGCGGGGGGCAGGAAGGCTGTAATTGTTTGCGGGGAGGGGGTGGGGGCATGGGTATGGCAGTTTTGAGCAACCCCCACCCTAATTCAAATTTGCCCCAAAATAATCCCTGGCGTCCAGTGGGCTTTTTGCCTCCCCAGCAGGGCAGATTGGGGGCTGATGCCCCCATCTGCCCCCGGGGGAGGTAGAAAGTCCACTAGACGCCAGGGAGTTTTTTGGGCAAATTTTAATTAAGGTGGGGGCTGCCCAAAACAGGCATGCCAATGCCCCCACCCTAATTAAAATTTGCCCAAAAAATTCCCTGGCATCTAGTGGGCTTTTCGCCCCCAGGGGGCAGATTGGGGGCTACTGCCCCATCTGTCCCCCACAGGGGGCAGGAAGGCAGTAAGTTTTGCAGGGAGGGTGTGGGGGCATGGGCATGTCCGTTTTGGGCGACCCCCACCCTAATTAAAATTTGCCCCAAAATAATCCCTGGCGTCTAGTGGGCTTTTTGCCCCCCCAGGAGGGCAGATTGGGGGCTGATTCCCCCATCTGCCCCCCAGGGGAGGCAGAAAGTCCTCTAGACGCCAGGGAGTTTTTGGGGCAAATTTTAATTAGGGTGGGGGCTGCCCAAAATGGGCATGCCAATGCCCCCGCCCTAATTAAAATTTGCCCAAAAAAATCTCTGGCGTCTAGTGGGCTACTGCCCCATCTGCCCCCCAGGGGGGCAGGAAGGCTGTAATTTTTGCGGGGGTGGGGGATGGGCATGCCCATTTTGGGACCCCCACCCTAATACAAATTTGCCCCCAAAAAATCCCTGGCATCTAGTGGGATTTTTGCCCCCCCCGGCGGGGCAGATTGGTTGCTAAAGCCCCCATCTGCCCCCGGGGGGGGGCAGAAAGTCCACTAAATGCCAGGGAGTTTTTGGGGCAAATTTATATTAGGGTGGGGACTGCCCAAAACGGGCATGCCAATGCCCCCACCCTAATTAAAATTTGCCAAAAAAATCCCTGGCGTCTAGTGGGCTTTTTGCCCCTCCGGGGGGGGCAGATTGGAGCTACTGCCCCATCTGCCCCCCGGGGGGGCAGGAAGGCTGTTATTTTTGCAGGTGGGGATGGAGGCATGGACATGCCCGTTTTGGATGCCCCCACCCTTATTCAAATTTGCCCCAAAACAATCCCTGGCGTCTAGTGGGCTTTTTGCACCCCCGGCAGGGCAGATTGGGGGCTAATGCCCCCATTTGCCTCCCGGGGGGGCAGAAAGTCCACTAGACACCAAGCAGTTTTTGGGCAAATTTTAATTAGGGTGGGGGCTGCCCAAAACGGGCATGCCAATGCCCTCACCCTAACTAAAATTAGCAAAAAAAATCCCTGTATCTACAGGGCTTTTGGCCCCCCGGGGGGACAGATTGGGGCTACTGCCCCATCAGCCCCCCAGGGGGGTAGGAAGGCTGTTATTTTTGTGGGCGGGGGTGGGGGCATGGGCATGCCCATTTTGGGAGCCCCCACCCTAATTCCAATTTGCCCTAAAAAAATCCCTGGTGTCTTCTGGGCTTTCTGCCCCCTCTGGCGGGCCAGATTGGGGGCTAATGTCCCCATCTGCCTGCCAGGGGGGGCAGAAAGTCCACAAGACGCCAGGGAGTTTTTTGGGCAAATTTTAATTAGGGTGGGGGTTGCCCAATATGGGCATGCCAATGCCCCCACCCTAATTAAAATTTGCATAAAAAATCCCTGATGTCTACTGGGCTTTTTGCCCCCGGGGGGGCAGATTTGGGGCTAATGCCCCATCTGCCCCCAGGGGGGGCAGAAAGGCTGTCATTTTTGTGCGGTGTGGGTGGGGGCATGGACATGCCCATTTTGGGCAACCCCCACCACAAATTATAAGAAGAAAAAAATCCCTGGCATATAGTGGGCTCTCTGCCCCCCGGGGGGCAGATTAGGGGCTCCTGCCCCAACTGCCCCCCAGGGGGGGCAGAAAGGCTGTACATTTTGCAGGGTGGGGGCATGGACATACCCTTTATGGGCAGCCCCCACCCTAATACATAATGTGGGCAAAAATAAATATCCCTGGTGTCTAGTGGGCTTTTTGCCCCCCTGGGGGGCAGATTGGGGGCTTCTGCCCCCATCTGCCCCCCGGGGGGGCAAAAAGACTAAATGACATGCAAAACATTTGGGGGGAGCAAAAGCCCTTGCCCAAGGGGCCGCTCCCCCCTCCCTGGTGTCTAGTGGGTGGATCCCTGGGGCGATCCCCAAGCAGGGATCCACTGGGGAGGGGTACCATTGGAAAGAGGAGATTCTCCCCTTTCCAATGACACCTCTCCCGTCTTTCTACGTGCCTGGGGGGTTGAGATAGCTCCCTGAGCACGTAGAAAGTGAAACTGAAATGAGCCTAAAGGCTCATTTCAGTTTCGGTTTCTGTGCAATGAAGACAGTACAACGTGCGCGCTGATCTTCATTCCACAGAAACCAGGGAGGGGGCCTTGGGAGCTGGCGAAGCTCTTCTCCAGCTCCCAAGGTCAAAGGGATTAAATAAAAATCCCTAGGGATGTCGTGCCCCTGGCCTCCGTCATGAGCACCGGGGCACTGATGCTCATGACGGACCCATTCCGTCATGAGCATCGAAGGGGTTAATGCCCGCTGGACCTCATGAAGGTGTGTGACCCAACTACCGCCCCTGCCTAATACCCTTGCTGTTAAAGATTGCTTTAGGTCCCGTATTTTTCTCTCCACAACCAAATTTCCCTCAGGATGGTACGGAGATGAGAACCACAATGCTACGCCCATTCCTTCCATGGCCTCTTTGTAAGCCCGAGAGCTAAACGCAGGATTCCGGTCAGAGTGTAACGTGCTAACAGAGTATCTACCAATAAAGACTCGCAAATCTTTTATAACAGTTCGAGCGTCAGCAGAACGCTGAGGCCATACCCATAGGAATCTAGAGCAGGGTTCCACTGCAACCATGATTTATCTGTAAGCCCCGTTCGCTTGTAAGGGGCCACAGTGGTCCAAGTACACACATGCGAGTGGTTTGTCTGACTTTAGTAATGGCGTCTGTGCTGGGCGTGTAACGGTGGAACCTTTCATCTGCTGGCAGATGTCGCATTTCAAGACATAGTCTTTAGTTTGCTTAGTTAATCCTAGCCACCAATAGCGCTGTTTCAGTAAACAAATAGTCGCTGTTACGCCTGTGTGCGCAGAGCCCAAACTATCGTGTGCAGCTAGTATTAGACCTTGCCTCCGATCCATATTTGGTATTACTCTATCCCCCACTACAGGAATCTGAGCATATGGAATGTTTTGTGCATCTAACTTGTAGGAGTATTTGAGTGGAAATGTTTTAGGTACTGCTGTGCTGCCTTTGCGTGAAGCGATGACAGCTACCATTATATCTCTGTCTATTCTCATTATTGAACGAGTCAGCGCAGCTACAGATGCTGTGCGAACAGCCCCCTTTGCTGCGGTTCAGCCAATGAATTCCCTGCAACGTGAACCCCATCACGTTGATGACTCACTGTATGGATCACGTGAGTCCTCGGTAGCTCGGTTTTCAACTCTGCTACCTGTTCCCATAGCATTTTATGTTTAATTGTGCCCCCTTTTGCATCTTTAAACCCGTTCTGTTTCCAATGCTGTAAGTACTCATTGTAAGACTGTACACAGTAAAAAGAATCATACACGATAAGTGTGGGGAATTCGTGATTCATATTTACAAGTGCCAGTATCAGTGCTTTGAATTCTGCTAACTGAGCTGTGCAGTCTCCTAGAGATTGCGTCTTTGTGCAACTAGGATGAAACTTGCCATCCCGCATGCGACCTTTAACAATAGCACATGCCGAAAAATATTGCTGGTTACTTCCTATAGTCGGTTGCTCAGATCCGTCAGTGTAAATAATATATTCATACTGATCTAGAGGCAAGATTTCATTTGGTAGATGATATTCTTGTTCATATTGCAGGAATGCTTGAGTTTTTAAACTTGGATCAAATCTATATTCAACATCTGTTGCCATAAGAGAATTAGCCCATTGTATCCATCTTGGATGTAATGCTTTCGCATTTGGGATGCTGTCCTTTGTAACAGCTTCTGAAGCCGGTACAGGAGTAACAACAATAATGCGTTTCCCCTGAGCCAGTGGTCTTTCTCTTGCTACGACAGTCTGACCGGCTGTCAGTATTTTTTCTGTTGAAGTGAAATGCATTTCTGCATTTGTGTCCCGGTAGATTTGTATGCGATTGGTACAGTTTCTCCTTCATTGAAGGTCAAGTAAGTGTACCCGCATTGACCCGCAATTATTCGTATCGCCAAGTGGCGTACGTTTATGCGTGTTTGGAAGTGTTTGGAAGCAATCATGTGTTCCTGGAGTATGTTCTTGTGTCCAATCTCTGGCTGAAAAGTCAGGTTTTATTAAGTCATAGAAAGGTTTTAACCTTTGTGCATAATTTAAAACGAATGTCCTGCCAAAATTTAGGAATCCTAGTATTGATTGTACATTTTTTAATGATTTTGGAGGCTGGAGCAGCGCACATTTTTCTACAGAGTTAGCTGACAGATTTTTCCCTTCACTTGACAGTTCATATCCCAAAAATAGGACATTGAGGTGGGCTATTTTCGATTTTTTAAAGTTGAATTTGTAACCCTCTGTGGCAAATCCCATTCTAAAGGTGCTTACCCTGGTCAAGTGCCTCTCGGAGTCGTCGTCTGTGAGATAAATATTATCCACATTGGACAACACTTCTTCATCAAATTTTTGAAGTAACTCTGTTACTCTTGCTGAAAATACACATGGGCTGTTTTTATACCCTCGTGTTACTCGACAAAATTGTCGCTGGGACCCTAATGCACTGAATGCAGTCAGATACCTACTTTCAGGCACTATATTTTGACAGAAAAATCCATTTGAGATATCAAGTGGGGTTTTGTATTTTTTGCGCACAATGTTATTCATTAATGCGGCACTATGTGCATTTTGGACAGCAAATGTCTTTGTGCATGAGTTGAAATGTCTGTAATCTAAAACTAGACAATATGTATTGTCAGGTTTAGAGATGGGAAACAAAGGATTGTTCATTGGGGAGGTAAATTTTTCAACGACCCCCTGGTATTCAAGTTGATCTAAGATCTCCCTGACCTGTTTTTTAGCTTCTTACTTTATTGGATATTGTCTCTGAGCAGTAGGTTAGACTTTTAATGGGATCACATGATAGGTTGAATTCTCATCCCAACAGTGTGATTTTTGTAAAATGCTGGAGCTTGGGCTCCTGCCCACTCCTGTGCATATGTATGTTTTAGGTGAACGGGAACGTGATTGTAAAATGCAGGAAAAATTATACTTTCTCCCCTGGGGCACTCCATTACGAATACCGGTGACCAATCTTGCTCTGCTAACAAGATGTCATAACCAGATGATAAGTTCTTCCAAAAAATACTTTTTACTTTCTTGGGCTTGTCCCCCTCCATCCGGAGTGTTATTTCATATAATTTGTGTGGGTTGCTCACCCTGGTGTCTGGTGTTTCCACTGTGATGTAATCATTCAACTCCGCTGTCAACAGAAATTTGTTCAGGTTCAGGCGAGCTATTGTTACTTCTGCTGCACTGTCTAGCATTGTCAGAGCCCATTCTACGTTCAGAGGTTGTGTACTCAGAATTCTGGGCATGTCTGATTTTCAGACCAGCAACTTTCTTTTTCTTAAATTGAGGTTTTGAGTTTTGCTTATCTTCTTTTTTAGAAGTAAAGTCTTGAGCGCGCTGCTTGTCTCTGGACTGTGTGCGCTCCTCTCTCTTTTCTGACCGTCCTTCTCTTTTGGAGCTTTTCTTCAAGCCCTGAAAGGAACAAGAGGAACGTGTATCAGTATCCTGATACCTGTCAGGTTTCCTAATATTATCCCTATCCCTAAGGTTGTACCTCTTTTCAGAGGGCTCCTGTTGAGGAGACCTACCTCGGGACTGAGATCTCTTGTTTAGAGTATTCTTTTTTATTATCCCACTTCTTTTTAGAAGAAGTTGGTGTCTTCTTAAAAATGTCCTTCTCAGGACTGCCATGTAGTTAAGGTTTTAAAGCTCTTCCCCCAAAACTATCCCTGCCTAATTCTGCGTATGCAGTTTCAAATATTTCGGGTAGTTCAGCCTCGTGTATTAACAGGCCGGCTTCCCGTAGGCGTTGGCGGATTGCCACTGATGCTGCTTCCCCTTTAATATTAGCTAGTAGTATGGATGATACCTAGTCGTAGTTATTTAATAACTCCATCCCTAAGCTTAGGGCAGGGACTGCTCCATTGTAATTTTGTATTTGTCTTAATACATCAGGTATTACTGCTAATGAAGGAATACCATGAGTTCTGGTATATATGGCAGCAAAGCCTGTACCCCAAGAGATGCAATCCTCTGACTGTGGTGTAATCCACATTTGCAAAAAGATTGTTAACATTCTGTGTTTTTCAAACGATGTTGTATTTGGAAATACTGCTTCTAACTGGGCTATTTTCTGAGCTACCCAGAAAGGAATTTGTTCACGTTTTGTGAGCAATTTGCCCATTACCACGTGTAATGTTTGAGAAGTAATTTTAGTACCTGAGCTCTGTGTAGGAGCTGGATTTGGTGTAATTACTGTTGGTTGGAATGCTAGTGTCCTTAAGACAAAGTGCGTCATGTTTCTGTAGAGTTTTATCAACTCTTTGTGTTGAACAAGCAGATCATCACGTGGCATTGTCTCAATGTCTGGGTGTCTTGCATAGGTCGCTAATATCGACCATGTTGCTCCTGGTCTTCCTAAAGGTCCAAACCTTGCTCTTATTCTTTTGTGGGGTAGGGCGCAATTAAACCAGAAAATATGTTTCTGGTAAGAAAGTGGAGTTTCAGTCTCCTCAAACGTGTAGGCCGCTGGAACTTCTTCATGTGTGTATTAATGAAAAGAACATAACCTGTCTAAGGAAGTTATGTAAAGGTTTTATGCCCATTTTTGGTAATATTTCCTTCAAGCTTAAATAACCAACAGCCAATACATAGGATATCTTGCCTACTCAGCTGTGGCGGAGTTTTTTCCCACTTACTCCAGACATCTCTGGGTTTTGTAAGTAGGGTCTCTGAGAATAAGCACGACTGGGCTACTCAGATTCTACTGTTAAATAAGTGCCTAACCACGTTGGGCGCCATGTAGTGTAGTTCCTTAACTGTGGGTCTGGTGGCAGACTGACTCTTTTACACCCCCGCCGAGGTTGTTAGCCTATGTTTTTGCATCAGCTAGCTCGCAGTGCCACCAGAATCTCCTTCTATCAGAGAGTTTACTTTTTTTGCAACCTCAGAACACAACAAACCCTGTTTCCTCAGACTCGTGGAAACAAATTACTACTTTTCACCCAGTCAATCGTGCTTGCTCATTTTCTCTCAGAGAGATATACAGAAGAAACAGTCGGGCGTGTTTACAATAAGAATATATTGTACCGTTGTTCTTCTCATGTAGACTATATGTGCTGCTACAACTGTAACACAGTAGCAGAGATATAATATCAGCAGTACAGTGAATAAAAAGGAATAGTACAGCTCTACTATTTTCCAATAGTCATGAACGTATACATGAATATAAAATGTATTTATAAAATAAAGTGCGTACTCCTAAGATGCCTGACTAAATGTACCTGAGTGAACCTAGCATGTGAGTAGGTGCTAAAGAGCAAATAATCCAAAGAGCCTAATGGTCTAAGATCTAAGAGCCAAGAATCCCGCTAGGATTAAGTCGAACCCCATTTCCTGAATAGTGAGAATGTGGGACTTCGTCCTGGACTTCAGTTGAACATCCCGCAAGGGATGGTTAGACCACTGCCAGCTGGAGCAATGGCATGCCAGAGCCACAGCATCTCTGGTCAGTGTGTCAGCCTAGAAGTCTTGGTTCCCTCCTGCCTACTGATAGCAAGAGGTGCTGTATTTATACAGTCTATGTGCGTGTGTTAGCCATTGTTCAGTATGAGGATGATGTTGGGGATTAAACCTTTGTGTGTAGATAGGAGAGGTGAAGTATGCCCCTTGGAGAGTGTTCTCATTAATTATTCATTTGTGCTAAGGATGATGTCTTAGCAATATCGATCAGGCAAAACCCACCCTCGTCATGAAACTAGGTGAAAGGTTTAGTCCTTAAAAGGCGTCATTCCTTATAAGGCGTTCACTCCATATAAGGCCTTCTGTCCTTATTTGGAGTTATGTCCTTATAGGGCTCGTTCATATGAAATGAAGGGGAGATGATGTAGAGAAAGAGTATGATATTCTCTAAACCTATAGTAGGGTACCAATATGAAATATAACAAGATTGGTTCATCTTCAAATCACTCCATGCCTTGTACAGGTCCTACAAATTCAGCTAACCACTATTAGGGTTCTGGTAAAGTCAGTTCAAGGTAGCTTTCTCGAAATGCAGACGTTTAACTATAGTAGGTCAGCACTTCTTAAGCTGGCGAGGATGACATTGAAGGAGACAGAGGCCCCTGTTTTGAGATCTATTGGGGCTGCTTTTTGAGGTCCATGGCTCCTCCTCAGGCGATGGCGCTTCGGGGTTTATAATGTCCATAAGAGTCATAGCCTCGGCCAGTTCCGTGATATGGTGTGGTTTGTTGCATCAATCAAAGGCCCATCCAAGAGGTTAAGTCTAGTGATATTTGATGTGTTCTCTTCTGAACTTATCCATCATTGGATGGAATTGTTGACATTTGGCTAACGTTGCCGGGACGATGTCTTGAAAGAGAGAGTGGGTGGCCCCATGAATTGTGAGAGTTTCCGAATTCTGGGCTGCCTGTAATATTGCTTCTTTTACTTTAAAGGAGTGCAGTTTAGCCAGTATATCCCTCTGCTGCCTCATCTCACTAGGCATCTGTCGGCCCACTCGATGGACCCTATCTATCTTTACTTTCAGCCTCTGAGTAGCTTCGAAAATAAGCCTGTTACAAAGACTTCCAAGTCAGGGCTTTCCGACCCTTCTTCCGGGTCTCAAATCCATGTGTTATTGCATCATAATCTGTTTTCAAGATCTTCACATTTCAAAGAGACACTTGTAGCTGTGAGCAAAGGGACTGGGATAAATATTTAATCTGGGCGGTGCACCATTCCAGGTCTTGCGTTTTAGTATGAAGATCCACTACCTGGGTGCCCACTGAATACACAACCTGGAGGGAAAGGTGAGCTTACTGTTAAGGTCCATCTTAAGGGTCTCCAGGGAGTAGGTCAGATCCCCTTTAAGCTCCTCTGAGAGTTCCTTTTTAAAATCTCACAGGGATATGAGCAGGCCTTCCTTAGTGAGAGACATTGTGTCACCCATGGGCTACACTGGTGAGAAGTCTTGTGTCTCCGCCAGTGCAAAATACCTGGAAACTCTATTGAACTTTTGCTTCTTGTGAGGCATAAAGACAGCAGATTCAGCCAGTTAATAGTTGCCAGTAGTGAGAATGAGAACAGGTGTAGCATCCGCTGTATATGGTTCAAGCCCCTAACTGGAGCACAGAGACTGCATGAGGGAAGAACTGATCAACGTCTGCGGCCACACTGTAAATGGGAGTAATACGTCAGGGTGAGAATAATGCTAACTGGCTATGGGTACTTTGGGCACACTGCCAGGGGCTTTCCCTGAACCACACCATACTGCTCAAAGCAAAGTTGACTCCTGTCAATTTCCTCATGGTTGGTCTCCCCTGTCTCGGAAGGGGGTTGTTGTAAATATCAGCGGTGTGTGCACCATGTTCCCTATTGACTCCTAACTCTGAGTATAGGGCTACCGTCACTGATGTGGAATGTTGTATGTGCAGTGACAGGTGGGTGTAGTAGGTAGAGTAGCTAAGCAGACTGTGAGTACCCTTGGGATGCTCCGCCGCCCATGCATTGAATTTCACCAGCACCGCTAATAGAGTGCTGGATATTGTGCAGGTAAGATCTCAGCCCCTTAATAGTGAATATCTTCTGAGGGAAGGGCCTAGTGGGGAGTGCTCATTTAATAGCAGAGGCTAACCACCCTCTTTCAGCTCTGCCACAGTGGGGGTCAGAAACTGGAGCAGTAGTAGCGCCGTGAAGCAGAGTTCTTATATTTACAGCATCACTTTATCAGCCCAAAGGAGTGTCTCCGGCATGTGAGTTTTTCGTGCGTGGGCCAGGAAGGCTCCCTATTTCCCAATCCGGATTGTTCAGTCTCAATATGCCACCTGCATGTCAGTCAGGAAAGAGGCTCACGAGTGCTCTTTGGCTCTGATATTACTGCCATAGTCACTTAAACTAAGAGCGAGGCCCTCCCCACACCTCCAGTCCAGCCCCCATCTATGGGCCTGATCACCCGCACTGCAGCCTAGTAGTATACCGGCCCCTCGGGATGTTTAAGCACTGGTGGGTGGGATCACTGAAGGACTGGACTGCCACGCTGCTCTTACCGGGGCACCTCAGGGCTCTCAGGTGTCTTCTCCCACCTCTGGTATGAGGCTAGCAAAAGCAGCATTAAGGGGTGTATTAGTCATAGTGGGACATTGGGCTCCCCAGTAATTACCCAAGCGGGCTCTGCGATGAGGATGTCAAGCCACCATGTGTCCGTGTGTCACATCCACCACCATCCAACAGGCATAAGATGTGAAATTAATCTCTGGGGTACTGTTATCACTCCCTGCACTCCATGCCTGCCTTCTGTGTCAAAATTAAGTTGTCAGGCTTGGCTGGCCATGCCCGACATCTCCTACTTTCAAATACCATGCACCCCACCTTATGTACACTTTTGATCTACCCGAGGTAACAATATTTAAAAGGAGGGGTCATGCCTGCCAAAATGAGTGAATTTGACATGTTGAATATGCATTTTAAAACTGAACAGCCGTGTTACTGGTGGCAGGCCTGCAGTCGTGTTTGCACTGGCAATCTAAAGGTGGCACAATGAATGCTGCATTCCATGACTCACATTTAATTTGTAGACCCTGGGTGTACTTAATACCATGTACTAGGGATTCACAGGTAAGTTAAATATGCCATTTAGGAGTATAGCCAATTTTTCCATGTTTTATGGGTTGAAGCACATGCACTGGGGCCTGGTTAGCTGAGTCACAGTGCGCAAATTCAAAACCAGCAGCACTAGTCCAAAAAATGGGAGTGTTTTCCTATAGCAGGCATTCAAAGCAAGTAATTAAAATGTATTTCTCCCCTCTCTATGATGCAAATTAATTTTGTCATGGTAGAAATATCACTTCTAATTACCTTCATGAATTTTCTTTGGGATGCAAAATAATCACCCACATTAATTTATTCGAGACATGGCGCCGTTAATTAAGTGAAAACCTTTTTACAGGCCCAAAACAGAGTTTTCTTCTCGTCTTTCATTCCGTTTAGGAATATATAAATGGCTTGTGTGTTTACTAACATATGTATTTATTTTTGGTTCACACCATCTGAACTCTTTAACACTTTAAAGTGGATGTTATTGTGGTTTGTTGGGCCTGCATCATTTATGAATAACAATCTTTCCAAAATGTAATTATCTTGTACATATTTACCCTTCCATATCGTTTATAAACAAGTAAAAAATGTGGAAAGTATATAATTTCATTTTTCCTTTCTCTGGCAATACACAATTAAAACAATAATGAAAAGTACAATTTCAATTACTCATAGGCCCAGATTTACTGTAATTGTTTGACGGCACTCGTGCGACTCATGGCAACGTTCACAGTGCAACAATCAACTTTTGCTTGCAAAACCTTTTATACACTAAATATTGATTTGAGTGCTGTGCCAAATTCATGTTGCGGTGCAGAAACCAATCTCTTTGAAATGTATGGAAAGGGGCTTATATGGTAGGAAGAATGGAAAAGCAAACATCCGTAGGTTTTCATGGGCTTCGACATAAAAAAATGCCCAATGCTAACACAAAAGTAAACCAGGCACAAACAAGGGGCAATTAGAATATTACACTATAGTTCTATGTATAAGAAGAGCTATTGCAATGAAATGTCACATGCTTCTTATTATTAGGCGGTTTTCCTCAAGTTGAAATGTGTGCAGAAGATTTACCTCAAGTTCGAATCTTATACAGGGATGATGACATCGTTGGTGTGGGGTACTCAGCCTAAATCTTCCATCTCACAATGTTTTTTATCATTCATACAACACAAGTTTTTAGTGGATTGCTGAACCCTTTTTATATAGGTACTAAAGGTACTACACCACTTTTCAACCGTAATGATATTGGTAAGTAAATAAATAATTAAAATGAGAAGTTATTTTAGTTGCTATATAGGGCACCTATACACTGTGATTAGACAATAAATAAACATATAGCATATGTGGCCACATAAGGTTACGGTACAAATAACTTGACAATTCTCTTGGTATAACAACACAGTGTACCACCTTGCACGGGTATGTTGACAATTTTCTAATTTTGTTTGCATTCAGAGTTATTCCCACTGCTGGTATCAATGCCTGAAAAATATCACCTACAATTTGTACCCAAGATTCTCTCTTGGTCCTAGCTAAAGGATTACTTAAGCTATGTACACCATCTTCTCCTCTATCCATATGAAATATTTTTGGAAAGACCAGGCCTACGTAACATGTGCCATACCAATGGTCTGGCAAACGATAATATGCCCTGTTCCCACAAATAAAATATAATCCAGGAAAGACTGGATCTCTTCCACCTTTGAATCCCCATCCACCCATGATTCGATATGTATCATGGCACTCACTATTACCTAGAAAATAATTATCATACGCCATTTGATTCCTTCAAATGCAAAATTTCCCTTTCTGTGGCCAATCTAAAGCTATAGTTGGACTAGCTTCTCCCTTCAAATGTTTTTCTTTCTCTATATCCCAGATTGTTTTCTCCACTTTCCCTTCTGCTGCTTTCTTTTGTATTTTCAATCTCCTTTCCTCAACCATGTCTAGGAATGTATTTTCCTCCTTCTTCAAACTGCATGTTAAATTGTTTCTAAAAATATATTCTAATGTTAATTCATTAGTTTCCAAAAAGAATTCACCTAATACCTTAGCAGGTTTTACTTAGTTCAACTTATTATAAGAAGGCACTTGCGCAAAAATGTTATCTACATCTGAAAAATAATATTCTAATTTCCCTGTCTCATAAAACAAACTAGCTATCACACTACATGTTATACCATACGCTGCTGGAAGGTGATGATATGTCACTCCCTCAGAAACAGATGCAGGTAACTGCATACATACGTAGCAGTCCCGTACGTCCATTGTCTTTACATATTCATACAATAATTTTGAAAACACATTGTTAGAAACATCTGTTATTGACCTGTCTTTATGCAAATATTTTTTATCTATTCTAGTCATTTCTTCTTGTTGGGAATGCTTCCACCCACCTGGAGAATAGGCAGACCACTACCAAAACATACCTCAATCTGTTACAGGGAGGCATCGCAATGAAATCTACTTGCATTCTGGTGAAAGGCCCTCCTTCTCGACCTATTGTTCCCAGAATCACAACTGTCTTCCTGCCAGGATTGTACAGCCGACATATTAAGCATCTCTGACAAAGACTCTCTGCCACAAGTCTGAATTTTGCATTGTACCAGGTCTGCTTAAATGACCTGATCATAGCATCTCTCCCAATATGTCCCTGGCCATGATACATCCGTGCCATGGTAGACATCATGCTATCAGGCCTAACTGGTCTTCCATCTCGATAGACCCACACATGATCCTTTTCCCTTGGGGCACATCCTGCTTTTACCCACTGTCTCATTTCCTCATCTCCTGCCTCATCCTGCAATTGTTTTACCTCTTCCCAAGTTCCCACAATGCTAGTGAACATCAATGAGCAAGAAGACATTTCTCTTTCCTTAGCCCGATTGACCGAATTCTGATTTCGTGCACAATACTGCGCCATGTCATTGGCGTACCTGTTCCCAGTGGCAAGATAATCACCACCTTGACTATGTGCAGCACATTTTACAACAGCCAATTGTTTAGGCAGCTGTATCGCCTCAAGCAACTTGCCAACCATTTCTGCATTCTTAATGGGAGTTCCACTCGAGGTCAGGAAACCTCTCTGTAGCCATAGTTGGCCAAAATCATGGACGACTCCGAAGCCATACTGGCTGTCAGTTATCACCATCACTCTCACACTCTTCCCAATCTTGCATGCTCTACTCAAAGCCACATGGTCAGCTACCTGGGCTGAACTCACTCCTTTCAAATATGAGGCTTCAATTACTGCTGCGACTGTACATCCTGCATATGCCGCACTCAGCACTCCTTCATCTGTTCTCAAACATGACCCATCAACGAACATCACAAAATCACTTTCTGGCAAAGGTACATCTTTTATGTCTGGTCGTGGTTTGGTACACAAATCAAGTACATCCAGACAATCATGATCAACTTCATCTCTTACCACCACAATCTAATTATCAGGCAACAATCTTGCTGGATTCACATTCACACATCTTGAAAGACTCACATTTGTGGCACCCAATATGACCTTTTCATACTTAGTCAGCCGACTGTGTGTGATATATTGAGTACGACTCCTTGTCAACAGAATTGCTACATCATGGGGTACAAACACTTTCAACGGATAACCCATCCCAATTCCTTCACTCTGCTCCAAACTTCGACATGTTGCAGCCACTGCTTTCAGACATCCAGGTAAACCTACAGCTGCTGGATCTAGCATTGATGAAAAATATGCAATTGGCCTTCTCAATTTTCCATGTTTCTGGGTTAACACTAGGGGTGGGCGGAATTTGCGAAAGCGACTTTCGCAAATTATCGCGAAAATGTTAAAAATCTCCGCAAACACGCGGAAATATCGCGAAGATGCAGAAGTTTTTTTCCCGCCCGTTCGCGGTATTTTCTGCGTGGTCGTGGCTCGCCAACTTACCCATGCGGTTGCTCGCGGGCGCGGCCATCTTGTTTTCACTCTTCTCGCGGTGCATGATCGTGAGAAGAAAGACACGATTGCGCGACGCATGGCGTTCCTGCGGGCGCGAACTGTCGCGAGACAGCGCAAATGGCTAACAACAATCCAACATCTCGTGGAGAACGCGACCGGTCCGTGAAAACTTGTCGGCGAAGGCGGGGAATCAGGTAAGGCGATCGCGCGCGCGCGAGAATGTATTATTTTACAGCGCAAGCAAGAAACAAATTATCGCTAAGCTGCGGAATGCGGAAATTTTGACATTTTCGCGCTCTCCGCGGAACGCGAAAATGTCAAATTATCACAATTTCTGCGAGCGGAACGGAAATTTAGCCCAGGCCTAGTTAACACAGAATGTGCACATCCATTTCTCTCACTGCAATACAACTCAAATTCTTTTTCATAGTCAGGCATACCTAATGCAGGTGCTTCACACAAACCATCTCTCAATTGTCTAAATGCTGCCAATTCTTCTCTGCTTAATTGAAGGGGATCTTTTACATCACTTCTCGTTAATCGCACCAAAGGTTTTGCAATCAAGGAAAAGTTCCCTATCCACTGACGGCAATATCCTACCATCCCCAAAAACATTCTCACTTCTCTTTGAGTCATGGGAGCTCTCATTCCTTTTATTATTCTGATTCTGTCTATGGTTATTTTTCTTAGTCCTTTCTCAATGTTGTGTCCCAGATACTGCACTTCCTTCTTACAAAACTGTAGTTTTGCAGGTGACACTTTAAGTCCTCCATCTGCCAAATGATTCAGTAAGGCTATTGTATCTACCTCACAGGCTTCACGTGTCTTTGACGCCACCAAAAGGTCGTCAATATACTGCACTAATACAGAATTTTCTGGCATTTCTAGACTCTCCAAAGATCTTTTTAACAACTGATTGAATATTGAGGGGCTCTCTGTATACCCCTGTGGGATTCGGCACCATGCCAAAATACGCTCATCAAAACGAAATGCAAAAATTTGCTGACTGTCATGGTGCAATGGGATGGAAAAGAAAGCATGACAAAGATCAATTACTGTGTACCATTCTGTATCATGGAGAATCTGATATAAAATCACTGATGGATTTGGTACAATGGGACAACATGATACCACAATTTTGTTCACCTTTCTCAAATCTTGCACTATCCTGAATTTCCCATTAGGCTTTTTCAGTCCCATTATCGGTGAATTACATGGACTACTCATTATTTCTCTCAGGATTCCTTGTCTGTTCATTTTCCCTATTATAGGAGTTACACCTTCAATTATTTCAGGTGTCAATCTGTACTGTGGAACATTTGGATACGTTACTCCTTCTTTTACAGTTATTTTAACTGGATCTACATTTCTCATTAGTCCTACATCTTCTCCCGTAAAATCCCAAACCTCTGCTTTTACAGAATTTCTCAGTTCTTTTGGTAATTCGTCAGGGTTGAATACAGCATATGTTTCAGTAACTTCACTTTCTATGTTAGCTAGGGTCATCTTATACAATACATCATCATCTGGTGTTTCAAAAGCTATTCCATCCGGAGTACAAAATATAGTGCAATTCATTTTGCACAACAGGTCCCTACCTAATAAATTCCCAGGACTGGTGTCACACACCACAAATCGGTGCATCTCTGAAAATTTCCCTATGCTAACCTTCACCGGTTCTGTAAGATAAGTCTTAATTTGCCTGTTGGACACACCAACTACTTGGATCGTTTCATCCGAGAGAGGAAGATTCTTAACATCGGCTGATCTAACAGTTGATCGAGTAGCACCAGTATCCACTAGGAAAGTAATATTTTCATCATTAACCCTCCCATCTACAAAAGGTCCTGTCTGGTCTACTTCTAGAGTTGCGCCAAGTACGCACTCTTCTTCCTCCCTTCGGCACCGTCAATAGCTCTCTTCTGCGTCACTCTCATCGCGTTGCAGCCAATACTGCGAAACAGCGCTAGCGCGCGGCATTTTAATTACCTGTTCTTCATTGTAGAATCCCGATTCACTACTATACTTCTGTGTGTTTCTGCTCTGTGGAAAAGGCGGCTTTGGCACCTGATTCTGTGGGGGAACAACTTGCTGCTGTTGCTGCAGTTGACCACTCACCTCATGCTGCACCTGTGGGTTCAATGATGGATTTTCATTGTTAGTACTCAGAGGAAATTTACACTCGGATTTCCAATGCCCTATCCTGCCGCAATTATGACACGGAAATTTCTTTTTAGCTTCTTCAATGTTCCATTTGTACTTCCCATTATTAAATTTTGGCTTGGTCCCTGCTTGTTCCACCACTTTTGCTTCCTGTCTTTCCGCTACCTTTACCTGTGCCCACATTGCCTTCTCCTTTAACTTCCGCTGTTTTGCTTCAATTTCATCACTGAAGTATTTTGCATGTCTCAATACTTCATCTATTTTCTTGTTTTGCCAATCTACTGTATGCTGTTTAATCATATCACCAATTTCTGGTCGTAGACCGTATACAAATCTGTATACAAAATGGCTCAAATCCTTTTCACTCAGATTCTCGTCTCCGCTAAACTGCTTAAAAGCTTGTATTAGCCTCTCATATTACGCTTTTACTGACTCTTTACTTTCTTGGTGTGTTCGATCAATTTTTACCCAGTCTGTTTCTTTGGGGGGCACTTTATTTTTTAAAAATACCATAACCTGCTCATACTTCTTCATTACTTCAGGGTCGGGTGCTCCTGTTTTAGGATCCCTTGGGTATTCCTTAGTTGGCCAGTTTATTATTAACTTATACTCTGACCATAGGTCTGCTGGTACTATTATATCAAACAGACTATTCAAACAATCCATAGTACTTTAGATAATTTTACAAATCTATCTACCTGTCTGTACCACTCGACGGGCTTTTCGCGTTGTCGAGGGAAGTCATTCGTAAATGACAAAATATCCTGTCTCGTCCATGGGACATGTACATATCCTCCTCCTGGAATCTCTCTCATAGGGTATTTTGTCACTACCTTCTCCTTTTCTCTCACAGGAAAGGCTGAAAATGTCTTATCTGTGGCATCGTCACGTTTTCTATACCACCTGCTTCTCCATTTATCCACGTCTCCCCATTTTCTCAGTAAAATGATTATATCCTTAATTTGACCTATTCGTCCTGTGGTGTTCATATTTTCAATGTCCTTTTCAGTGAATTCTACTCGATAAGGTTTCTGCGAAGCTTTTACATTTCCATATCAATACCCATTTCATTTGCTACTTCTTCTAGCCTTCATGCAAGTTTTTCGCTCGCCAGGTTGCATTTTTACATAAGAATAACAATTCTTCATCCTTATAGGTTTTCAATTTTTCTGTTGGGATAGTCCCTACGATTAACTCTTCCAATACCAGTCGTAACTTGGCCACATCAATTGATTGGGATTCCTTGTCTTTCCACTGCAAGCTTTTTAACCATTCACTTAACTCATCTGTTGATGGTCCTACTGGTTTTTCTACACTTCCATGTCCAAAATCAATTTGGGTTTCTGACACTGTCTCAATCATTGTCATACGTCTTTCTGCACAGTTCTGATCTATAAATGGATTATTTGTAAAATTCGGTTCCATTACACTTATAGTTTGCCTCCATGGATTCTCAGTCTGTCTCACTCTTGATTGTTCTACTGGGTTACTATTTCTGTAAGGAACTGTCAAACAATGCTCACTGTCCTTCTGTTATTCGAAAATAGGCATTACTGGACCTATTGTTACTGGAACAGTTACTGCTTCTAGATTTTTGGTCAATTCTCTTATTTTCTCAGTTAATTCCAGGGTTGTTTTTGCTAATTCTACAGAATTTTCTCCATCTTTTCTTCCTTCTGATCTTCTTTCTATTTCCCCGGTATCACTGTTTTTTCTCAAGCTTAGGGATTCTGGTTCTGTTTTAATAATTCGTACTGCTTCTCTCATTGAGGCACTAGGACTTAATATTTCTGGTTCCGGTCTATATGGTGGTGGATTTTTATAAAACATATCATCAAGAACATCATTCTCAGACTCATTCGATCCATACCCTCTCGATTCCAAATTATGCCTCTTTTCTGCACACTTTTGACCTTCATTCTCTCCTACAGTTCTTACAGGGAACACTCCCACAGTCATGCTCGCATCTCGCCATCTTTTCATTCGGTCACTATGCGTTTCATGTCCGTATGGTCTTCCAAACCAATACCTGTAGCCTCTACCACTTCTGTTTCTTTCTCGTTCATGCATTTCGTCTTCCCATTCGGTCAAAGCCTCAAACTCTGTTGGTCTAGGTCTTGGCTCTAAATTTGTCATTTTTTCCCTTAAGTTTCTTAAAACAGCCAAATTAAATGAACCATGCTCTGGAAAAGCTAGTACTCCGTCGTCCTTGGTGTCTCACCCAATTATCCAACCAAATACAAGTATGATACCCATATTTCGCAATCATAAAGGATGCAGGGGTTTTCGGTGGAGGAAGTAACTGTCCTTCCCTAGTCTTAACTGGTTTGTCTTTCTTAAACCATTTCGTAATTTTCCCTAACCAGGTCTTTTTCTCCTTTTCTGGCGGGTCGTAATACATTTTCTTGTCTCTCATGCAACGCTAGTCCCTCTTACAACTGTACCGCTAGTTTATCCAATCACAGCGTGACTTTACACTAACGCACCTATTCAGAGCATCCACGTCACTGTCACAATCCTCGAATCCTAGCGCGACTCACACTAACGCACCAATAAGGAGCATCTACATCACCCTGTTTCTTCTCCAATCCCAGCGCGGTGCACACCAACGCACCAATCCGGGGCGTTTCACAATTCTGACCGACTGTCCAATCCCAGCACGGTCGTTCTGACGACAGCAGTCGCTGCGGCAGCTCCTGCTCCTGCTTCTGCTCAGTAAGTTTTTGTTTCAATTTCTACACTTCTGTTAGTAACAACATAGAAACATCTCCATTGTCCGCTTCGCTAACCAAAGAACGGCAAAAAGACCTTTCTCACGAGAATTCCGTCTTTCCCGAGAGCAGCGCTTACCTCTGCCTTACTACGGAATCATTACTTCTGTTGAAAAAGTAGCACATCCCTCTACTTCACCCTTCTAACAAGCATTAGCTAATTGTTTCTCTAGTATTTAAGACACATAGTTGGAGACCCAATGCTCCTGAGAAATAAACCTAGAGTTTCGCAATCAACCCAAATGCCTTTGCATTCACACTCGTTCATACAAGAAATATGTACTACATTCACACAGAATCCTGTCTTTCCCGAGAACAGTGAACAGTCTGTCCTACCACAGAATTATGACATACGTTAACAAAGCAGCGCTTACCTCTCCTTTGTCCTTCTAACAAGCTCAGAGAGTACCTATTACCTTTCCAGTGATAAGCGTTATCGGAATGCCAGTTGGATCCCTGATACCTAAGACCAGAACTTCACAGGTAACCTTCGCTATCATACACACTTCTTTCACACAGAAAGCGTCTCTAATGGCAACACACGACGATGTCACCGAATCGAACCCAGACAATGTGTTGTGCAACTTCACTTGTCACACGTTTCCCCTGTGTACCTACAGGGCAACAACAACTCCGTCTTTCCCGAGAACAGCGCTTACCTCTGCTCTACTACGGAACCGTTACAAACTTCCGACTTCCTACATCCCAGAAGCCGTACAAACAACGTATAACTCAACGTAACTCAACATACAGTGTTAGTACATAATCAATACCAATCAATAACCAAAATCAATAAGCAATGTACAAGCAATAATCACTAAATCAAACAATAACAAACCATCATTCTGCTACCAGAAAAACTGATCCAGCGCAGAGTGCAAAATCCCACCCTACTGCCACGGACTTAAATGATCTCACACATGCACACTATTCATACATTCGCTGGTGGGGCCTATAATACCAACACACACTTACCATTAGTCCGTGCAAGAGGCGATTATCCTCCTAAGCGCTGAATAATGAGGGAGGAAGATACCATTTTACCCTAATGATCAACACACCTATAAACCCTTCTAATACTCATTAGGCCCTAGACTTCCACATTTGGTATTATCCTCCCAAAAACAGGGATGGATCTGTTAGTTGCTGCATTAGTGAAATCCTAATTCCCTAATCAATCTTTACATTAACACATTCCAATGAATAAACAACCCGACTCATTTCTGAAGTTATTTAAATCCAAATTTATATTAATATTGCAGATTAAATCATTCATTTGATCAAGTTGCCATTCATATTTACCTATTCTGGCTAAAGTCGTCCTCTATGTCAAATCTGGCAGTCTCGCAAATCTATGCCCATCAATTTAGCAGGTAAAGTTCATCAGGAATTTGGGCATTAACTCAGTCCATCAGAGAATTGGGCTAACCGCTGTCCTGCAGTGTCACCGTCCTCTCCGTCAGCATGTCATCAGGAAATCAAAGGAGCGACCATCGGATCTAATTACCTCTCTATTCTACCATAATTTATAGTAAAATTGATGATAAAAAGTAACACATTTTGAACATCCGAGTTCGCTGATTGGACTATCGGGGATCATCCTCTCTGTTCCCATAAAGTTTAGTCCATGATGTCAGCATACTTGCTGGTTCTTGTTCTTTTGTAAAGTCTTTTGTTCATAACGTTGGCACCGCTCCCAGTGGTCTTGATAAGTACATCTTGCCTGGGGTCAGGACGGGGCCATTGTTGCTCATCTTTAGCGCAGGCGCACTTCACCCAAGCCTTGTTCAGCGTTGGCAGTCGGGTTAGGCACCGCAGGAAGCCATCTTTTTGGTAGGCCAAAATGGACAACTTAGCAAAGGAAACACAAAACGTAATTAATACATAGAAATGACTAATTAAATGTTATTCCCTTGCTAATACCCATATGTGTGTGTATTTATCTAGCAAAAGCAACACTCATTGCGGATTATACTTACAAAATAAAGCACGAATCACAATTACATCACTGAAGCATCATATATCATACAATGTTCTATTTATCTATCATTAATATGCGTACGAATATTAGTTTACGTCATTAATTAAGCCATGCAGATGCAAATCCCACGTGTATTTCGATCATTAATAAGGTTGGTTAGTCATTTCCACATCACTCCAAACCATTAGTACGATTATAATTAATTAATTAATCTAATTAATAAAATGACATGCAAAATGGGGTGGGTATACAAAATTTTGCATTACCCGCTCCAGCAATTACACTTAGTAGTCCGTCCTATTGGACTTATGTATCCTCCCATGAGGACTGCCCCTGTTGCATGTGCTCTTAATTTTTAAGTTATTTAGTATACTTTGAGAACATTCTTTTTTTTGTTGGCCTGCCTCTTCTCATTTTATGTGTTAATGCTTTGTTTACTTTGTGTACCGGCTTGTTCCTTTTTTGTTCATGCACACTTTTTACTTTGTTGCAGAGTGCATGGGCTTTCCTCACTCAGGTTGGTGTCCACTTCATACAGATGCTCACTTTCTTACCTGTTATTTGTAAGAAAGCAGCTGTGAAAAAGTGCTCCCCTGGCCCAACTACGTGATGTGCCTTAAGGAGTGGTGACAAACACGCTTGTTCTTTTTTCCATCAAGATTATCTTTAAAATCGCACAAAGGCACTGATGAATTGCAGATTTTTTGTTGGCTTTTGCCATTGCTTTACTCACATTTCTCAGTTTGGCATGTATCAGCATTTTATTTTTATCAGACACGGGGAGAGATGACGCCAAGACTCGAACCCTGTTTCCTGGTTTCCAAACTCGGGCAGAAGCTCTGAAGATTATCACATATCCTCTCTCCGAAACAGATTTTTTTGCAGGACTTGTCTGTGCTTCCCTCTGGCTATGCAACTGCCCTTAACCCATTCCTCCCTATTGTTTCCCTTAAGTCCCCCTCGTGAGTGTATGAGAAGGGCGTTCCCTTGATTACACAGAAGTGTGCAATTAGGAGGTGGGCAGTGGTGAAGCGGATAACACTTTACTCCTTTTCAAGGCCCCAATGCCCCCACAAAGAGGAGAACTCTGACAACCTGTATTACTCCATTAGGCAACAAGGGCAGACTTGAAGCATTTGCAGGAGTCACCATATTGGCTTTCCCAGGTGCATGGCGAGATGTGGCATACAGCGGTAGAGTGTTTGGAATGTGAGTACTAAATACCGATACCAAGTTCGTGTTATCAGGTGATACTTGTTTGTGAGGCAGCAAAGGGGTGAGAAGGAATTGCTGTGTTGGCATAATCTTATATACACTGAGTCACTCAGGAGTTTGTGTAGTGTATTATCATTTGCTTCCTTTTTGTAACACTAACTATTATAAGTGCGGGCAATTACTCAATCATTTTAAGCTATTAAGCAATGCCTCATTGGTTCCAGTACAGAATACAGGTATTACACCCTTGGAGAAAATTGCTTTTGGCACAGAATATGTAGCTCTCCCTCTGGGGGTTTTGGTTAAGGATAACTAGTCGAATGGTAAAATCTAAGAATAGAGAATACAGTTGAAAAAATGGTAATAAGTGAAGGGTGTGCCTCTACATATTGACCAATTTTCAATGTATGTTAACACATGGCTAAAATGTTTCAGTTAGCAAAACATGTAGTATAATTACATAAGCTCCATTCAATTTTGTATCCAGTTATCCTTTGTGAAATGGTGTGTGCTATTCAGGCCTTAAAGACACTACACATATTTTTTGACTAACTGAAATCATGTGCCAGAATGTTATTGGTGTTAGATTTGAGAGGTTAGACCAATATTTGCAGTGGTGGAATTTAATCTTGTATGACGAAGGTGGTTATGGACCTTAGGTTATGATCTTAGCAGCCATCAACTGTAGAAAGTAGCAATGGCATATAAAAGAGAGAATGAATTAGTATGTGGATGATAGTCTTTTGATCATAGATGTAATTCATGGTATTGTACATTATTAGATGTGTCACTGTATGTGTGCAACCAAGTTTTATTCACTTATTTACTTTACATTTTTCTATATAATACTTTAAGATTTAATGTTAACTGAACTTAACAGTGAACTGAACTGTGGAGATGAAAGTTTGTCTTTACATTTAAATAACTGGAAATGAGGGCCTAAGGCCTTATTTATGAGTGTCTTGTAAATTGCCAGCATCTGGACAAACCATTGTTTGCACCAGAGTCAGAATTATAAATGTGTCTGATTTTAACAACAATCAGATTTTTGACAAAATAAATGTTGGTAGGTCCACCCGGAAAAACAAATCCCAGATGAAAATAATCCCCCTGAATTGGCTATTTCTCATGACTCAGAACTAGACAGTAAAACTATATTTTACTGTAATCTAGCTCCATTAATGAATATACACACTTAACTTTAGTTTACCTGTTAATAGATACCGGCCCTTGAAAGGGCTAAATAATCAAGGCATTTAGGTAATATCCTTGCTCGTATGAAAGATTCCACTATTTACAGGTGTCTTCTTTTCCTATTTTACATAATTTGGTATTTATGTGTATCTATTCAAAAATTCATAAAAAGTTTTAATACAAATTTCATTATTTTCTGAATACCTTGGCCTACTTAGCTTTTCCTGTTATTTTCCCAAAGTAGATCTGTTAATTCCTGAAATTTTCCATAGAGAAGCTCCATCATTATGATAATAAGTGATTTCCAGCATTTTACACACCCATCTCAGGCTTTGATAGCAAGTGCCTTATTATGGGTAAAAAACACATGTATTTTAAGTTGTCTATTCATAGTGAAGAGACATTTCCAATGACATGGTTAAAAGTCTTCTCCCATCCTATAACATTTAGTTATTTTATGAGCTGAAGCATAATAAAACCAACTTTTCAAGACTTGTAAAGTAGCACCAGTAATAGTACTTCTTTTTATGAGGTCATTCAAATCTCTCCTGCCTCACATTTATTGTGAGAATTGACCATGGTACCTTTGTCCTCTTTCCTTCCACTCTCAGGAAATCAGATTCTTTTGAATGAAAGTAATGTGATGTAACAAAAAGAATACTAAAATGGGAAATGTTTGGCAAAATGCTCATATTTTACTCCAAATATCTGAAAATGCTATTATTTAAATAGACAGACCAACCTGAATTATTTCATCATACCCTAGAAAAAGAAACCTTTGTAATAACAGTTGTCCTGTATTCTGAAATATAGCTAACATCATTCAAAATGATAAACCAAGCTATCTTAGAAGTAACTGGCTCTGATATGATAAGAAAACTAACAAGTTAAGTAATCAAAGCAAGGAAGTCCTTAACAGATATGTTACATCCTTTAAGTGCAATATATATCACACAAAAAGAGGGATGGAACTAGGAGCCATTAAAGGTCCAGTGCACATGCTCCTAATGCATACATTTTAAACCAACAAAAGGACACTGTTCCTAAAGCAGGGTGCAAATAGTCACCCATGCTTGAGGGTGCAAAAAGTCAACCATACATTAAACAAGAAAAAGAAATAAGAACAAAAAAATGAAAAAGGATAAACCTTAGGTAAAGAATACCCACAAGTGGTGGGAAAAGACAATTTTCGTCCTCGAATGCCCTCACACATCCCAAGGGGTGTCATGCTTCATCATTGGGCAGTTGCTCCTCGTAGGGCCGGTGCTGCAATTCCCTACGGGCCCCCCATAGGGTCACTTTATCGGGGATCTTTTCAAGGACTGCCGGATGGTGCATGAGGGTGTGTGGGGAGTGGGTCCAATGAGGGTAAAAAAGGGAAATGTGCGTGCAAGACACCCGGGCATAGTGTGGCTTTGGGGCAATGTTTTATTTAGCGTTTTTTGGCCTGCGAAGGGTACAACATTTACATTGTTGCTGCATGTTGACCCTTTTTTAATTCATTTATTATTTTGCACGCACATTTCCCTTTTTTACCCTCATTGGACCCACTCCCCTTACACCCTCATGCATCATCCAGCAGTTTAAGTTTTTGGATGCAGATCTGATTTGCCATATATTTCCTACATTTCTTTTGGGTTGACTGGGGCTCCACAGTGTCCCCTGTCTTCTGCTCACTGTTTTTAATAAGGTTTCCCATAAGAGGTCATTGCTTAAACCTACATTATTGTATGGTACTGTTTGACAAGTGGTCTGCAAATTATCAGTGTTCATATGAGAAAAGGAACACTGGCACCACCCTCATTTACCCTACTTAATCTATATTCAATTCTTGTTTCCTATTTAACCATTCTTTGGTTGAGAGATGATAGTGATAAATTCACCGATGCGCACTGGTCAGTTCCTGATATATTCAGTTTACAGTGCTCCCATATTCATTGCCATGCCACCATTGCCCTAGGCGACCCTTATTTCCAGCATCTTTTATGGGGCAGGGAGGAGATTGGAATATCCGATGCTAGTTTTCCTAATATGGCACTTCCAAGCTCTTCTTCCAACCAAACATTTTACTCTTACTGTATGTAACAAGCTGTGACAAAGTCCACGATTCTCGATTTGCACTATGTCTACAATCAAGACCACTAAAGGTCCAGGGGCAGCTATATGAGCTTCAAATGCAGAGACACAAATGTTTACGGAGACATGCGCACAACACACATGCCAGTGCTAATGCAGGCACAAGTGAATACACACGTGGGACAGTTACAGTACTTGCAGCAGTGTAATCCTACATTGGTTTGGAGTTATGCCAGGAGGTACTTAGAACAGTTAGATGACAAGTGTAAAACTACTAGTGCCCTTGGCCATCTGAAGATGAAAAACGTGTAAGAACAGACTCTCCTACTGAGCTTGATGTGATGACAAACCCACTGCATGAAAAGCAGATCAATTTCATGACAGATATTAATTTAATGCCAACAGTTTCCCTTTGGCTTTTACTTATAAGAATACGTTCTACACACTTTTACTTCAGTGAACCAACACATTCCTCTAGAATGAGATATCACTTGAATTTAATATATTTTATTGTTTGATAGTAAACTGTAAAGGCTTGAAAAACCTGATATACACCAGCAGACTAGATGTAGTCACCAGGAGAACATACTAAACAAATCTTAACATGCTGTCAGATATATAATATGGAAACACATTGGTGGTGATACAATGTCACCCTACTGAACAATTCACTAATGCTCACATCACCTTAGTCCATTGCACACCTGTTTGTGAACCTCAGAGTACCGGAACATTTTTCTTCATAACCATAAAAACACACTTAGCACACCTACTGATGTCTACAAAAGGAGCAGTTACTTCACCTGCAGCCATTATGCAAACCAAATGTCATCAAAGTTGTGAGAACTTGGATTATTATAAAGGGAAGCATTATACCACCTACGGGAACAATTAAGGACCTTTGTGAGTAAAGCAGGTTTCAAAAAGAATTCTGGCTTACCATTTGTAGCTTTGGCATAACATGTATGCTCTTCTCACATAAAAGTGCATGATAAGTGTGCAAACCAGCATCAAACAATATTAAAGTCAAGAAATCAAACAATAGAATTTCCAAAAATGTTTAGTAAAACTGAGAAAAATGTTATGCATAACATAAAACAACAAAATGATAACAGAATTCAAAAGTCAAAAAGCTCTAAGAAACACCAAAGCGCCAAAAGTAGCCAATTGGTCCTTGTGACCAGGTTCTAAGTGAATTTTCAGGCTTTATTAAGCTTAGGCTGGCTATGTTTAGTGAGTCACCCAAGGCAATAGTTTGACCTCTACATTTATTCTTCAAAGTAGAACTTGAAATTCTCCATCAGGGCAAGATAGGACAGTTTGGCAGATGAGGGCTGCTTGAGGCCAGATTTGATGAAGCTGAGGTTCCAATGACAACTTCAGTTTTGATACCAGTGTCTCTGAGTGGCATCCGCTAAAAAATTTAACCTCTAAACGACTGGGAAAGATTGAGGTTTGACACCAAAACACCAAGTGAGTTCAAATTAAATATAATAACCTCCAGTAGGGCAAAGATAGCAGCAGTAACTACAAAAAGTTTTATAAGTTTGGATACCTGCAGTCCAGCTGAAGTTTGAAATTCCACAGTAGAAAGCTTCAAAAGGTGGCACCTTGACTCCTATAGTCACCTCTTAGTCAGGTTGGCTTGGCATCTCACGTTGAGAAATTCTCTAATTCCCAACTTCTTTCTTTACTGAAGTCCTTTCGCTGAGTCATTAAACTCTCCTAGTGTAATGAACAGCATTGATGGCACAGGGGTGCAGGCATTAGTAGCAGAATGCTTGTTCAACGACTTTAATTAGCCATTTCATATCCATATTCCTGCTCACTGGTCAGCTAGATCATCATGTAAAATGTACTTTCCCGTGACTGTTGATGGTCAGTTGGACTGACTCTTGGGAAGCTCTTCCAAAGGTTGGGTACAGACAAAATCAGGTCCAAGCCTCGGTACTTTCTATAGCAGACACATACAGCAGGTAATTCCAATGCTATTCCTTTCAAAGTCCAGTTCGGTTCTGAGGTGTCTGGAGTGGAATTCTTTCTTATAGTGACAACTGACTAGTGACTTGTGATGGGCTTCAGCATTATCCTAACTCCGGGGCCGATTCACAGAACTGATCTGAAACAAAATCCTAAACGTACTACTTTTGGTATTCACAGACGGCATTTAGTAGTAGTAAAGTTAGGACTCCTAACTTTACTACTACTAAACTGAGACAAAATGCTAACTTTACGACTTTCGGTATTCACAAAAGGCATTTAGCAGTATCAAAGTTAGAAGTCCTAACTTTACTACTACTAAATGCCTTTTGTGAATACCAACAGTAGTAAGTTTAGGATTTTATCTCAAATTAGTTCTGTGAATCGGCCCCAAAGTTTTCACATTTTACTTCATCCTTCTTTTGCAGCATGCCCACTACTTACTGAAAGAGAATACCAAAATAAACAATTATCAGGATTTAAAGGGTTACACGGCAACTGTGTGGATCTCCTCTCCCATGGTCTTTTTTTAAAATTGAAATGAGATGTTATTGATCAAAAGAGTTGGAGGAAAAATAGAGTTTGTGTTGACTCCCCTTAACCATAAGCAACAATACATATACAGCACTTAGCAGGAACCATAAATAACTTATTTTGAGCACTCTGCCTCTTAAGAAAGAGTTCTCCAAACTAGGCAACTAGAAAAGACCACACACTTATCCTTAGTACTGCACTGACACCATTACCAATAAATGAGAAACTATTCATGTTCATAAGGAACAAAAAATACAAGGAAATAAAAATAGTGATCACATAACCGGTAGTGTTTCAACTCTTGCCCTCGCAATCATACTTTTGTCCCTACCTATCCAATTGGATGGTGTTGCTGCACTATAATCCAGGATCTCGGAATAGCATGGCACTTTATCCACATATTTGTGAAAAGAATTCCCCCCAACTACACATTAAACTCCTGATTTACCTATCCTTCAAAGAGCAGGATATTCAGTTATTCCCACACTCTCATGCACACATCACATCAACAATACAATATCTTGTGACAGAAATGTTACCCAACAGTATAACACATTCCTTACAGATGCCAACAACTACAATAAGTACAGGACAAACCAGAAAGTCACACTGTATTCTTACACGCATTACACAACAGCAAAGACTCAAAGGTGGCAAAGCAAAATGTAACGCAGCCAGCCAAGCCCTGGACAATCATTCTCTGGCATAAAAGGTTTATGTCTTACTTAGACACAAATAACACATAGTGAAGATGGCATGCAAGTTCAAACAAAAGGACCAAACAGTTATGCTCCCACTAAATATATAAGAACCATCAGTTCACAGAACAAACCCAGCAGCACAGTGTCCAGGCAAAATGATAAAAGCGGATATATATGTCTTTGGTCTGAATTCCCTATACCTAAAACAAAGACACCATACAAGTTGATAAGAGAGCTACAAAACTACGCAAGTTGCATAAATGAACGGCATGAATCCTGATAACATAACATAACGTGCTATGAAATGAGACCTGTTGTCATTTGTGAATACTAGCTCTGAATTAATATGCATTTAATTATGTCTGATCACTTTGTCATAGTGGATCTGGGCTCAAAACCTACTACCATCTTTTATGTCAGAAATACTCTAGAGGCAAATGTTTCCCATTGGAGGTCAATGGTATCTAAAGACTTGGGGCACTCTGTATGAATCTCCATCTCTGTTAGAACCGGGAGTCTCCAATTGGCAGTGTTATACACCCTGTCCAAGTAGGTACCCTTCCTTCTAGTCATGATAAGGGAATTATATCCCAAGATAACCCCTGCTACCCCCCTTTGTAGCCACGCCTATCTCAGAGTGTCCCCTCCAGTTGAAAAGTGGGGAGAACTACCCATCCTCCTGGGAGTTCTCATCACTAAGGCAGAAGAATCTGTACCAGCCATCTGAGGGGCCTGTTGTCTCTCTGAACGTAGAACTGAGTCTCAAACATTTAGGGTCTTAGCTTCTTCAATGCCTAGACCAGAGCAAAAGCTTCTTGCTCAATTACATTCCACCTCTGTTCTCTGGGAAGTTACCTCCGGCTAATGAAGGCTAAGGGTTGGTCCAGGCCCTTATTGTTCACTTGTGAGAGTACAGTCCCCAAACCGTGCTCTGAAGCATCAGTCTGTAGAACAAATTCTTGGGAGAAGGTGGGTGCCTTGAGCAAGGGCGGCGTGCATTTGGCATATTTCAGGGTATCAAAAAATGTCGGACGGGCATCAGTCCAGATTACTTTCCTTGGCTGCTTCCTGGAAGTCAGCTCAGTCAAGGGGCAACAATGGTGCCATATCCATTGACAAATCTCCTGGTGGGGTCTAAAAAATCTATCACCTCAGTCTGGGTCTTGGAGGACTCCCGTGCCAAAATGAAGTCAATCTTAGGTTGTAGGGGCGCCACCTGGCCTATTCCTACCTGGTGCCCTAACTACACCAAGGACCCCTGCCCTATCTGGCACTTACTGGCCTTGATAGTGCAGCCTGCATTCTGCAGCACCTTCAACTCTTCCCAGAGGTGGTGCAAGTGATCTTCCCAAGTGGAACTGAACACTGCGATGCCATTCAAGTTGGTAGCACGGAAATCTTCCAGTCCAAGCAACACCTGGTTGACTAACCTCTGAAATGAGGTAGGGGTGTTCTTCAACACAAAGGGCATCACCCAGAACTGGTAGTGCCCCTCTGAAGTGGAGAACACAGACATGTCCTTGGCCCCATCGGTCAAGGCAATCTGTCAGTGCC
This sequence comes from Triturus cristatus, assembly GCF_964204655.1. Lineage (NCBI taxonomy): Eukaryota > Metazoa > Chordata > Amphibia > Caudata > Salamandridae > Triturus > Triturus cristatus. Next base: position 845,658,413 of record NC_140587.1, on the reverse strand, counting down.
CAGAAGTTAAGTCAAACGTACTAAAGAACTTGGCAGCTCCCAGCCGGTCTACGAGCTCATCAACTGTGGGGATGGATTGCATGTAAGTCTGGATGGTGGTATTGAGCCCACAGTAGTCCACATAGGACCACGGTCCAGGTGTGGCACCAGGTGCTGCAGCCTTTGCGACCAACACCACTGAGCTGTCCCAAGGACTGTTGGTGGGCTCTATCAACCCAAATGCTAAATCTTAGAAACGTATTTTTTGATGCTACCTTTGACCTTGTCAGTCAAACTGCAAATCTTGTGTTTTACAGGAGGACTGTCCCCAGTGGCCACATCATGGGCTCACCAATTAAGGACACCTGGGGTCAGGCAAAACAGAGTGGCAAACTCTTCCAACAGCTAGTGACAGTCACTCTAATGTTCTGAGGTCAGTGCAGGGGAGAGATTTACATCTTCCACTGAGCCATCTGGCTCCTTGGCAGACAGGAGGTCAGAAAGGGGTTCGCTCTCCTCTTCCACCCCATCATCTGTCACCAAGAGCATGTTCACTTCAGACCACTCAAAGTGAGGCTTGAGGCGGTTCACATGCAGGACTCTTAAAGGGTTCCTTGGCGTCTGCAAGATCACCAGATAGGTAAAATCACTCTTGTGCTCAGCCATCTCAAAAGGCAAGTCCATTTGTCCTGGACAGCACAAGGCTCTACTGGGACCAGAACCCACACTTTCTGGCCAGCTTGAAACGCAATCAGAGTGGCATTTGGATCATACCAACGTTTAATATCTTCCTGGGTAGGTTCTAGGTTCACCTGGGAGAGCTTTGTGATGCATGACATCTGGTTTCTGAACTCCAGCATGTAGCTAAATACATCCTGGGGAGGTTTACTGCGAGCTTTCTCTCAGCCTTCTTTTACCAGACTAAGATGTCCTCTTACAGAAGAGGTGTTCAAACGTTTTCTTCTCCGTGCCTCCCCTAAGCAAAATGTTTTAAGGTTGGGCTCCCCTCCAAAATTTTATAGAAAGGATTTGGGGAGGGATGATCAGAGGGTGGGCTATAGTTGGGGTGCTGTGGACCCCAGTAAACTCCACCTGCTGCATTAATGATGGCTGTAGCCCTGAGAAGCAAGTTATCTCCTCTACTTTAAATCCTTCACCACCATATCTGACCATCACTTCAATCTTGAAACAAGTACGGTCTGTTTGTGAAGGTCATACATATGTCAGTTAAAATGAGTGCACCATTTTAATGGGCACATATAAAAATATTTACACTGAATATAGTCTGAATGCTTAGCTCTAAAATGTGCATTTTTAAAGCACTTGTTTATCTTAAACTGTATTTTGCAGCAGCCTGTTTTATACAGTGTAATGCATTTTAAAATAATGGCATTCACAGTGCTTTCCGTTGTAAACTGGGACCTTGTAGCACTATAAAAAAGTCACTATTCCTCACTGCACCAATCCAGATTTAATTCTGTAACACTCTGGTTGCATACAAAGACATCTGCAGTGATCACATTAGGACAACTAAGGTTTCATAAGGTAAAAGATTATATTTCCTTTATGATTAGTTTAACTTGCATTTATTTTTTATTTGAGGGGTGTGCATGTTTTTCTATGCAGTTACCCGAAGGTGAAGAAAAAAACAATAAAATGCCGAATTGTTTCTATTTATTAGCCATGTCTTTGACCCCGACTTCACACTCACTGACCCTGCCTTATGTCACTCAGTAGTACCATCCTCACACTTTTTATGGGCTTTAACTGCTGCATGTAAATGTAGACAGCATAGAAACACAGTTTTCTAGCTTCCAGGCTATCTTCATTTACATGCAATTCCAAACCCATTTGTATCCCCAGGAACACATCACGGCCCCTCAGGTGGGCACGCCCCATAGTTTGAAGACCTCTTTCTTAGAGGATGCCCATACAGCAATTTAAAGAGGCTGAACCCTAAGGATTTCTGCTGTACCCCCCTGTAACCAAGGAGAAGGCATGTCAAGAGGATGTCCCACTTATGCCTCATGGGTTCTGCCAGACCCTAACAGGGTACGGTTCAGTCTCTCAACCAAACCGTTACCTTGGAGGTGGTAAGGAGTGGTGAACGTATAGGTTACAGCACACTCCTCCCACGAAGACATCATATACTTGGATATAATTTTGGTACCCCTAGAGAGGTGGCCATCCCCATGAGACGGCGACTGGTCGAGCTGAAGATCCTCCATCAAGTATATTTATAAGCAGGCATTCTAGTTCAAATGGGCAGACGGACAGACCCCTTGTGTCTCCCACAATGTTGCCAGGAAGGAACCATTTTTCACATCATATGGGACTGCCCAGTGGCTAGAGTATATTTATACTAAACAAATGGGAAGGGCCTGGGGTAAGACACTGACGCCCACTCCGAAAATCTGCTTACTCAATGTATGGGATGCCACTGACCTTACACAGACCGAGCAAACATGGGCCTCGGTGGGATGGGCCATTGCGAGACGCAACATTGCACAGAAATGGGAGGCAGGGGTGATGCCCACTATTCGTGACTGGGTTGCAGACATGGATAGGGCCATGATTGCAAACAAAAGATGTCTTTAAACACAGGGAATGCCCTTGGAAGTGGGGTATGTGGAACAAGTACCGAGGGGATATATGTGTGTCTCCAACAGTTGAAATGCGACATGATAGATTGAGATTTGATGATGCGCTCTCTGACAGTAGGGCCACCTCTGGGCGGGGGATCGTGCTGTAATCAATGAATTTACTGTTGATATCACTAATGTAACACTGATAAATCAATGACGATCATGTACATGTTCATCTCATGCATGCCATATTGCCAATGCAATGCTGTGCTGTTGTTTATGTTTTCCACAATAAAACAGATTATAAAAAAAAAGTTGGTATCCTGATCAGATACCACCTCTCTGGGAAAACCCACTTAAGAAACGATCCCCATCAATGACCGGCTTAGCACAGGGGGGCTGTCATTATTCTGAGAGAGATAGTCTCCGAGTACCCACCAAGACCAGGATACACCTGGTACCTAGGGCTGTCTTGGTGTCCATTGGCCCCACAATGTCAAATCCCATCTGCAAAAAAGGGGTGCTCAACACAGGAAAAGGTTGGAGAGGAGCCTTAGCTTTCCTCCCACTAATACCACTTGCCTGCCAAGTTTGGCAAGATCTACAATGTACATCAGAGTGCCTTCGCATTTGGGGCCAAAAGAAGTGGGTGAAAATCCTGTCAAAGGTTTTACCCCTCCCTAAATGTCCTACCAAAGGCACATCATAAGCCAGATCCAGTAGGAAGGATCTGAAGCCCTGGGTTACCACAAGAACACAGGCTGACCCAAGTTCAGCAACCTTAGGCTCGTTTTACTGGAGACCATTCTCCCAGTAGATCCAATGTGATCCAGACTGATCACCAGCTGCCTGATTTGCAGTCTGTGGCTGCAAACCAACAAGAGTAGGGCATTCCATCTGCTCCTTGCAGGGTCGGCTCAGGTAAGTCTCCTAGTTGGGCCACTTGCTCCCCTGTGGGTTCCAGGGCATATCCCTTAAGGTCAGCCTCCTCCTGGACTGTGGGAACTTCAGGGATGCGTTTCCTGCACCTCTTGCATCTCCTCTTTCTGGAAAGTACCTGTTCCAGGCTCCAAGTCTTCTTGATCACCTCTACTGACTGCCATTGACCGAGTGGTCACACATGCCCTCTCAGGCAGACCCATCATCTAGAGATGAGACCGGTGTTCTACCTTCTTCTAATGGAAACTCTCCAGGTCATTGCCAAGCAGACAATCAACAGGCATGGTTAGACTCACAACTACTATCTTAGTACCTGAGACCCCATATTCAAAGGGGTCCTGCGCCACCGTACACAGGTGCTCAGAGTTGTCTCCTGTAACTGCAGTGTGAAGATTATTGGGGAGTGCCAGCTCCGTGGACACCCAATGACAGATGTCACACTGGCTCCTGTGTCTCTAAGATCCTCCCCTCTATGTCCATTGATGGTCACCCACTGCCTGTATTTCTTAGTGTTGTTGGCACAAGGGTCCTCTAGATCATCTCACTGTCCCCTAGTGAGACAAGGGTCATCTCAGCTGGCTCCCACCCATCACCTGGCACCATCTCCTCCAGAAGCGCTACACTAACCAACCCATATGACTATGCACCAGTGGGTGCCGGTGTGTACTCGGGACACTTAAGTTCCCTCTCATGTGATCTTCCTGACCACATGCAACACACTTACAAAGTCCCCTCTCTGCAGACTACCCAAGAGATCCAAGGTTTCTGCCACTCTGGACCTGGGAATCTTTACTCTGGAAATGAGATTGGGGCCCTTTGGAGAATGCCTTATGTTTACCCTTGCCCCCCACTCTTTCACTGGGGGCCTTGCCCACCCTTGGCTGACTCTCACACATACCTCTTATAGACCCTCGTACTCGTCCTGGGGTCCACCTCCTGAGCAAGCTTCCTGGTTGGCAGTCAGTTTGCTATCCATCAGATGCTGGCACATCTCTGTCAAACAAAGACTATACAAGTGCTGCCAAGCAATCCAACCAAGTATTCGAATCAGTTTTCTTAAAAGACAGCATTATGCAGGACCTCCACAGTCTATTCAGATGCTAGTGACAACTCCTCCTACCTCTCTATCCTAGGATGGCTCATCCGCATTTGCAGGGCACACCTCAGCTCCCTTTGTGTGAGTGTCTGTATTGAATGCGCAAACAGCCCCTTTCAGTCAAAAACCAGATGGTGAATCCACAAGCAAGCAGAGGCACACAGGATGGTTGAACAAGAAAATGCCCACTTTCCAAAAGTGTCATTTTCATACACAAATTTGAAAAACAACTTTACTAACAGATGTGTTATTAAATTCTAAGTCCGAAAATCCAAACTTTAAATCTCTAGCTGTTCCCAATTGACAGTTACACTTGTAATGGAGCTCCAATGATAGCCTATTAGAGCGCTAATCCTTGTAATAGTGAAAAATGAAATACACAGTATTTCACTATCAGGATATGTAAAACACACCAGTACATGTCTTACCTTTCACATAAACAGCACCCTGCCCATAGAGGTACATTGGGCCAACCTTAGGGGTGCCTTACATGTAATAAAAGGGAAGGTTAAGGCCGGGCAAGTGGGTGCATTTTCCAGGTCAACATGGCAGTTAAAACCTGCCCACAAACAGTGCAGTGGCAGGTCTGAGAAACATTTGAAAGGTTACTTGTGTGGGTGGCATAATCAGTGCTGCAGACCCGCTAGTAACATTTCATTTACAGACCCTGTGCACACACAGTGCCTTTTAATAGTGATTTACCAGTAAATAAAATATGCCAATCATGGAGAACCAATCAGGATTACAATTTACACAGTGAGCACTGGCACTCTGGAGCTGATTAGCTGTGGCAAAGTGCCCAGAGTTCCTAAAACGGCGAAAACGAAACCCAGCACACAGTCAATAATACAGGAGGTAGAAGCAAAAACACAGGGGAAAACACTCCAAGGATGCCAGGTCTAACAATCCCCCATAGATCCTTGCTAATAGCATTGACAGTACCAAACTATGGTCTTTACACGTGGAAATGCTAACTCTTACTCACAATTCATCATTGTTTACAGGTATATATGAGACATCAACATGCAACAAAAAACAAGGTTCTCAGGCAAAATATATTCAAAAAGAAATGTCACAAGTGTTAACTATCAGCAGGTGTATGATCCTTATTTTTTTACTTTTATGTCGCACCATCGACGATTTTACAATTACATATAGTCATTGACTGGCTTCTCATTTGAGAAAATAGGAAACATCATTTGAGAAAATAGGGAACATCATAAAGCATCTGAAATTACTTCCAATTAGAGCATTTTGGAAACAAACACTGCCTGTATTTGTTTTGGTTTAGTAGTATAACATTTCCTTTTATTGTTAGACCTATCTCTCTGCATTGTTTTCTTTTCATTAAGGAATCGTTTTGGATCCAAAATTAGATCTGGCATGAAAGTTAATTCTAATTCTTACTTCAGGCCCATTTGCCGGGATCCATCTTTTGTTGAATGGCTTATTCAAAGTCAGCCCTTAGGGTTGTCTTGCTTTGCTGGTTCACACAGTCTGTAAACTAGTTTTGAACAAATGTGATAAATTATGTTCAGCCACTGCAGAATTGGTAAAGTGTGAGCCCCATTCAAAACTGGCTATTGAATCCGATTAAAAGCGTTTATTGAAACATCTGCCTCTAGTTTTTTGCCAAATGGCTGTTGCTGAATATTTCAAATTAATGCAAAATGAATAAGAAACCTTATTATATCCATACCAGTACACAATATTGCGTTGTATCGAAAAAATGTCATAATTTTCAAACTGCAAATATTTAGCGACGCAATTCCTTTAACTGGGAATATTTCTGTCAAAATAGGAACACACTAAAGTGTTCCTATCTATGTATATTTGATTTGATTTCTAAAACTCCACTATGTCATATTGTGAACAAGTCGGACTACGTTCAAAACCATAAAAGTCCATATACAAATAAAATGAATGTTCTTTGTGATATTTATGTTGCGCTCAGGGCAGTTTAAAAACGTATTTCGTTTATCTTGGCAGATGTAATGTTAATCAGTTGGTCCACTATCTCTGATGAGTGATGAATACATTCAAGATGAGCTTGTCGGATTGTGAACTGCGTTGGCGTTAGCAATTTAGGGGCAGATTTACAAGGACTGGAGCATCCCTGCATATCAGCAGGGATGCGCCAGGTGAGATGCGTCATGCAAGTTTACCCTTCCGCCATCAGAGATGCACCGCATTAACAATGCAGCGCATCGTGGCGCATGGCTAAACAGTTGCGTGACGCATCTGATGGCGTAAGGGTGGCGCATTGCTGGAGTCGTGTCGCAAGAGCGACGCAACTGCAGCAATGCTCAGGGGCTGCCCATACCTAACATGCTGCGTCACGCCTTACGCCTGCTTCAAGCAGGCGCAGGGTTTTGACGCAGCGGCGTCAGAAAAGTGACTCAGTGAAATCTCATCACTTTTCCGAGGCTTTATCTGACGGAACGCCCACCCTGCATACATTAAACCTGACGCAGGTTTAATGTAGCGCAGGGCTTTACAACGTGACGCATCTCCCTAGATGTGTCACATTGTAAATAAGGCGCAACATGGCGCATGGTTTATGCCGCCACTGCGTCACAGAAGTGGCGCAACGGCAGCGTAAATGTGTCGCAAGGGGCTTGTAAATCTGCCCCTTAAGGTTTATAATAGGTTAAGTTGACTAACATCACATACCGTACTTTATAGGGACGTTGCTCAACATCAACACTGTATGTCTGTAACATTTGTACTAAAAACTTACATAAGTACTCTTTATATTTTATTTTATGTACTATACATTTTAATTGCTTTTTTAATCACAACAAGAAAACCCTTGAATTTGACAAACACACAGCAAATTCCACACAAGAAAATATATGGGAACGCTAATACTACAAATAAGAATCTCTGTTGAGTAAATGGTCTCCTTTCTTCACTTTTTTATACATGCTTTGCTAAGGATAACATTTGCTGGTAATATAGTTGCAGGTGATTTCATAGAAAAACAAATTATTAGAAGTACTATTGTGAGATACAATTTCACCAAAACTGTTTAACAGTAATTTTCGAGAAAACAATTAATCAAGAATTGCCTTATACAAGATTTATAAGGTGGAAATTCCATTGCGTTTAAAAAAATTATTCTCTCTTTTACTTTGTGTCTGCAAAGTTTGAATAAAACCTTTTTCGCTGTGCATTCTACCCTTCCCCTGTGTTTTGACTGGGTGATATTTCAATTAATTACTTTGTTGATCTGGGGATTTATTACCTCAAACCCACTTATCTGTATCCTTCACTTTTCAGACCCCCACACTCATTTGACCTCCCCCCTCTCTTTCACCGCCTGCTTCCACAATCCTGCTTCATTATATTTTTGGTGGGATGGTTCACTTCGCTCACCCATTATCTGAATGAATTGATCCCACCATGTGCCTCTTTTTTCATATTTTTACTGGGGGCTTCTTTTGTAAACTAATTTTTCCTTCCAATAATTTCCGTTAGTGCCACATTCTACCATCACCTCTTTCCTAGGCTCGAGTAAAGTTCTAGATACAACTGCAAAATTCATAAATGTACTGATTTTCACATAACTCAAAATTCACAAAATGTCATGGAATGTCACATCTGCAACTTCATATAACTTTTTGCATAAAACACCTTGTGCATATCGGCCAGATATTGGTTTGCACAGAAAATATCTTGGCAAGAAATATTTCCTGCTCAAATCGACTTTGCTCCAGCCAGCATCTCCCAAGACTTGTATCACGCACTTAAAAGAAGCATTTGATTCCCAGCAAATCACATTTGCACTAAAAGTGTAATTTTGCTAATTTATGAAATTCGTTGAAATGTTTTTGTTATTTTTTGAAATTATTAAAACTATGGGCTCCTCTTTAGAGTTTAGTAGACGGGCTAGACTATCGAAAGACATGGCAGATGAGCCACCATATTACAAGTGCATTATAGTTGGTAGCCTAAGATAGGTGGATTGGACATCCACCATGTTTTGATTAAGTATCTTGCCCGCTAAATTTTAAATAAATAAGGCTCTATCTCAGAGGTCTTCAAACATTTTTGCTCTGAGCCCCACTAAGCAAAATGTTTTGATGTCGGGCCCCCCTCCAAAACTGTATGGCAAGGATTGGGGCAGCAGGAGGGACATGGCTGCATGCAAGTGGCAGGTCTTATGAGATGATTTCAGGAGTACTTTTTCTATAGCTTATAAACTGCATTAAATATGAGACTTATAAAACAGCAAATGTGTCAAACAGAAACATTCATTACCCCAAACATACATATATTTGGGGTGGTGTGAGCCTCTCACACTCTTCGACCCCAATGAAACTACACCTGCTGCGCTAATGATAACTGTAGTCCTGAGTAGCAGGCTATGTCCTCTGCATCTTTTACCTCTTCCCCACCATGACGGACCATCACCTCGGTCCTAATGCTAGAAAGGAAAATAAGCTGCCATGCCCCCTTTTAAAGAGTAGATAGTCATAATTGTGGTGCAGTAGCCCCTCAAACCCCTGGGCCCAGTCCTGCTTCATCTGCTTCCTTAATGATAATCAGCAGTGGCCACTTACACTCCTGGAAGCAGTGCCAGCTTCACTAACGAATGAACCTTTAAAAAAAAAAAAAAAAAAAAAACACTTATATTGTCCCCTTCTTTGGGGTATCTCTCTGAAGAAGCTGTCTCTGGCCATTTGTAAACATAAAAATGAGTCCCCATACAGTGCTCCCTATTCTGGGCCTTCTCTTTGACAATATCTACGAATCTCACTCCGTTCATCTGTCTCTTAGACCATTACTGTGAGGCCCCTGGGGTCAAGCTGATTAGGGATCTGCATCTGAATCCAATCCTGCTGGTCTACCTGCCACCCATGGATTCAGGTTTCACAAAAAAACTGCCCCTGAATGGTAATGCTGACTTTGAGGTGCCTCCGCCTGAAAGCGAAGAGTGTGGAGGCAGTGCAGAAAGTAAAAAAAGAAACCAGCCTTCTTACCAGCCGTTAATTGATTGAGTCACTTAAAGCCAGGGTCACTGGAATTATGAGTTTCTGCAGCAGCAGCATTCTCCACATAATTATGAGTTTACGGCATATGCTACATAATCCATAATCTGCAGATTCCAACAAAAGAAACTTGATTCTATCTCACATGGAAGACAATTTACTTAAAACTTGCCATAGTGTTCCAGAGCAGTGGAAGGCCCTTTGCAAAGATTAACAGATAATCTTTTAGGCGCTTACTGCTGTATTTCAGTGTGTTATAGATTTGACACATAACCCACCATCTGCCGCATCATTTGCTGATATTAACAACAAAAAATGGTCCTAGGTCAAACGGTTCAAAAGTTAGTAAAAATGCAATGACACATGGTGCCTTGAGGTGGAAGGCACTTTGCAAAACTGGTCTGGTCTTTTTTCTGTTGCTTATAGTTATATTTCGGTATTAAACTGGTCCTAATGAGGTGCAATCAATGCCCAGACAGTGTTACCAAGTTTTAAAATGAAAACATAATGAAGCAATACTATTAAAAAAATGTGCCGCATAATTTGCCTATTCTTGCCCCATCATTTACTCAACTCTGTCTCATAATTGGGCCCTCTTCTGCCGCATAATTTCAGTGGCCTTGCTTATACTCTGGACCTCAAGCTAAGCATTCTAGGTCTCTGTGAGGTACAGGCGCTCGCCAAGTCTAGAACTAGGCCCGGTAGCTCTCAGGCACCTATGACATTCCTACCGAATGTTAGAACTACCCACTCTTTGATGTGGGCAATTTAAATGTTAACGTTTTTGAAACAAGAAACTATCAACTCTTCATCCGATAATATAACATGACAACCGTGAACCGAGACAAGTGAAAGCAGCAATCCCTTCTCGTGCTCAAAACCAAGACACTGACCAGCAAGACTCATTCTCGTGAAACACAATCAAAAGCATCAAAAATAAACAAGGTAAAACGCAAAGTACAAAAGTTGTATTTATTAATGCACAGTTAAAGCGCACATTCAAACAAACTCTCAAACAAATACAGTTTTCACTGGACAAACACACCACGAACTGATTTCACAATAAGTATTCGTGCAGCCTTTACTTATTGAAACATAGAGAAAATACATCTATCAATGCCTCTTCATCTATGCAGTATTATGTGAGCAGAAAGATGAGCTATGGTGAAGGTGGATTTGACATTTTTTTGCATCAGTGAAAATGTTCCATGTCCCAGCCCCTGTTGGGTTTCACTTGTGTTGTGCTTAATACAAAGCTATTACAATTTTAGACATTTATGTGCGCCCGAGAGTTCTTCTATTAAGTCTGTTTAATAAAACATATGAAATATTTCAAGGGAGTTTCACAGTCTATTCACAAACAATCTTTAAAGGCTAATTGTGAACAGTAAGCGCTGCGACGCCCAGGTTTCCAGGTGACAGCTTCCTTTGAATCATAAATGATTGCCCCCTCTCCCCCCTACTCCCCCACCAACCAAGTAACTGCATATTTAAGTAAAACTTAATTGAAATTAGTGGGGATAAAAATAGATGACATCTCAACGTGAAGAAAGAAAGAGCAGTTGCAATGCAATAGGTCTCGCATTTACGCAAGTTTGAGCTATTGGCATTGTAAATGGCAGCCTTTTATTTATGTTTTGGTTTTTAAAACATAAATAAAAGGCATTGTCATTTACAATGCCAGTAGCTTAAATTCCTGCAAATGCAGGACCTGTTGCATTGCTAATGCTTGTTAGTAATCTCTTTGACCCTGCCAGCCACACTCACTGACCCCCGCCCCTACGGCACTCAAATCACGGGCTCGGTATAAATGAAGACAGCCTGGAAATGCAACAAATAAACATGCCGCACTTCAAGGCCATCTTCATTTGCATATACTTGCAGAGGCATCTGCCCCTCCCTGGGAACCAATCCACGCCCCCCAGGGGGGCGCGCCCCACAGCTCGAAGACCTCTGCTCTATGTTCTTTATGTTTGCTATGGTGTCCACATTTTCCTTTTATCTTAAAAATGTTTATTTTACAAATTTATATTTTTTGAAAACTATTCATTGGGTTTTTACTATTATTTTAGACCAAACATTTATTTTGTTATCCTAGAAATGTCCATACTACATTTATCAAAGATAAGCCAGGGCAAGTCAAATCTTTTAATCTCTCGCCAGATTAAGAGATAGATCAAACACTATATGCGAGACAGGGTTAGATCAGAAAGTTCAAAGTGAAATGGGTGGATTTGATTCATTTTGGAAGCCGAGAAAAATCCAGTTTATTCTCAAATTCTGTATTGTTTCCTCCTTTTTTGGACAGCAAGACGTTTTTTCATAGGGGAAGTGGGTGACTAAAGGCAGACATTCTCTAAGGGACCGTTGTTTTCATCCATAAATTAATATGGCCAGTCTTGCAGCAATTAGCAAACATTGTGACCACTGAGATTTTTTTGTGTGTGTTTGATTCTGGGATCAGATCTCCTAAGTGGAGTTGAGCTCATACGATGTGTCCAACTCAGCTCCAGATATTTCCTAGATAATTGGACAACAGCACTATATATGAACAAAAGATCTTTTTTATCCCCAGAAACGTCCATCACTTGTCTTATACTGTATCACATATATTAAATGGCCTCACAGGTGTTTAACAATATTTGCCTAATGTACCATCCATAACTGGACGGTGATGGATGAGTGTATAATATTGTGAAGTGTATTTGTTCATATCCTTCCTAGCATGTTTTTTCCAATAACAACTAATTATGAGAAACTCCTAGGCTCTATTTATGAGTGGCCTCTTAATTTTTGACTGGGCTGGCCACAAAATTTACCAACCCCACAAATAAATATCTGTTGAAACACTGCAGATCTCTTTTTACCTGGAAACAGTTGGGCCCAAAATGGGAAATTACCAGAGGAATCAGGCGCTGAACTACTGATTTCCCCAGTAATTCCTAATTTCCGAGTGGATCCTCAGGGTTCAACTCAGAATGAACCAAACTTTCACCACCCTCAGAGTTACCAGTACTTTTGGTATTAGCAACACTATGGTTAGAGGTAGTTTAGGCCATTTACTGGGCCTCTCATAATGAGGGCCTATGTGTGAGACATACATAGCTAATCAATGTTTATCTTGTCAACTAATGTTTTACCTTTTGATATGACAAAATCAATATACTGTATTCTACAAGATGTTTCATATAGGAACTGGCTATTTGCCCAAAGTTTGGGCCCGATTCACAGAACTAACTTAGGACGAAATCCTAAACTTACTACTTTTGGTATTCACAGAAGTTAGGATTTTGTCTTAAGTTTGTCTTAAGACAAACTTAAGACAGACTTAAGACAGACTTAAGAAAGACTAAGACAAACTTAAGACAGACTTAAGACAGACTTAAGACAGACTTAAGTTAGGATTTTGTCTTAAGTTTGTCTTAAGTCTGTCTTAAGTTTGTCTTAAGTCTGTCTTAAGTCTGTCTTAAGTTTGTCTTAAGTCTGTCTTAAGTCTGTCTTAAGTTTGTCTTAAGACAAACTTAAGACAAAATCCTAACTTCTGTGAATACCAAAAGTAGTAACTTTAGGATTTTGTCTTAAGTTAGTTCTGTGAATCGGCCCCTATGTTTTTTCAATACCTAGCCTGTACCTATTTGGGGCTTTCATATAGATTCTAAATAGTGAAAGGAGGGTATTGAAAATGTTCCATCACAAAATGAAATAAAAGGACAGAACCAGTGCACATAAATTATGGTAAGACATATTCAGATGTTTTAAATGTGATGTACCTCACTTTGAATACAATGTAGAACAGCACTGTCAGTAAAGATAGGATGCTGCTCTGTGCATCATGTTGAATGGTGTTTCTCCCCTGTTTGTTTTCAACATGACAAAAAAAGATAACTTTTCAACATTGTTATATCCTGTATATTGTATTTACATGTTAAACAGCCTAGGTCCACCTAGCTGCTCAGCCAGTGTGTGAGTTGGTTACGGAATGTTGGTGTTACTGTGATGCGTGGAATGCCTGGGTGCCTGAGTGGATTAGTGGTGACAGTTAGAAATGGGCTGAGCAGCTAGGCAGGCTACTCCTGGTGGGGCTGGTACTTGACTAGAGCTGGCTGGACTAAGAAAGATGTTAACTGGACATTAAACCAATAAAGAAGACTTGGAAATACTACAAGGCTACCTGTGTCTCTATGTACAGGGCACAACATTATTTTGGCGACGACGAGCGGACTTACTTATGCGTCTTTCCTCGATCTGTGGTAAAGCAACAAAGAGAAAAGTCAAGAAAGAAAGATACTACAAGAAACTACAGTAACCAGCAAAACTAGATGACACTAAATCAACTACATGAAGCTGAATGGAGATCCAGGCAAGCCAGCCCCACCAGTGTCCTTGTCAACGAACGGCCCCACCCACTAGTGTCATTGCCAACGGACACTACAGCCTGGAAATACTCCTCTGGATCTTCCAAAAGGTTTCAGTGAGTTGGAGGTGTAGTTACACCACGGCCACATGTAGGTGTTCCAGCCACCGTGTTTTCTACCAAAAGGATTCGGTGAGTTGGAGGTGTAGTTAAACTACGGCCAAATGTAGGTATTTCAGCCACAGCGCTTTCTAAATGGTGAGATGGAGGAGTAGTTACTACAGCTACTTCTGGTGTTCCAGCCACAGCGTTTCTACAAAAAGGTTTGGTGAGTTGGAGGAGTAGTTACTGTAGCCACATCTGGTGTTCCAGCCACATCTACCTCCAAAGACCACAGTAACTTCAAAGAAAATGCATCTCTTGGGAATCATAACATACGTGAGTACATCTTTCTACCTGTTGCCTCTTTTGTCTGGACAGTGCTTTGGTGACATATGGAAAGCACAATTGAGGACATTTTATCTGCTACAAGCCTGTGATTGTCTTCTAGTTGTGTTTGCTGAAAGGATATTCCTGCACAAACTGTTTTCATGCTCCTACAACCTGCACATGAAGAGCCTTACAGAGGAGAGCTTGATGACTGTTAGTAGGCATGCAGAGTTGTGTTGTTTGGTTGGCTACACTATTCTTAAAATCACACATGGTCGCTGTGCCCGTGACAGGAGCACAACTTTTGCGGTGAGGAAAATGTGGGTCATATTTTTTTGTGATGCCTTTTAACATTGTCAGAGGCAAGCTGTGGAGAACGCAAGCACAGGGGCTACGTGCTGGACAAGGTGAGACACTTTTGGTCTATGATGGTTTAACCATGCTTGAGACTCATTCAGTTTGTCCTACCGCTCCATGGCCGTTTGATCCTAGGCACAAGCTCCACTCAAATTCAAATCAAATTGGGTCTGCTACTGCGTGTGCAACCCTACCTGTCTTTGTGGGATCCCGCATGACGCACTGTACTTCGTGGGATCTTCTATGACGACTCCATGTCTTTGGCTGCTTCTGGACGCCTGCACGCGTGGACTCGTCTTGAGTCTCCCGGTGCGGCATCTTTTACGTGCACCCATCTTGGGTTTGGCAGCACCATTCTTTCATCTGAGTCTTCTTGCCTCATCTGGCACTTGTTAGCATTTGGTGCCAACAACGATGCATTTACTGGCTCCATTAAACCTAATCTAATGATAACTAGTTGAAGTATGGGGTCAACGCGGTGTTTTTTAAAGACAGGAACAAGATTACAAATCGTCGTCGTGGTGGCAATTCTTTTTTTTGTGAGACTCGCCGTTTCATGTATGTCGGAAGTGATCTGTTGGAAGCATGGTGAGGTACCACTGACCTTTTCATCATCAGACTATCTTTATGGGAGCATTTTGCTGTCATCATCAGACTATCTTGATGGGGCATTTTGCTGCAGCGCTATTTGTGAGCTATCTCTTGATGGCTTATAGCATGAAATTTTACATTATCCTTGTGTGATCTGTACCATGGGTCTTGGTCATTTCAGTACACAATGTTATGTTATTATTGGGTAACAAGATAAAGTTTAGTTAATAAGTGTAATGGTCACAACTTGCATTGCACATTGTTGAAGGTTATATATGTGAAGTGTTTCACTGTTTAACATGTACACATTAATATTCCTTATACAAGGGCGTGAGTTTTAGTCGAAAGATGCACTATAATACTTACTGTAGACGTATTTATTGTGTAGTGATGCTACAGTCTTGGTTTATTTACGCAAGGGACGTCCTAGTCCCCTAGTGGGTGGACATCACAGTTGATCCCTTACATGAGGGATATGTTTAAGCCACAGTACACCCATACATGAGGGTTAGGTTTGGGCCATGGGTTAGTTCCCATACAAATATTATTGAAGTGTGGGTCTTTACATTTTACAGTATGTGACCTCTATATGGAGGTAGATATATGGGTGTGCTCCAATACATACAGTTTTTATTTTTAACCTTACACAAGGTTGGGTTCTGGTATTTTTCCCATGTACATGCACAAAGGTACATGTTTTGGAGTAGACCCTTGCATAGGGTTGGGTTGTGGGTGTCAATCCCACTTTCATGTGCAAAGGTACAGCCCTACATAGGGTGTGTGTTGTGGGTGCTAACCCCATACAAAGTTTCCATGGGTCACTGTCCCATTTACATGTTAGTTCCCTTGCAGTTGTGATTGGGATCGCGGGGTATGTTGCCCTTTGCGTTATTCTACATGATGTTAGTTGGGATTGGTGTTGCGGGGGTGGGCTGCCTTTTGCTTCACTTTATATGATGTTACAATGTGTTTATGCTACTAACGTTTTCATAATTTGTCATGGGGGAGGATGGGGGATATTGGTACTTATGTATGTTGTATTTTATCCATCCTTTCTTGTTTTTTATTGTTCACACTCTCGTGATGTTGTGCTATATGTTGCATCCCTGAGTTTAGAACATTACTGCTTTATTGTGCATAGTTCTACTCTTGAAGTTTTGTTATTTTTGTTTTTTATTTAAAGGAAAGGGATAATGTTATATCCTGTATATTGTATTTACATGTTCAACAGCCTAGGTCCTCCTAGCTGCTCAGCCAGTGTGTGACTTGGTTATGGAATGTTTTTGGGACTGTGATGCGTGAAATTACTGGGTGCCTGAGTGGATGAGTGGTGACAGTTAGAGATGGGCTGAGCGGCTAGGCAGGCTGCTCCTGGTGGGGCAGGTACTTGACCAGAGCTGGCTGGACTAAGAACGATGTTAACTGGACATGGAACCAATGAAGAAGACTTGGAAATACTACAAGGCTACCTGTGTTTCTATGTACAGGGCACAGCAAACATTATATTAGGATTTATAACAACAAGCAACTTTACTTAAAATATGCATAGAAATGAATTAACACAGCTGGCATGGGGCTGCATAGGAAGTGCTTCAGGTGCCTGAGGAAATATGAATTTTTATGGTCAATTGTGTCCCCTATCTTAGACCCCAACGGCTCCATGTACATGCTACAAGTACATGTATGTTCCCTCCAGTTCCAGCTATGAAGACGCAAATACATGTGCGTCCAACGTCAACATGTTCTCTTTCAGCTCCACCATGAATGGGTCGAATATTCCATTCCTAAGTATGATTGGCCACCGACTTTATATGGTTCACTTTTCACGTTTTACAGTTCAGGCGAGCAGGCCCTGAATTCTGCCATCAAGCCTTTTCCTACTTCTGCCTCTGAAATGCTCCAGCTTGGACCTGCATCCGTATCCATGAACTTTGTCCTACTCCCTGCGCGGCTAACGGTGCCTGACGCGGCCTGTTGCCTGCCAAAAACTGTATTCAGCCTTCAAGTTATCTGCTCCGCTCCTCATCCAATGCATTCCTGTCTAGTAGTTTAGGTAAACATCCTTCCAGCTACCGAGCAAAGAGCTTGGCCTCGCTGTCTTTATGCAAGTAATTCATAGCCCCTGTTACCAT
Source organism: Triturus cristatus (assembly GCF_964204655.1). Taxonomy (NCBI): domain Eukaryota; kingdom Metazoa; phylum Chordata; class Amphibia; order Caudata; family Salamandridae; genus Triturus; species Triturus cristatus. The sequence goes on along the minus strand of NC_140587.1, from coordinate 845,640,957 downwards.
GGAAGATTCCTGCCCCCTCGCATCTCATGTAGACACATAGACGCTTGTACATGCACTAACAGTCAGTATAGAATAGATTCCGTCCGAGAGACCTTTCCTTTTGGATAAAACAGTTCCTTAAACAAAGATATTAGATACGATTTGGGATTAGGTTGACCTGACCCCCAGACTTTTGTCTCCACATGTAGAGCTAAATGTCAATTCCCCTTCACCCTCTAGTTGCACGTCAATCACACGTCATGCGGCTGCGCGCGCATCTCTGCCAAACATTTCTGCTGACACTGCAGGATTCTCTTATGGATCCACCCACTTGTGACATCATTTTAAATGACGTTTCTAGTATACGTCTGTTATTACGCCCATTTTCATTACGTATGTGTATTCTTATCTGTATTATCAGCTGTTACGCCTCCTGCATCTGTCTTAATGCAATGCTTTTCATATATATATTGTTACTTGTCAATAATGTATTGCCTATCCCTTCCTGAACCTTCGTGGTGATGGAATAAGATTGCCTGGTTCGAACTATGATTCCTTTGTAAGGAATAAAGCCCTTTTCAGAACCTCTAATACCACGGATTCTGCCTCTTATTTTGACTGAGTTATTCTTACTAGACTTTACCGCATAAAAATAGTACAGGTAATTTAAATATTTACCACATAAATTGGCGCCCGAACAGGGACACTTTCTCATCTCACGCGCCGGAGGTGCGTTGCAGGCCCGGTCCCCTGCCACAGCTGAACGGACAAAAACGCGTACCCGCAGGATTTCCTGTATCTCCCTCCGGCCAAGCGGGGGTGACTGAGGCTGCGATCAACACCCAAACGAGGCGGTGAGAAGTGCGAAGTATCCCGACCAGAGCCTAGCTGAGAGAGCAAGATCCGAGGTATACAGAGGCCCACCAGGTTCCGAAGTTTCCGAGTCGAGTCGAGTCCAGTCCGGTCCAGTTCAGTTCAGTTCCGAGGCCTTCCGTTCCGTGCTACCCGGTGAGTACCATTGCTGGGGAGGCATTTAGACGTGCACATTGGTTTGTGCCGGTCCTGACGGGTTTGGGTACACAGATCCGGTCTGCACTGTTTTAGCAGTGTATCTGTACTGTTTAGCAGTATATCCAGTATGTTCATATGTATATAATTCAGTATTACCTAGTATTAGTATTATGTCAGTAACTAGTTTTCTCTTAATTATCATTGTTCGTTAAATGTTAAATGTTAAATGTTTTACTGTGTTCAAAAAATTGTGGTATGAATGAGTGTTCATTATTGTGTTTATTGTATTAATTGTGTTCAAGTCCAGTTCAAGTAAGAATCAAGTAGCAAGGTTCAAAGATGCCGTTCTTTTCAAAATTAAGACAGATCAAAACTAGAAAAGGAGTACTCGAAGAAGCTGTTCCCATTCCACCTAGGGACACTCCAGGGTATTTTATGTACCATAAACATGGCCTAGATGCCGTATTATATCTCGATTTGTGGGTGGATTACACCAAGGATCTAGCAGAAAGTCAGAGGTGGCCCGCAGCTGGGACATGGGATGCAGATTGCATCATGAGAGTAGAAGAAGAATTATGGAAAAAGAAAGCCAGACAGTCACAGAAAGATGCCATTGAACTATGGCGTAAAGAATCGCATAGGCGCACAGAGAAAGCGCTCAGACTGGAAGAGAAAAGTAGGGAAAACTTAAATAAAGCCCGAGAAAATATGTTAATTGAGGAAGGTACCCGAGTAAAAACAGAACAAGTAGACAGACAACGAAACACTCTTATGAATGGTATGTATCCTCTTTTGGCCGAAGGTTTACCTAAGGCCACCCCGGAAATACCGAAAGATTTGCCACCCCCTTTACTCCCGATTAAAGCACATCCCAAGACCGCAAAAGATATTTTCCTTTCCTCCTATTTAGACGATGTAGCTCCCGAATATGTTAATGTTCCACCACACGCACCACCTGTCGATGGTGCTCAACGCCGAGATCATCCGCTCCCAACTCCGCAACCACAAACTCCTCCGCACAATCCAACTTTTCCTGCATCCACAGTTTCTACCTTACATCCCACAAACCCTTTTATGCCTAGCACCTCAGAAGGTGCGACAGGAGGTGCGGCAGCAAATTTCGCCACACCACCATTACGAAGCAAATCGTCTCTTAGAGATTTAGCAAACCAACGTACACCACAAATAGCAACGTCCGACATGTTTAAGGAACATCTTGTAGATTGTAGATATGATCCAGTGCCCGGTAAAAATGACAGAATGCTGCTATCATCACTACGTATACGACGAGCTTCAACGTATTTAACGACATTACCAGGAATGATTAAACATTTAGACAATATATATCGCTTTGTCCAAACAGGGCAAGGCCCTGAAAGTATTGACGAAGCCATGGAATACCAGAAAGTGGATGTACAGAGACTACTGTTACGCTTCTTCATAAACTGCTTGATCAGAGACAGAGATAGGTCCGAGGTAGATCAGGATGAAATGCAAGTCCTTACCAGATGGGGTCAGAATATATCAGAGGGAAAACACGATAAACAGACATGTATAGTAGCTATGTGCCGAAAGATCCGCAAGGAAGTAGAACGAACACATAAAGCCAGATCGGAGGCAGACAAAACTGAATCAGAGGGAGAGGAGGAGGAAGAATCAGAAATGCCCACAGGACAATTAGAAGCGATTGCCTATGTAGGTAGGGGAAGACCTTGTAACAATACCAGATACTTTAATGACCCGATACGTCCGATACGTCCAGAATGTAACAGACATTTTCAAGCCCTTATGCTAAATGCGAAGTCCCCTGAACACTTATTCCAGGCTGCTGATAAATTACTCCGAGACCGAAGGGGGTATCATATGCTCGACTCTATGGATGAACAAGAATTAGCCAGGTCAGCAGTACAATGGGCTGACAGTTCTGAAAAATACAGTGATGATGCGTTAGCACACACGTTTTTGAATCTTACCCCAGACGAACAGCGTTTAGCTGGCATATACATGATACAACACCTCGTTATATTGTATAGAAGCCAACGTTCCGATCCTGGTCCCCTACCTGATATATTGATAGAATTACTCACGAATAAATGGAGAGGTTCAGGTACTGATTTAATTAAAGAAATTCTAGAATATCGACACCAGTACATTGTCTTCGTATGCCCAGAACATGTTTTAGTTCCCCCCAAGTTGGAAAGAAAGACGTATCACATAGACAGACAGAATCCCTTACGCGAAGTGCACCCAATCAGAGGTGAGGACAATACTTTTAAACGCGTGTTTGTGTACACGCCCATAACAAAAATTGAATTATTAGAAATGAAGAAAGTAGTACCTAGCCATGACAAAGACCCAGCAGGTTTCCACCGTGAGATAAAAGACATGTTACTCATGGGAGAGTATTCTTATCCGGACATTATGAAAATATTAAAAGTTTTATTGCCTGCCGGTATTTACGAGAAACTCAAAGAAAAGGAATGGGAGGTGGGAGACTAAAAGATAGAGTGGACAGCATTAGAAAAAGAAGAAAAAGCCCGAGCTGCAGGTTCAGGGCTTGGGGAAAAGACTACAGCATTACCAGGATTATTAGTGCAGGTACTACCACGTTTATTAACTACGAAAAAGGAAGACTGGGGTGCAATTTCAGCCTGTAAACAGAAACAAGATGAAGACACTAGTGATTTCTATTCCCGATTTGAAAAATGTTTTGGTATTAATAGTGGCATAAAAGCAAGTAGTGAGTCGTATCCACATCTGTTTGTGACAAAATTAGTTGAGAATTCCCTGCCCCAAGTTAAAGGTAGAGTATTAAAATTCGAGAGTACCTGGCAAGGTAACACACCGTCACAGATGTTACAAATGTTACAATATCATCACAATAGAATTAGAGAAGAACAAGAACATGATCAAAGACGTATGAAAGACACGAAAATGAAAATGCTTGTTGCTCAGTCCGTTCCAGCTGACGGTCATAAAAAGGGTACGACACAGTCCAATGATTCAGTAGGTCCTGTTAGAGGGACATGCAACTATTGTAAACAGCCAGGTCATTATATACACGATTGCGCAGTTCTAAAACATAATATCTCTACGGGTATAACGAAAGAGAGACCACGTCCGCCTAGACAGGATCAGATCCAACAACAAGTACCTCAGAATATACAGCCTATGCCAGTTCCACAACAGACCGCACCACAACCACAACAACAACCACAACAACAGCCACAGCCTATTGCTGCAACACAAAACACGACACAACAGATGTACCAGTATGCACAAAATGACTATCCAGAGTATCAGCGCTACACATGAAATAGCCTAGAGAGGGAAGTTGGCCTACCCCTTATTGAGGTTCCCGTAGATCAAGAAGGTCCTTACGTACAGAGTCACGTATTAGGAAAAGACAGAAAGTTTCTACTCGATACAGGGGCAAGCAGAACTACTATCCGTCACAGCGAAGTCCCAGGGGTACCCCTCTCAGGCTCACAAAATATTTCCCTTGGTTTTTCAGGAAAGCCCACTATTAATGAAGTATCGCAACCGCTTGCATTAACGGTCGGTCCATTAACACGGACTACAGATCTATTGCTCACAAAATCATGCCCAGAAAACTTGTTAGGTATAAAAACATTGAAAGCTCTAGGAGCTGTAATATGTTGTTCTCCGGAAGGAGTACGACTATTTTTGCGTGACTTTAAAGGTCACTATGTGTCTAGAGACATGGATCATCGGTTACAGAATCTACCTGCACATTTATGGGCACAAGGCCCCACTGATGTAGGTTGTATGTACATTACACCATATCGAGTCACACTCAAAACAGGAGTAGTATTACCACGAATACGACAATACAAGTTACCGCCAGATGCTGTTGTGGCTTTACTGCAAATCATTGACGAGCTCATTGCACAAGGAGTGGTGTAGAAACGGACTCCAATATATGTAATTCCCCGATAATTCCGATTCTTAAACGAACTGATCCAAAAGCACCACCAGTATATCGATTAGTTATTGATCTGCGAGAATTAAATAAATGCATTGTACCACAACACCCCGTGGTCCCAGATATCTCTTCATTGCTAACAGCCATAGATTCAGAAGCAACGTTCTTTACTGTAATTGATCTCAAGAACGCTTTCTTTAGCGTCCCAATCGATCTGGAAAGCCAATATTTGTTCGGATTCAGTTTATATGGACGAAGTTTTAAATTCGCACGCGCACCTCAAGGATTCACAGAAAGCCCCAGCATCTATAGCCAAGCACTGAAAAGAGAACTTGACAGTATCCACATGCCAGCTACCACTGCCTTGCTTCAATACGTCGATGATCTGCTGATCACCGCCCGAAGCGAACATGAATGTGAAAAAGCATCACTGACGGTTTTACATTTCCTAGCCGACAAGGGGCACAAGGTGTCCCCTTCAAAGCTGCAATTCTGTGTCCAGCAAGTTGTGTACCTTGGGCACTTGCTGTCCAAGGGGGGAAGACAGCTTACACCCGACCGTATCCAGTTAATTGTTAACATGCCGACACCCAAGACACAAAAGGAGGTACGGGCATTCATAGGCCTCACTTCGTACTGTAGGCAGTGGATCCCTCAATATGCATTTCTAGCAAAACCACTCATTCAGTTGACAACACAGGAGGCAGCGACATCAACTGTCCTCCCTTGGACTCAGGAACATACGCAAGCTTTTGAAAGCTTAAAGAAAGCTTTATGTCAAGCACCTGTTTTAGCAACACCATGTTACAGCAAACGTTTTACACTTTTTGTTACAGAACGAGAAGGTACTGCTTTGTCAGTACTCACGCAGGAACAAGCAGGATCACATAAGCCATGTGCTTATTTTTCCAGTACATTAGATCCCGTAGCTCAGGCTCTTCCTGCGTGCCTGAAATCAGTCGCAGCAACAGCTTTAGCAATCCGACAAAGCGATGCCATAGTGTTAGGACATCAATTGACAGTACAAGTACCACACGCAGTAGAGGTTCTCTTGAACCGGACCCAAACACAACACTTGACCATAGCAAGACTGACGGGTTATGAATTGACATTGTTCCAGCCACACATAGAAATCAGACGTTGTAGTACATTAAATCCTGCCACACTTTTGCCAGTAAGTGGAACAGACCCACTGGCACATGATTGTATTGAAGTCATTACTATTACGACGAAACCCAGACAAGACTTGACAGATATTCCATTATCAGATCCAGACCTGACATTGTATGTAGATGGTTCATGCATGAGAACAAGTACAGGAGAGTTAGTGGCCGCTTATGCAGTCACAACAGACACTGAAGTTATTGAAACAAATTGTATAGATACTTTGTCAGCTCAAGCAGCAGAGCTCATCGCTCTGACACAAGCCTGTATTCAAGCCAAAAATAAGAAAGTCAACATATATACAGATTCACGTTATGCATTCGGAGTTGTCCATGACTTCGGCGTGCTTTGGCGAGAGAGAGGTTATTTAACTTCTCACGGTGCCCACATCCAGCACGGTCCCCTTATTCAAGCTCTGTTAGATGCAATACATCTGCCGACTGCAATATCGATTATGAAGTGTAAAGCCCATACAAAAGTGACTGACATTATTTCTCAGGGTAACGACCTAGCTGACAGAACAGCTAAACAGACTGCTCAGAATCAGACTCATACAACTGACACGACAAAGACAATAGTTCCGACACCAACACGCTGCATGACAGTTAAGGATCCCGCCCTTGATGTAATTGACATACAGACACATGCTACACCAGAAGAAATAAAGAGATGGACTGAATTAGGAGGGATCCAAACGGATCAAGGATGGATGACAAAGGGAAAATCTATATGGTTTCTCCCCGACTCAGTGGTTCAAGTCATCATTAACACAATACATAGTCCAGCGCACCTAGGAGAGAAAGCTATGCTAGACAGTATTCAACACATTTGGTTCAATAAACACTTGCGAGCAGCAGCTAAACAGAAAGTACGTACCTGCATGATTTGTTGTCAGTTCAATCCAGGAAAAGGCGTACCTGTAGAACAGGGTGGATTTCAACCCCCCGATCACCCTTTTGAAGTCCTCCAGATGGATTATATCCAGATGGAACGATGTTGAGGATTCAAATATGTCCTCGTAGTTGTATGCGCTCTTTCTCGGTGGACAGAGGCGTATCCCGTCTCAGATTACACTGCCCCGACTACTGCCAAACAGTTAGTTCGAGAATTCTTCCCACGGTATGGTTTGCCCCGTGTCGTGTACTCAGATAATGGCCAACCGTTCTCATCTGAGCTAATGAAACATGTTTCACTTTTGTTAGGCTATCAATGGAAATTCCACTGTGTCCGACATCCCGAGGCAGCAGGTCTCGTGGAGCGGCATAATCAAACTTTGAAAATTAGGCTGTCCAAAGTATGTAGAGAAAAAGGTGTCGACTGGATAGTAGCTTTACCAGTTGCGCTCTTTTACATGAGAATGGTAGCACACTCTCGAACAGGGCTATCCCCGTATGAGGTGATCTTCGGTAGACCACCAAATATGTGGGGGACGCCTATACCCCGTAAAATAACTGATGTTGATTGTAATATGCTGACAGATTACCTGGCTTCCTTGATGTCTGCACTACAATCTTGTCGTTCACAGGTAGCTGCAGCTTTTCCCGATAACACTGAGGTGAAGCCCCATGACGTGGTTCCGGGAGATCTTGTGCTTATAAGGAACTTCGACAGAAGGAACCCGCTGGAGCCTCGCTGGCAGTCGCCTAAACTCGTCTTATTGACCACAAGGACAGCTGTGAAGATTGAGGGACGTAAAGGGTGGTTGCACTCGAGCCATATCAAAAAATTTCATGGACTATCATCCGACTTGAATTATCAGCCCTGCATTCCCTCACAGACTGACTCGAAACTCCCCCTGGTTGACAAGACTGAAAAAGAAAACTATAAACTGAAACTAAGGTCTAGCAAGTCAGACAATTTGATTGTTTAAGTCCTCTCCAAGGTGAATCGGTTGAATTTGTCTCTGACATGTATCCTCTAGACCGAAATAGAGAGAGAAATAGACAGAAACAGCTCAAGAAACATGCGTACTGTAAATCACTTCGTAGTCACTGCATAGTGACATTGTTAATTATGTTTTTTCTAAGTCTTCTGATTATCATTGCCAGTATATTATTACACATGTATTACCCTATTTCCAAGCGTGCTTTCAATGTTACTGCCGAACATTCTTTTAGCGAATTACCCCCGCATGAGTTGTCCTATAGATTTGCGCTGCGCAACAACACATTCATTAGTATGTTACATCATTCTCATCAGACCAGCAATGCTACAAATTGTTGGATATGTGGCCGACTCCCTCCCTATCAGAAATACAAGGGAGTTCTGCCTCTCTTTCCGTATCCATTTACACACTGGCTCCTGTGGAGCATGGTTTAGTTTGATTAATTCCCTAGATTCAAATTCAGTAGTTTATCAAGACAACTGGGTTTGGGGAAACCTGAACCTAGTTTTACTTAAAGTCTGCTACCCTAACAAGGAGGGACTTCCCCAAAGAACAGGAACTGATCTAGAAAATGAAGTATATGGATTAGGTAACTTTACACTTAATCTCATGATCCTGAATGTTGAATCCGAGGCTACACCAATCTTGCCCGCTATGTCAGTATTTCCAGTTAGAGGCGAATTATGTGTAAGAAAGAATGGTTCAATACACATGGGCCATAGTAAATGTACCACTCTAATAGAATTCAGTGATAAAGGCAAATCTACATTTAGAGCTTCTCGTCACTCCTACTTCATCTGTGGTCACACCGCATACATACGCCTACCCCTAGATTGGGATGGTACCTGTTACATTGCATTCCTTCTGCCACCTGTTTTCCTAGCCCCGCCTGATTACCATAGGAATACCCATTTAGTACACAATAGACAGCAGAGAGATCTCCCGATTGTCGATTACACCGAAACAGCATGGGAGCAATACACGGATTTCAATAAAGGTTTCTTTCCCTACATAGGTACAGTCACTAATAGTAAGTTGATACGTAGATTAACTAGAACCCTTGAAGCAGTAGTGAATGAAACTACCTCCGCCTTAGGCAACTTAACAGAGGAGCAGTCTGCGATGCGGATTGTTGTTCTTCAAAATCGTCTTGTCCTTGACGTCATCCTGGCTGATAGGGGCGGAGCTTGTAGGGTCATCGGATCAAGTTGCTGTGTTTTCATACCAGAAAACGCACCGTCAGTATATAAAGCCATAACTCGACTTCATAAGATCGTAAGCCAGATACACCAGAATCCAGGCACCTGGACTTGGTCCGGTTGGTTCTGGAGCGTGTTGTCAGCCTGGGGATGGAGGATCTTATCCTTCCTAGGTATTGGCTTTCTCATTCTATTCAGTTGCTGCTTGTGTCTACAATGTGGGCCAGCGATTTGTGGTCTGTGTGTCACATCGTGTATCTCGCCTTCGAATTTTCATTCAAGATCCCGGAAGAAGAAAGAAGAACAAATGATGCTATATGAACAGATTGATGGATTGATGAAGATGGATATTTCATAAGGGTCCGTAGGGGACAAGGAGGGAATGAGGAAATATGAATTTTTATGGTCAATTGTGTCCCCTATCTTAGACCCCAACGGCTCCATGTACATGCTACAAGTACATGTATGTTCCCTCCAGTTCCAGCTATGAAGACGCAAATACATGTGCGTCCAACGTCAACATGTTCTCTTTCAGCTCCACCATGAATGGGTCGAATATTCCATTCCTAAGTATGATTGGCCACCGACTTTATATGGTTCACTTTTCACGTTTTACAGTTCAGGCGAGCAGGCCCTGAATTCTGCCATCAAGCCTTTTCCTACTTCTGCCTCTGAAATGCTCCAGCTTGGACCTGCATCCGTATCCATGAACTTTGTCCTACTCCCTGCGCGGCTAACGGTGCCTGACGCGGCCTGTTGCCTGCCAAAAACTGTATTCAGCCTTCAAGTTATCTGCTCCGCTCCTCATCCAATGCATTCCTGTCTAGTAGTTTAGGTAAACATCCTTCCAGCTACCGAGCAAAGAGCTTGGCCTCGCTGTCTTTATGCAAGTAATTCATAGCCCCTGTTACCATGGAAGATTCCTGCCCCCTCGCATCTCATGTAGACACATAGACGCTTGTACATGCACTAACAGTCAGTATAGAATAGATTCCGTCCGAGAGACCTTTCCTTTTGGATAAAACAGTTCCTTAAACAAAGATATTAGATACGATTTGGGATTAGGTTGACCTGACCCCCAGACTTTTGTCTCCACATGTAGAGCTAAATGTCAATTCCCCTTCACCCTCTAGTTGCACGTCAATCACACGTCATGCGGCTGCGCGCGCATCTCTGCCAAACATTTCTGCTGACACTGCAGGATTCTCTTATGGATCCACCCACTTGTGACATCATTTTAAATGACGTTTCTAGTATACGTCTGTTATTACGCCCATTTTCATTACGTATGTGTATTCTTATCTGTATTATCAGCTGTTACGCCTCCTGCATCTGTCTTAATGCAATGCTTTTCATATATATATTGTTACTTGTCAATAATGTATTGCCTATCCCTTCCTGAACCTTCGTGGTGATGGAATAAGATTGCCTGGTTCGAACTATGATTCCTTTGTAAGGAATAAAGCCCTTTTCAGAACCTCTAATACCACGGATTCTGCCTCTTATTTTGACTGAGTTATTCTTACTAGACTTTACCGCATAAAAATAGTACAGGTAATTTAAATATTTACCACATGCCAAAGGCAAGCCTGTGGTAGAGAATGCTACCTCTTGTGACTCCTCATTGATGTTCAAACACCTCTCTGTGTAAGAAACAAAGGGTTGGACTGATCATATCAAATGTGTCTAGCTTAGTTGGATTCAAGATGTCAACAGAATTTGAAACCCTCCCTCTCTAGCCTACAATAGAAGTGGGTGGAAAGTCACATTTGTTTATCTTATTCTTTGCCTATTGGCATATTGCCATAATTACTGAATTATAGCGTTAATAAAGACAATAGACATGGAAGAACAATCTCATGAGAATTTGAAAATAGGAATATAATGTGGGCAAAAAGAGAAACCAGAATGCTTTCTCACAGTGAAAAGTTCAAGGCCCGGATAAAAGGAATTTGGTATAGATGGGGAACCTGGCATATACCGCAAACTGACAGGAACTGTGCCAATGTGACTCTAATTTAATATTACTGAGTATCAGGAGGAAGCACACAGGCCATTGGTTCACTTTAATGATTGAGGGCCAGAGCTTATTTTACTAAAGATGGTCAGTTGCAATGAATACTTAATACTGTAAAGTACTTTGTCTTGTTAAAGAGAGGAAGCTTGATTCACCCTATAGATCGCCATTGAACAACTTGGACCACATATTTTTAGGGGCTCAGTTTCAGTATCAATTCTCAATCTTTTTCTTGGAAGAATTAATAAAGGAAAGGTTGAGACCTCACATAATTTGCTCTTTATTTCACGAACACTTCAAGTCTATGAGACTGTGGTAATAAGTTTTCACAATCTCTTCTGCTTCACATAAAGTTCCAGGAATTAGGATAATGTGAACTCTCCTTTAGACTGTTTCTTTCTGGAGCCTAAAGGTATGATGTTGTTCAAGCTGTCCATCTTTTTGTATAAGCTTGTCCAAATCCTCTGACCATTTTGTCTCTGTTGTTGGACTTGCACCACTCTGCAGGCTGATCACAATAGGATTTGCCTTCACCCCTCCTGTTTTCTGAACCTGCTTTTGCTGCCTTCTAGGACTCTGTGCACTTTACCACTGCTGCCCAGTGCTAAAGTCCTGGAGCTTTCTCCCTACAACTTACACACAATTGCCACATTCAATTTACTTATAAGTCCCTAGCAAAATAGTACTACCTTTACTCAGGGCCTGTAAATTAAATGCATCTAGTGGGCCTGCTGCACTTATTGTGCCATCCACTTTAGTAGCCTTTTAAAACATGTCTTTGGCCTGCCATTGCAGCCAGTGTGCTGTTTGAAACTGGCATTTCCCCCTTGCTAAATCAACCTTTTTCCAGGCGTAAATCTTCCTTTTTTAATATATATGTCACCTCTAGTGTATGCGCTAAACAACCATGGTGCAGGGTGCATTATATTTAAATATTTGAAAATGTACTTGTAGGTTTTACATGTCCTTGTAGTCAAAAACTCCAAAATGTGTTTTTCACTGCTTCAAGGCTTACCTCTCCGAAAGGATAACATTTGGTTACCTTATTACATTTAATAGGCGATAACCTTTCCTTGGGAACAGGTAGAAATGGCATGTTTGGTCTCTGGGGAATTATAATTTAAATCCTCGTTAATGGCAAACTCAGATTTTAAGTTATACAATCCTGAAAATACCATATTTAGAAAGTTGGAATTTTCTTATCATAACTATTTGGTGACTGCAGCCTGTATCCTGTGTCACATGACTAGGTGTACTTGGTCTTTGTTTATACCTCCCAGACAGTATCACAAAGAGGGACTTGGTGTAGGCAGGATGGGCCAGTCTGCCCTGGTTGTAGAGGAGGAGCTGTCACCTACCAAATTTGCACTTCACACTAGTGTTTTGTGACTCCAGACATCCTGAGACCAGGGCAGGGGGGAAGAAAATTTCACAACCAGACGTGTTTAGAAGTTCCCCCACTTCAAAGCTGGCACCAAGTATACATATTGGACCCTGAGACAATCCTTCAGTACACTCCTCAACCTGTGATTACTACAAGAGAAGAACAGCCCTGCTACCAGAGGACTGCCCTGCTGCTTGAGGCCTGCCCTGATACCTGTGAAGGAATAATGAACCTGTTCCCTTCATCCCAGGCAGAGAGACTCAGAGGGTCAGACGGCTGACCTCCTGTTCTGAGCTACAATGACTTAACACATTCCAATGGCCTCCCTGCAACTGCCCAACTGATCTGTGACACTGGACCAGCCTTGACCTGCAACTAGACGTACCAGAGCCCTGCAGGCATCTGCTGGAGTGAGTTGCTGATCTCCAAGAGGTGCCTCCCCAGGTTCTGGACTCTTGGCTGGCATCAGTTGATCTCCTACTGGACAAATAGGAGAAAATCCCGACATTTTGGGCTCGCTGTAACGTTGAACGTACCTGTTCACGCCAAGATCTCGCCTTTATGATGACCACCCGTGGGACGCTCTGGTGGATTTGCCTAATTGTGTTAGAGGGACCGCCAGGGATGACCGGTAATACAAAATCTACACTTCACCCTACAACATCGACAGCCCTCGGGGACCACCAACGCGAAGCTCTAGCAACAGCAATCTGCAGCACCTGACAGGATCTTTGCACTACAGCATCTGTAATGCCCTACCTGATCTTCACACTACAGCAACGACCATCCGTGTTGCTGTTGCTGCTCCTCTCAGCCTCCTCTACCTCAAATTGGACTCTGTAAGCCAGACTTTGAGAAGGTAACTTTTTCAGCAAACCTAACCTGGCCCTTGTATCTGGCCTAAGCTCTATTGCAGCTGGCCTGAACTTGTGACTTTCCCCTGGTCTAGCACGAACGGATGAATGTGAGCAGCACTTTGTGCTTTTTGTGCTACTGATTGGATACTTGTAATTTTGGTGTCAATTAATGTACTAAATCTTAATCTATTTATATAATTTCGTGTGCACTTTTTCTTGTCTTGTGTTTTCACTTTGTGACTGTTTGGGCCCAATTCACAGAACTAACTTAAGACAAAATCCTAAACTTACTACCATTTTGGTATTCACAGAAGGCACTTACTCATTTTGGTATTCACAGAAGGCACTTACTCATTTCGGTATTCACAGAAGTTAGGAGTCCTAACTTTAGGACTCCTAAATGCCTTCTGTGAATACCGAAAGTCTTAAAATTAGGATTTTTCTCAGTTTAGTAGTAGTATAGTTAGGACTCCTAACATTAGGACTCCTAAATGCCCTCTGTGAATACCAAAAGTCTTAAAATTAGGATTTTTCTCAATTTAGTAGTAGTAAAGTTAGGACTCCTAACTTAAGGACTCCTAAATGCCTTCTGTGAATACCGAAAGCCTTAAAATTAGGATTTATCTCAATTTAGTAGTAGTAAAGTTAGGACTCCTAACTTTAGGACTCCTAAATGCCTTCTGTGAATACCGAAAAACTTAAAATTAGGATTTTTCTTAGTTTAGGAGTAGTAAAGTTAGGACTCCTAACTTTAGGACTCCTAAACTGAGAAAAATCCTAACATTAAGACTTTCGGTATTCACAGAAGGCATTTAGGAGTCCTAAAGTTAGGACTCCTAACTTCTGAGAATACCGAAATGAGTAAGTGCCTTCTGTGAATACCAAAATGAGTAAGTGCCTTCTGTGAATACCAAAATGGTAGTAAGTTTAGGATTTTGTCTTAAGTTAGTTCTGTGAATCGGGCCCTTTGTGTTCTGCATAAATACTTCACACATTGCTTATAAGTTAAGCCCGACTACTTTTTTTCACCACTGTACCAAAGGATTAAGCCCAGGTTAATTTAGTGACTCTCTGTGGTTCACCCTGACAAGGACTGGGGCTGTTGCTTAAGAAGGACAAACTACCACCTCAAACAACAACCAATTTCTCACATCTGCCTTCTATGAAAAGGAATTTCAAGGCGCATTTGCTTTCGGACAATGTCTCTGTTGCTCTCTACTGTCGCTTTAAAATCACATTTACTTACCAAAGCTTTGAGTAGTACAACACATCACCCAACTGAGCAGCATCAACATTTATGGCTGCCATTAAGCACGTATGGCTCCTGATATGGTTACCTATCATATCTTTCAATTAAATGGCTAATAATGAGTCAGTGGGAGTATGAGGGAAGTTACAAACAAGATTCAAATGAACCTTAGGCTGCATTTTCCAAATCATTTGTGGAAGTAGCTTAGTGTTGTCATGGTCTTTGTCGTTGTGCTTAGACAAATGCCAAAGGTAAAGCAACAACCTGCAGCAACCTGAACATCTTTCCTATTTTCTCTCCTCTTGATCACAATTGTGCCCAGTAGGCTAGGCATCAGATTGACTATTGTGTGGCTGCCACGTGACTCCAGTCTTCTGATATGACTCCTCCCTCTCTCTTGCAGGTGTAACTGCACTCATCTCTGCTGCTAAGGAGGCAACAGCTATGAGCTGGCAAGCAGGGAGCTCAGACAGAGGAGTGTCTAGGACCAAGGAATAAGCACTGTTCTTTCCAGAGTGCCAAGACTGCTGCCCAATAGGAAGACAAAATGACTTTGTGGGGCCTTGCAAGGGGTCCATAAGGTATTTCTGGGTGCAGCGTGCAGCTCCCTTTAATAAAACATGGTGACTGCCCAATGGAGGGAGCAGTACATGTCTAAAGAACTTGGACTTTGGACTATTATTCTTTGAAACCATTTGGTGATAACCTCAGCACTGTGGGAAATATTAATTTAGTTAAATGTTGTCTCTTTGAGTCTCCTACCTTGCATATTATGAGGAAGAGATGTAAGTTCAGCCTATGTTCTGGAGCCTACTTAAGTCTATTGATTAATTTTGTGTATTACTGTAACTTTGCTATAACATGTTGTCAAGTCAAGTCAGAGAATCTTATTGAGCGCTCATATCACCAGATAGGTCTCATGGCGCTTGCGGAGGCTCCCAGTGGGCTGATGGTCATATCTGGACAGCGTTATTTCTGATCTCAAACCCATGGGACCTGATTATCCTGGCCAAAGGTGTTACATAGAGGTTAAAAAGCATAGGGCTCAGGATTGATCTCTGGGGAACTCCTATGCTTACTGGCCTACTAAGTGAGGCCAGGGTATCTATGTGTATAGTAGTTGAGCGGACCTATAGGTAGTTTTTAAACCAATCCAGGGCTTTTCCCCTGACTCCCACCTCCCAGAGCCGCTGTTTTAAAATGTCATGGGAGATGGTGTCGAAGGCGGCTGACACGTTCAGAAGAACCAGCATATCTGATTCTCTTTTATCCAGAGCCAGCCTGATGTTATCAACCATCTCTACTACTGCCGCTTGGGTACTATGTGCCGAGCGAAACCCTGATTGCGATGAATCAAGAAGTCCGTGATTTTCCAGATGGGCAGTAAGTTGTTTATTTACCAAGGATTCCAGCACCTTCCTGAAATAAGGCAGCAGCGAGATGGGACGGTAGTTGCCTGGTTCCCTGGGATCTGAGGTAGGCTTTTTCAGGATGGGTCTAACTTGAGCTGTTTTCCATCTGGTCGGCACCATAGCTTGGTCTAATGACATAATAAAAATCTCTGTTAGATTTGTTATCAACAGAGGTGCTAACTCCGTGAAAAAGTGGGGTGGGAGATGATCTGGAGGAGATCCTGATTTGATCTTTGCGATGGCTTCTGATATTTGTTCACTAGTCACAGCTTTAAATTCTTCCAGCAGAGGCAACATGGGATGGCTAATCACAACTGGGTGAAAGTCAGCGTTTTTAACGTTGTCTTGAGGAAAGTATCTGTATATAGCTTTGACCTTTTTGTCAAAGAAGGAGGATACTGTGTCAACCCAATCTTGTGTGGGGGGAGTGCGTTGGTCGGAATAGGGGGCAGTGAACTCCTTCAAAATTTTGTATAGTTCTTTGTTGGAGTTTGCATCATTGTTAATCCTCTCATTTAGGTACAACCTTTTGACCTGTTTAATGTTATTTAGATAAGTATGGTGGATCAGTTTATATCTAGTATCATAGTTTTAGTTTTCCTCCAATGCCGTTCGGCAGTCCTGCTGGAGAGTTTACCAATTCTTAATGCTGACGTGAACCATGGAGATGCTTTGACTTTAACCTTGACCCTTGACAAAGGTGCTACTGTGTTCAAGGCGAGTGTAATAGCATTTTCAAAAGCCATAGCTGCTTGGTCTGAGTTGTCTATGTGAAATATGGCTTCAAAATTAAAATGGGCGGCGAAAGATGCTGGGGTGACTTTACGCCAGGGCCTAATCCAGGTAAAGTCATTATCGTGGCAAGTTATGGGAACATCAATGGGAATGCAAAATGTTATCAAATTATGGTCTGACCAGAGTAGATGTTGAGATTCTTCAACTGTAAGTTTAGTTGAATTGGTAGATAAAACATCTAAATTATGGCCAGCCTGATGGGTAGGACCTACCACCATCTGAATCAGTCCCAATGTCTGCAGTGTAGTTACCAATTGGTTAGTATCTGGATCCTGTGATGAATCCACATGATAGTTAAAATCTCCAATGAGAATGAAATTGTTTGCGGCTAAAACGTATGGTGCAATTAGTTCCAGGAGAATGTTTACAAAGTTGTTTTTTTGACCCGGGCGTTGATGGACTATAGCCCCGTCCATGTTGCAAGCGATTGAGTTATGATTTTAAAAATAAGTATTTCCGCTTTTCCAGTATTGCAGGGGTCTAGCGTGATGATTTCCAATTTTTCCTTAGAAGCAACCCCCCCCCCTCTCCCGGCTGCTATATCTAGTCTCATTAGCTGGTATTGAGGTGGAAATGCAATCACTATATCGGGGGATGCCTGGTCATGGAGCCATGTTTCTGTGATGAAACAGATATCCGGTTTTTCAACATCTAGGAGGCTCCATAATTCTAGAGCATGTTTGGGAATCGACCGGGCTATAAGATATAGTCTGTTTATTTGATTAGGGCTATCAAAGGTATCCCTTTTTTTCTCAATGTAGGAAGTGGTCACCATTGATGGTTTCTTAATGAGGGTCTGCGTGCCAGCCGTTGGGAGCACAAAAATCTCCTCAGTACATGATAGGTCTTTCGGTTTCAGGGTAATAAGTGGTCTGTTTAAAGATTTTAGCTCTACGCTGGAATAAAGCTGTGTGGCCATGGTCGATAGCTTAAAGATATATAACTAAAAGAGCAGGGGTCCTGGGGGTTGGTGGAGGTCTAGCGAAGACGGGCGCTGACTGGCTTGCCTTTGGCGCGCCTTTGGCATTCCATTTTTAGGGTTTTTAGGGTTTTAAGGGTGTATTAAATTTTTGTGGACAAGGATCCTCCTAACATATCTCGTTGGTGGTTACAAAAATTGACTAGAAACCAGCCTGGAAAATTGTCACCATATATTTGAAATTCTGAAATAATGAAGGTACTTGGAAAGTATTGACAGTTTTTGAACACATGCTCTACCTGGAACCATTGGAATTTTGTTCACAGTCTTTTCTTGCTAGCACAAACTGCAGACTACGTGTGTACTCACTCGGCATGGAGACAAGTAAAATGCATCTTACCCATTGGAGAACTCACATACAAAGTGACGGAATGGGAAAAGGCAAACAAATAGTGAATAAGAAAAATCTACACTCATGTCTTAAGAAACATTGCTCAGGAGTCATACCCAATATTGAGTGGTGCCCAGTGTTGATCTCGTGTTTATGCCAGCCACTTGTATACTCTCAAAGCTACATTGAGTGCTATAATTCATCAAACCCCATGCAACCTGCAGGCAACATCACTGAGGTGTGAAGTCAAGACAGTAAAGGGGGCGTTGCCAATTATTTTGAGTTCTACTGAGTTAATCCTCGTTTATAAAAAACATTGAACCACAATGAAGCAATATGTTCCTTTACCAATAAATGAGCGCAAGCTTATCACCACAAGAAGTTTGTTTATTGGCAAGTGTCAAGAATTGTAATATGCTGGGTAGTTCAGGCAAAAGGGAATCATCAGAGGACTTGTGGCTATCTACCATGAACCCTGATGTGATGGTATTCACTAGTGTGCTAGCCGTAGAGGTAGGAACTTAATACAATGTGCCATCAGGTCAGTTCCATAGGAAGGCTAAGCAAAAAACAGGAGAGTGAACCTTCGAAGGGATGAGGTTGGGAGGTGAAAATTGAAAAGGAGATCCATTTCACATTAGCAACAAGGAAAATAAGATAACTAAACCTGTTAGGTGTTCTGGAATGGGTTTGATTAATCCGCAATAAACAGATCAAGTGGTATTATAGATGTTGTGGTCAGCAACTTGAACATGCATTCAAATTAGCTGGGTTTGCAAGTTGAACATTAGCAACTCATGTTATAATGATACATACCAAACTGTTTCATTTATGTTTCTTAGTACAATTAGTGAGGGCTGACACAAAGTTATCCAAGTTCAGAGTAACTGTTTTTGATTATTAAAATACCTTCAGCTCTCAACCTGCAATTATGAAAGATTTGAATATGAGGTAAAGTCAGGTGTATGTCACAATTCCAATGTTGCTGAAAGTTATACTTTTAGAGTGAAAAGTGATTTGCTGTTATCTTGTTTAACGTTTTTCAAGCAAGAGCATACCTCAAGTAAAAAGTCACATATAGTATCAACAAGAGACTAGCTCAAGAATTAAATGTCTCTTTGAAACCTTTTTCCCCACATTAGTCAGTCTCCCATAGCTAACAGGCAATAATAATGTGACATTGCATAGCGTAAAGTTTCAAGACATTTTGTGAATTTCACGTAGTGGGAAGATTGGAAAATGTGCACATTTTCCTGCAATAATATAGGTTTAAAACGAAGTACAATACACATTGCCTGTGCTACTCTGTTACATGCTAATTAAGCATAATATGTATTTGTAAAGCACATATTCACTGAGAAGGGCATCTTGGGGATGATGACAGATTTTTAATATTGCTTAACTGAATGGTACACATTTGACTGACTATAGAAAGATAAAAGGCTGAGTGAACATGCCAGAATTTACTGACAAATATAGATCCCTGTAGTAGGTGAATTTGTCCACTGAGCCATTAGCCTTATACTGGACTTTGAGTTTATGACTGATACCCACATGCTAAAAACAAGCAGAGCCTAAAAGCATAGTCTGATTATGTGTACTGTGCACCTGAGCCAGTACCATTCTATCTAGGACTTTTGAAAAGAAAGCAATCTGAAATTGATAAACTGAATGCATTTACTAAAGAAACTTTGGGGCATATTTACAAGCCCCTATTGCCACAATGACGTCACTTTTAGTGACCTTGAGAAGGCGATAGAATTTTTGCCTTATTTACAAGGCAGCGTTAAGCCACTTAACGCGGCGTAACGGTGCATTGTAAATAAGGCACCCTTTCACGCTACACTTAGCGTGAAAGGGGTGGGCAATGGGTGTTGTGTTGGGCGTTCCACCACAACACCCATTGATTTTGACACTGCCCCCTATTTACAAGAACAGCGTAAATAGGAGGCTCATGGGTACTAAGGTTGCAGGATAGCTCAGTCCCTACATACTAAGGTCCCATAATCCCAAGCATAGTTCTGTAATTTCGCAGAATCCCAGCAACATGGTGTGGCAAATTTTTGGTCCGGTACGAGACCCCTGAGTTGCGCTTGTGCTCGTCCAAGATACCCTCTCGCCAGGTTTTGGAGACTTCTGTGGTTGGAGGGCTTTGCCTTCTCAGTTGGTAGTGTTCACCTATTGCTGTAGGGTTTTCAAGCTTGAGTTCTAAAAGGCTTTTGACCCTTTTTGCTCTACTGTTTAGTCCTATTTTTGCAACATACCATGGCACAATTGATCATGATTCCGGCACATTGCTGTGCGGAGGTCACACATCATTTGACACAGCATGGGGTCCCCAATGTCTGTTTTTGTTGTCGAAAAGGATCCTGCATACCGCTTCGAGGTCTTTTATTCCTGGGTTACATTTTCCGCAGTGGATGCGAATTATAATTTCTTTAATGCTTATGCGGTCGCTGCTGCACTGGCGGCGTATCATTCTTATGCAGGGGTTAAAGTTCCTCTTACGTCTTAGGAGCACCAGATTTTATTTAATGGTGCCCTTCCTCATCCTATCTATTTTGTTTGTATGGGTCCCTTAAGTATTGATAGGGTCACATGGACAGTGTTAGCTGGTTTTACAACACATCTAGACTATCTCAATGCTAAGTACTTTCTTCTCCATAGAAGAGTGATCCAATTTATTTCTCAAGCTTTTTTGGTAGCTCTGCCTTGAGCTGCTCTCCCATTACCGATACAAGGTGGAGGCCTTGTAATTAGCCTTGTTATGATTAGTTCAGTGATGGGCAAGCGTCCTCAAAATTATGAGTACCTTCCATTTTGGATAGCTCAGAAGATTGAACAGATAGATGCTGTTTTCTCATACCCTAGTCCTGTGGAGAAGCACAGGATCCTTACTATGGGGCCAATTCACAGAACTAATCTGAGATACAATCCTAAACTTACTACTTTTGGTATTCACAGAAGGCATTTAGTAGTAGTAAAGTTAGGACTCCTAACTTTACTACTACTAAACTGTGATAAAATACTAAACTTACTACTTTTGGTATTCACAGAAGGCATTGAGTAGTAGTAAAGTTAGGACTCCTAACTTTACTACTACTAAATGCCTTTTGCGAATACCGAAAGTCGTAAAGTTAGGATTTTGTCTCAGTTTAGTAGTAGTAAAGTTAGGAGTCCTAACTTTACTACTACTAAATACCTTCTGTGAATACCAAAAGTAGTAAGTTTAGGATTTTATCTCAGATTAGTTCTGTGAATTGGCCCCATAGTGTTTATCGAGCAGTCTGATTCCCACTTTAGTGGACTGCACCGGGGGACAGTGTTCGCTTCAGTGTATACACTTTGTTTTGGCACCCCCTCCATGAGAGTTCTACTGAGCATTCTAAAACGTGTGCAGGATGAACATAGGGCAGGACCCGCCCTGGATTTGGGGATAAAATTAGTGGGTATTGTTCCCATAGTCTCTGACATGATTCTTTCTAACATTAAAGGGGAAGCAGTTTGCTTACAAGTTCGCTAGCACCTAGAGGTGGTGGCAGACGTTGATTGGTATTGTCAGTTGCCGATTATTATGGCTGATGGTTATACATTTTAGGGCGCAATATTTTGGGAGTCCGACCATCTACCCAATCTCAGGGTGAACCTCCTACTTTCAAGGAGGGATGTCCAGCCATTCCAAAGAAGACATGGGACAGAAATAAGCAGCAATGGAAGCCTTAGTTCTGTGCTGGCTCACCACCACCTGACGGAGATATGATTTAAGTGATCGCTCTAAAATTAAGACACCCGAGAGATTCCAGGTTCCTGATCCCCGTTCTCCTCATTCCTTTCAGGAATCGTTCGATCAACAATTTGGCGAAGGGGATGACAGGATCGCAGACCAAATGAGTATACACATCAAAGGCGAGACCCGCAGGGCCAGTTTGACTTGAAAGTCAAACAGGAGGAATCACCTCAATTTTGAGCTCTATTTCGGGAAGAAAAGGGTCGCTGCCTTGACAGTGAAATATGCCCCAGATGGTGAGAACCCTCCTCCTGTGCAGGAGTTGGGCGGTGACTCTCCTCTACAGCGCGGCGGAAGTTACCGTAATTCGCCAGACAATCCACCAGTTTCTGGAGGCGAAAGTAACTGACACATTTATAACTGTTGAGAAACCACGGATACCTGCATGGCTCCCCCAGATGGACTTTATTGCATAGGCCTTCTGATTGAGGGTGATGTTAAATGCACTATAAATGCAGTTTTCTGGGACAACTTGACGTCTTCCTATGATATTTTACTGGCAGAAGTTGATTGGTCTCCCCCGTTTCTCCTCGCTTCTGCTTGAGGCAAGGAAGTAATTCTTCCTTCTTTTTTGCAGTATGTCCCAGATGAGCTTATGCTTCAGAGTGGGCTCTTGCCTTAGCTCCTGCTGTATATTGCAATCAGACTGATTAAGATAAAGATTCTCCTTTGCATGTTATTTCACTATGGTATACTCCACAGCCCCAACCTCAATATCTCATTAAACGTGATGTTAAAGCGCCTGTTAGTGACATTCTCACTCAATTGGAAACTCAGGGTATTATTGAGCCGTGTGTCTCGTCGATGAATAATCTACTTTTTCTGATATTGAAACCGGACGGTTCATATCGTATTGTTCTGGACTATAGATATTTGAATAGTCATGTCAGTACCTTTTGCGGTTCAGAACGCACACAGTACAGCATTATATAATGTAAAACTACTTTGGACATTTCAAATGGTTTTTTAGGCACACAATGGCTCCGGAAAGCCATGACTTGACTGCATTCAGCGCTCTAGGCAATGAAAGGCGCTATGCGAGATTGCCTATGGGATATAAGAATAGCCCTGGGGTATTTGCGGCACGTATAGTGTCGACTTTGAATGAAATTGACCATGATGCATTCTCATATGTCGATGATATTTACCTGACAGATGATGAGTTATACCCTTATCTTTTGCGTGTGGATCGCATTATCATGCATTTTGCAGCTTTTGGTTACAAGTTTAATTTTGAAAAATCACACAATGCATTTGTGGCCATTCATTTTCTTGGTTATGAGATGACCAATGAGGGCAGGGGATTAGCACCCCACCTGTTTGAGAAGTGTACTCAATTACAACCTTCATCTACCCTCAAGAAATTACAATCATTGCTGTGTTTTTTTTCGGCAGGACTTACATCCCACATTATGCTCAACGCATCAAAATGCTATACGCTTTGATACAGCCTTCTTTTTTGTCTTCCAGTTGGCTCATGGAACACACCACTGTACTGCGCAGTTTGCAGTTAAATTTGCTGGCAACACAATACTTACAAGCTAGAGTCAATACTACCAATTTGGTCTTATGGATTGTACCAGGAGCATTCGGTTTCACTTACTTAACTTTTAATGAAGGGGACACGGTTCCCATTGCATATAAATAGCATTTGTATACACCAGCAGAGTTGCATTTTTCGGTGGTGGAGTGCGGAGTAATACGATAAAACCACAAACGTTCTCTCAATGCCCTTAACCAATTCCCACCATGTTTGAGAGAGTTAGTGACAGAACCTTTGAGCGCACTATTAAAGCGCTCAACTTGTCCATTTTCATGTGGACGTGAGCTTATGCCTAATACCACAACTCTTTAAAAACACTCCCATCTTGGATGAGGTCAGTTGTACTCCATTATCAAAAACTAGAGTAGAGGGACACCCCTCTCGTGAAAACACCTCTTTAAAAACTTATGGTGGCTTTTGGGACAAATTTCACCTCTTGCCATTTAGAATGGTAGTCGATTATGACCAACGCAAAACGGTAAACTTCGGGCAAAATGTTAAAGGGACCTGATATAACGAAAGCTACCTTCTGCCAGGGTTCCACAGTCCACTTGACTACCTTTAAGGGAGGGGTATGCACCTTTAGCATCATTTCACTGGATTCACACTCATTGCATTTCCTGACTATGTAATCAATGAACTTTTCCATGCCAGGCCACCAGAAGTAGCTTCTGATTAAACGCTTCATGGAAGATATACCTGTATGTTTTTTGTGAGCGATCATCAGTATCACATCTTGTATTCCCTTAGGAGGAACACACTTGCCAGCTTTGAAAATTAAATTTCCTTCCATTTCTAACTGATCCGAAACATTGAAAATAATTAGCAATTCTGACCTCACATCACTCTTCTTCGGCCATCCTCCCATTACAAATTTCTTTAGATCATTCCACCTGTCATCACCCTGTTCGCTTTCTTCACAGATTTGCTGTGAGATTTCATAGAACTATTATGGAACAACTTCATTAATGCCCACCACAAAATCACACTCCTTAATTACACTTACATTATTATGACCACAAGGTAAGTGTGACAGAAAATCTGCTGTGACATTTTTCTTTCCAGGAACATATTCGGTTCTGAGGGTGTACTCCTGAAGCTTCGATGACAACCTTGCAATTCTGGCTGAGGAATTCCACCCTCTTCCAGAGAAAAATATTTACTAAAGGTTTGTGAACCATCCTTAAGGTGAATTTACTTCCCCACACATAGACTCTCTAATGCTCAACAGCCCAAACACACGCAAGCAGTTCTCTTTCAATCACCGCACACTAGCGTTCGGTTTCATTCAGAGTCCTGGACACAAAAGCGACATTCCATTCATACATGCCATCCTTTTGTTACAACATGCCCCCAAGACCATACAAACTGGAATCAACAATGATGATGCATTCCTTTTTAATGCAGAATGGTCTTAATGTGGGTGCATTGACAACATCCTTTTTTATGTCATCGAAAGCTTTTTGTTGTTCCTCTGGCCTTTCGTCAGCAACATTTTGTCTTAGTAATTTGCTTAACGGCTCAATTTTTGTAGGAAAATTCTCTACAAACTTACTATAGTACTCGCACATGCCTGCGAAAGATAAAAGTTGTTCCTTGTTGTTGGGGGATGGAGCATTAAATGGCATCAACATTTGATTTTGTAGACATAACTCCGTCACCAGACAATTTGTGTCCTAGGTATTCAACTGATGAAACCATGACTTTCTAATCTTTTGCATACCTCATTTAGATGAACCTCATGCTCAGTTTCATCCTTTGAAAAGATCAAAATATCATCTTGGAAACATTTTACATAATCATCCATGTCCCTGAAAATGTGAAACATAACTCTCTGAAAGACTGACACAGCCGACGCCAGCCCAAAAGGCATCCTCGTGTATTGGTAAAGCCCTTGTGGTGTGATGAAAGCTGTATACTTTTTGTCCTCTTCTCTGAGCTCTTTCTGGTGATAAGCGAACCTTAATTCCAATGTGGAAACGATTTGTGCACCCTCCAACATGGAGCCCACCTCATTAATGTTGGGTAGTGGGTGGCAATCTATAACAATGTTGGAATTTAATACCCTTAAGTTCACACACACTCTAAACTTTTGATCTGGCTTGCGTACTAAAATGATGGGTGAAACCCATTCGGATGACTCTATAGTTTTAATGATGCCCTCATTGGATAATTCTTTGAGCATGTCTCTTAGCTCATCCCTTATGTTAATGGGCACACCCCTCATTTTTTGTTTGACCGGGCATGCATTTTCTTTTAAAACAATTTTATGTGCAAAATTCCTCAATCTGCCCAATTTGTCACAGAAGACCTTGTTATAGGTGTTGATTAGTTTTGTTTCTCTATCATTAAAGATGACATTTGTGTTAATAATTGCAATTTTTCCCATTTCTTGTTTCCCACATAGAGACACAGGTTCACTAGTCCGTGGATTCAGTATGACACCCGATTTCCACTGGTCTCGCCAACCCAAAACATTCACTCCTCTTACTGCAATGTATAGCTTTATATGTGCACATCTCCCTTTAAAGTATAAAGGAACTTTGAAGAATACTTCCATCTCAATTCTTGACCCATCAAAGCTCTCAGCAACAACGTCAGATGGTTGTAACTTATCATAATCACACATATTAAGCAATTTCTCTTTGTAATATTGTACAGTGATAATTGTCCAAGGTGTACCAGAGTCTACCATGAGATCCAAATCTGCTCCTAATACCTGAACAGAACATTTAGGGGATCTCATGTCGATTTCTTTATCAAGTCCACTGTTAATGATGGACACAACAAACACTTTGTTAGATTCTGACATTTCGCTAATGCTAGTGACTCTGTTTCCCTCAGATATGCAAGAAACCGCACCCTGTGTCTGATTGGGCTGACGCCTATTGTCCCTGCACACACTCACAAAGTGCCCCCTTTTGCCACAATTTCTGCATTCTCTATTGATGGCGGGGCATCCTGGGAAGGAATCTAAATGATATCTACTTCCACACCTATAACACGTATTGTGACTGACAAAATGATAATTTCTCTTACTAGGATAACTAGTGTTGTACTTAGTGGCACTGTACTTTACTTGTGGAGCCTCATTTTTAAACTCATTCTTAACCTCACTTTTAGACTCATTCTTAACCTTAACTACACATATCTTTTCCTCAATCACAGTCTTATTGGAATTCTGCCTTACAGTCTCCATCCACTTCTCCGATTGTTCCAGAGTTTTCGCTGTAGGTATAGTTTCCGCTAGATAGGGGTCTCCCATGACTCATAACTTCTCCTGTATTTTCTTGTTCTTTACACGTACAATAATTTGGTCACGTATAATTTCATTTGTCATCATTACAAAGTTACAGTGCAAGCTCAATGATCTCAAGGCAGTTAAAAAGTCATCAAATGACTCTTCCTCCTTCTGTACCCTGGTGTAGAATTTAAACCTATTTAAGGCAATACTCGTGACAGGTTTGAACCTTTTTTCCATTCTTGTTAATGCCTCAATATAAACATTCATGGTGTCCCCTTCTCCTTCTCCACCTTGCGTGGTAATCTGGGGTAGCGTCCTGAAAATAACCTGCCCCTCAGAACCTAGGCAGTGTAGGAAAATACTTTTTTTCTTTCAGAGCCCATGCGTTCCCCATCTTTGACTTTCATATAGATGATGAATTCTTCTTTCCACCTTAACAAAGGTACGGGTGGATTACCCTTTGTTTGTAAACATTTTGCTGGAGGGTCAAATTGCATTTTATATATGTATAGGAGGAGGTAAATGAAGAAGAAAAGTCCTGTAATACTTTTGTTCTATAGAAGTTATGAGGCTAATAAACCAAAAATATGTTGAAAGAAAACAGTTGTTATCAATAAACTGTAAAGTTGTGGTTAAACTCACGGAGAGAAAACAATTATTAATAAAACTCGCTTCTTGACGAAAAGTGGTGCATGTGGCTCAAAATCCACTCACTGCGATGTAAAACAGGTAAAATGTTGAAGGAAATGCACACGACGATGTGTATTAATTAGTAAACACACTCGCCGGTGCGCGGTGCTGGGTTGTCATGGAAATGGCAAGGTGGCCACCACATAACGTTGCACGCAGGCTTGTGCGATGACGGAAAGATGCTTGCCTGAATGTGTGTTCTTAAGAATGTTGAATGTAGGCTTCAGAACGCGCAGCTGAGCACATTCGGAAAGCAAAGCCAGGTGACTGGACGCGAGGCAGGTTAGTGATCCGTTGCCTCGTTCTTGTTCTCTTTTGAAAGTCCGCTTGCTCTTGTTGTGTCAAACCAGCTCACAATAAGATCCAAATAAAGATATGCCCCAAAACAAAGTATTATAAGCATGAAGTGTCGCTCCCGGTGCAAATCCAAGGAAAGGCAAAGCAGCTTAGAATAAAAACAGATAGCTGAGTTTAGCAAAAATATAGGAAAATGAACAAAATGTTGTGGGTCCAAGAAAAACTCTGTTCCCGTGCTGAGGTGTAGACAAGAGTGGTTCTTCAGCTTGTCGCCATTATTAACTACTCTAAATTCCAGTTGCAGAAATAAGTGTAGATTTATTGGCAGCACGGCAAAGGCATCTGCCCATGTTAAGCTCCAGATGCAACTGGAGAAACAGTGTAGAACACATAATAGTCAGCATTCCACGCAGAATGTAGAACACAATATAAAGGTATACAAGGCACAAGCCAAAGGAGGCAGGCATCATGGATGATGTCATGGTAGTGCAGCCCTGCGTTTCTAAAGTGATGAAGCATGTAGTTAGCCTTCTTGGCTCAAAGACACGTTTCAGCACTTTCTTGTTGATATCCCCCTTTATCAATCCAGATGACTTTCCTGGCCAACAAAAGACAATATTTTAAAGAATTTTCCTGTACTTTTTATACAAAGCAGCAAACCTATAATAGCTACTTGCAAATAGGATCTCGGCAGGTCCATGCAGATTGCAAGGAAGCTGAACACAACAGCACATAGCTAACCCACTGCAAAATGAACTCAGATCTTTTCTTAAAACATTTCATGTTAACACCAAGTCAAGATAACACACAGTAAGCTTATGGATGGAGTGGGTGACATGTTTAGTCCTTGTGTCTTTGAGAAAAGCAGGTCGAACGAAGCATGGGCAAGTTCAGTACCACCTTAAAACGCTGACTTGGTCTCCTCTACTTGTATGTGGACCTCCCTTGTGTGTCTGAGTACTTTTTTTGTTTGCAATGTACTAGACCGGCTTGTGTGTGTTTATGTGAGATATTTGTCTGCCATATTGGGGGAATGTGCACATATAACATTGTATTAAAAGTTTAGTGGATAGGTTAGGTCAATGTGGCATATTTCTTCATTTTGAAACGTGTTACAGATCACAATTGGGGAGGGGGTTGAAAGCTGTGTCGCCTTCCATTATTTGCAATTAAATATGCCATTGGTTTGTTACCACAATTACATTCTCAAAGCATTGTTCAGAAGCTAGCTCCTGAGTTAGGGTGTTATCTGAGTGGCGTGTAGAAAGCTGACCCACAGTATAGTTGTTCTATTGCAAATAATGTCAAGGGGATAGTAGACAGTGGTATAGGGGGATCCTTTCTGCTCCTCCGTTGTCTTCCAAATTAAGAAAAACATGTATAAATCCAGATCTTCTAAAATTAAGATGAAGAAGCTACTTTAAACAAAAAATTTTTCCAGTTGTGGGAATCAAACTGCAGGAATGGAGATCTGGGGGTTGCAAACAGAGACCTACCTAATTGATATTGAATAAGCAAGTGATCGAGCGGAGGGTTACCAGCTAAATGATACACACTATCCACATACTCACCTGGGCCCATAACCATACATACTTGAGCTAGTAAGCGCCGCCGGGATCAATTTTGTGTGTTAATACCTGCAAGATAAATTTACCTCACCAATTCTTACCATTCTTTTCATCCGAATATAATTTTCTCTGATCAATAGATCTAGTTGTTAGCAGTTTAGGTATAAATACCATCAAGTGAATACCTTTAAATTACCACAATCTCGAGAAGGTTGAAATGTTTATATAATAAATTTCATGTGAAACCAGAAGCATAAAGTGCAGTTCGTACACCGTTTTCTTTCAAGAACGGAAACATCTGATTATTCAGAAACTTTGAACTAAATTAGAAAATGACAGTACCTGGAAAGGAAGAAAATCAGAGAGAGCAGTACAATGACATACTACACAGAGTTATATTTACCTAGGATGGTGTGGAAACCAACCCCTTGGCCTAGGAGCTGGAAAGGGTCCCCAGGATTC
Source organism: Triturus cristatus (assembly GCF_964204655.1). Lineage (NCBI taxonomy): Eukaryota > Metazoa > Chordata > Amphibia > Caudata > Salamandridae > Triturus > Triturus cristatus. The sequence continues at coordinate 845,611,158 of NC_140587.1, read as the reverse complement.
AGGACAGAATTCAGGACTGGAAAGGTGACCTCTTCTAGATACAACGCCTGCGACGCACCCCTCTCTGACACTATCTTCCTCCTTTATTCTTCTGCGATGTTCTCTATTATGTGCCTCCTCGATTCTTCTGCGATGTTCTCTATTTAGTTTGGTTCTAAGTTCTGTCATTCAAATCTTCTTTAGGATTTGCTCATTTCTCGGACAGCATATCAGTCTCTCAGCATCTCTGCAGTATGAGCTGTATCTAACTAACTAAACTACCTCAATTATACTCTTTTAAGGTAAACACCACCCTCAAATGTTTTAATGTTCATGCAACGCCTAATTCTGATTGGACAAGCAATGGGAGATGATCATCACACAATGCTAAGTTTAATACTTTTATTTTAGCTTATTGTTCTATGTTTCCACCCCTTAATTTACTTTCACATGCTTTATTTCCCACCCGTATTCACAAGTTAATCAATACATTGCATATCATTTAATATTCAGCTTCCTCCAGTTCCGTGTAGGACAGTCAAGTTCCCATGATAATGAAACATTTGCGGCCTTGGCTGTGGTTCAAGAGCTTCAGCATGGTTCCTGGTGGGTTACAACTGCGCAAGTGCAGTCGTCACGTGGGGTGTGGATTTCAGTCACCCTCAGAGGCCCAAATACGAACTAATAGTAAAGTCAGAAAAAAACATGTTAGAAATCAAAATAAAATATTTTCAATGTATACCACCTATCTCTACTCTAATCCCATTTACTTATAAAAATCTTTCGCATTAGCATTTTAGTAAAACTTGCATAGTTTAGTTTCAGCAAAGCATGCGCATTATCATGTGGGTTTCAAGCGGCCATATTGGAAGCAATTGGGCAGCTGCAAAGGTTTTCCCTCCAAGCGATCAAACGTCATACTACATGGATGCAGTAGACGCATGCGCAATACAGAATCCCACTTTTAGCAGCCATCTTTAGTGTCACTCGGGTCACTAGTTAGAAAAACACATAGGCAAGCTTCCCCTAGATTTTCATGTACGAATATGTAGTGCAAATTAGTATTTACAAACACAATTATTACGGGGTTACAAGTTATTTGAGAGATTGTGTCTGAGCATTTTTCTTTTTATATGAGTCCTTGCTCCATCAATCCCCTCTCGGATGGCATTTAATGCCATCACTAATTTCCCACTACCTAATCAGATGCCAACTTTAGCATATCTCAATTCCCTCTTCTATCTTTACAACCCTTTCTTTTCTTTCTTTTTCGTTGTTAATTTGTAAATTCTTCATCTTTTTGTATAGATCTCCTTTCATTTCCTCTAACTGTATTTCGTCGTATTTTCTCTTCTTTCCCCTTTTGTTTACTGTATATCTCTTTCTCTTCTTGCAACACTTCAACCATGTAATTACTGTTAGAACTAATAGTGTTATTCCTAATACTGGTAATATTATTTGACCTATAAGGCTATTACCTAAGTTAAAAAACCACCCACCTATGTTTGTAATACTACTTGTTAATTTCTTCCATTCACTGTCAACTTCCAGTGGTTTCAAATCTTCCTCCAATTTTGTAATATTTTTAATATATCTTTCGATTTTGACACTTTTGTCGGGAATGTAAGTGCAACAATGTTGCGCTTTCAGCATTTTACAGACTCCGCCCTCCTTTGCCAATAATATATCAAGAGCAAGTCGATTTTGCAAAACCATTGATCTAATCGCAACCATCTCTGTGTGAATCATCAAGAACCCTCCAGCAGTATCAGTCGATAGACGATGAACCACTGTAGATAATTGACAAATTCTACATGAGTTTAGAATTACTCCCACTGAGGGTATCAATGCACTGAATATGTCACCTACAATTTCTGAAATACTAGCCCTCTTCATACGTGTTAGTTCCTGTCAGTTTTCATTGCTTCCAGTGCTTCTTTTCAAATGGTACACCTTTGGGAATACTATTCCAAAATAGCAACTCCCATACCGATGATCAGGCAGCCTAAAATATGCTTTGTCTCCACATACATAATAAATCCCAGGAAATACTGGATCTGTTCCACCTTTTAGTCTCCATCCCCCAATTACTAGAAAATTATGTTCACATTCACTGGAACCAATAAATACATTGTTATAGTTAGTCTTGCAATCTATGGAGGCAGATGTTCCCTTTCTTTTCAAATCCAGGGAAATAGCAACATGAGTCTTGCCGGTTGTATACATATTTTCTTTCTCAGCCCATTGAGGTATCTGAGGTTTTGGTTCAGAAGCCCTTCTTTGGAAGTCCTGTCTCCTTTGCTCAACTAAATTCAAGAATATCTTTTCTTCTTCATGTAATTTACATGTTAAATTGTGCTGGTGTGCTTCAGCTATATCTATTGTTTTCATAGTTAGAAAATATTCTCCCATAAACTGTGCATCCTTAGTACTAAGAACTGGGTTTATGCTTTTTCGCATAGGAACCTCATAGAAAATCACATCTACAATAGAATAATAATACTGTAACTTTCCTGTTCTATAAAACAAACTTGCTAAAACGCTACAAGAAATACCATAGGTTAAAGGAATATGGTGGTATGTTACGCCTTCTGCTACTGATGCTGGTAATTTCATACACACATAGCAATCACTCACTTCCATAGTGTCTACATATTGTACTAATAAATTTGTGAAAACATTTAAAGCAGTGTCATTATTTGTCACAGTGTGGTGCACATCTAACTCATCTGGTGCATCTTTATCTACTTTATCTCTGTCAGTCTTATATTAATTCGGTGAATTTATACCTACTTTATCTCCTTTTATGTTATCTACCCTTTCATGCCTACTTGTGTTCTCCTTTTCTTTTGTAATAAGGAATGGCTACTGTCAGTACTAACCAAATTATGAGCACTAATATACTACATATACATATTCTACAACATTTGTGTACACAATTTCGTTTCGGTTTTCCAACAGCTCTATCAACAGCCATTTTGGGCTAAGAAGATTTCTCTTCTTTAATTTAGATTCAAATTTGAAATATAAATTTCTTAGAGAAATTTCAAGTTGGCCTCACTTCTTTTGGCAATTTGTTCTGCATTCATTTCCTTATCACTTTCTTCATTTAAATCTAAATTCTCGAAATCTTCAAGAATGACATAGGCCCATTTAGGACCTTTGAACTTATTGTTCAATACTTTTAGTCTTTGACTTCGTCGTCTGCGTCTCTCAGTAGATGTCTCAGACTGGCTACAAATTTTGTTTACTTGGTCAGGTTCTTGATTAATTGTTTTGAAAAGATACTTCAATCTTTTCACAACACTTGGCCAATTATCACCTCTTCTGACCCTTTTGGCTTGCTCTGTATTGTCAATGTCTTCGAGTGATCTTTTATTCACATTAAGTTGTGGCACAATGTTATCCTTTTCGTCTTCGGAAACCCTCTCTGTCTGGTCCTGTCCAGGGCTTGTTTTTGCAATGTCCTTTTCTGCCCGGATGTGTTCTTCTGCTCCAACTAAACCCTGTTCAGGATTTATTTCGATTTTCTCCCCTTCTACCTGAACTTGTTTTTCTTTTCCTCTCTGGTCCTGATTAGGTCTCACTGCACTTTGGCTTTCTGCCGCCTGAACACGTTCTTCTAAACCTATCTGTAACTTCTCTGACTCGTGATTTATTTTGTCCGCTTCTATCTGAGTAGATTGTTCTTTCCTTATCTGTTCCTGCTCCGATTTTCTAATAATTGTATTTTCACTTTCCTGAGTCTGTTCTTCTATACCTGTCCGTCCTCCAATTTTTCCGATCTTTGTAGCCTAGTTTGGCTTCTTGTTATCACAATTACTTCAGGGTATCAGGGGCGTAACACAGGCCCCACATCCCCCACGGTGCGGGGGGGCCCGAGCTGCAGGGGGCTCCCTCAGCACAGTACTCAAACCTGCACGCTTTGAATTAAATCTGGAGCGGGGGCCCCTCTGTTTACATTGCAGGGGGGGCCCTTAAACGTTTGTTACGCCACTGACTGGTATCCAGTCATCCTGACTTGTACTCAGTTGTTCTTGGTCAGCTACTTCAAGATCTCATATTCTAGGTCCTTCATCTGCACAACCTTCTGCAGCCTCAACTACTTGAGTCAGTTGGGGTCCTTCTGTGTCAGGTGCTGGTACTTTCTTAGTATGGCTTGCATGATTCCAATTAGGCAAGCCTGCACATTTCACTGCTGTGGTTGTAACCAATATAACCTGATGTGGTTTTTCTACCTGGGTGCTAGGCACAATTCTCGTGTATGTTCCTTCACCACCACCCAATCACTAGGATTCCGAAAATGTGCTTGGTTTGGCTGCCTGGCAACTGCATCTCCTCCAAGCTGGTGGGAGATAGAACGCACTAGGTCAGCCAGTACTTTGCAATATTCCAATACAAACTCATCAGATATATTTAACAGTTTATGTCTTGGTATGCATGCCTGCCTCATTGCTCTTCCCATGAGTATTTCATGGGGACTCAATCCTGTATTCCCATCAGAACAAGAGGTTATGTATCAGACCATTCCAGTGGAGTAAATGCACATACTTTTCCCAGTCTCGCTTTTATAGTGCCATTCAATTGTTCTACCACTCCAGAAGCCTCTGGGTGGTATACACAGTGCAGTTTTTGTTAAATTTTAAATGCTTCACAGATCAATCAAATTACGTCATTATTAAATTGAGACCCTCTATCTGATTCCAAGGTCACTGGAAAACCGAACTGTGGAATCAGTTCTCTCAACAGTAGTTTGGCAACTGTTATACTGTTATTTCTTCGAGTAGGGTATGCCTCCACCCACCGTGAGAATAAGCACACTATGACAAGTATGTACTTTAAACCTCTGCATGGTGGTAATTGAATAAAAACTAATTGCAGCCTTATAAAAGGACCTTCTGCTTTTCCTATTTTTCCTGTGCTGACTATTGTATTGTGACCTGGATTCATTTGCTGACAAATTAAGCATCTCCGGCATAGAGTATCTGCTATGTACCTGAACCTTGGGTTATACCAATTCTGTTTGAAAAGTCTGACCATGGCATCCCTGCCTACATGGGTGTCTCCTAGCAAATTGAGAAAGCAAACAATTTGGCATTACTGGCCTGCCATCTTGGTAAACCCACACATCATCTTGGGACCTCTTTTCACATCCTTCTTTCACTAATTCTTCCTTTTCTTTCAAGTCTACCTCATCTTGCAATTTCTTTACTTCTTCCCATGTTTCTAATCCTGAGAGTAGCATAAGTTGGCAGCGGATTCCGCATGTCTCAATCTTTTTGTTCACTGCTATTTTATATTTTGCACAGTGTTGGGCAACCTGGTCAGCATACCTATTTCCAGCTGTCACATAGTCATTTCCTGACTGATGTGTGGCTCACTTGACCACTGCCACATCTTTTGGCAATTGTATTGCTTCAAGCAATTCTTTTACGAAATTTCTATTTTTAATCAGGGATCCTGAAGAAGTCAAGAAATCCCTCTGCATCCAGAGCTGGCCAGAATCATGCACATCCCCGTAACCATACTGGCTATCAGTAAATATGGTTACTTTCCAATTTTTCCTGAATTGGCATGCTTTAATTAAAGCCACTAAGTCAGCTACTTGTGCAGATTTGACTCCTGGTAAATAGGATGCTTCAACTATTCCAGCCAATGTACACACAGCGTAAGCAGCACTTAGTCCTCCCTCCTCATGGCACATACACGAGCCATCTACAAAGAGCTCATTTTCAGCATTTTTCAAGGGTTCTTCCTGTGTATCTGGTCGGGGTTTGTTGCAAAGTTCAGTCATGTCCAAACAGTCGTGCTCGACTTCATTTGTCACTTCCTCTCCGTATACATCTGGCAACAAAGTGGCTGGATTTAAAACGGTACACCTGACTATTGTCACATTCTCAGCACGTAATAATATCCTTTCATATTTGGTCATCCGACTAGGGTAAGATACTGAGTTCGAGTTCTTGTCAGCAGAATTTCAACTGAATGTGGAACATGTACCTTTACCGGATGACCCATCACAATTGACTCACTTTGTTCTAAACTTGTGCAAGTGGCAACTACTGCTTTTAAACACTCAAGTAAAGCGGAGGCCACAGGGTCCAAAGTGGCAGAAAAATATGCCACTGGACATCTCATCAGGTCATGTCTTTGAGTTAAAACTGAAAGTGTACAACTATTTCTCTCACAACAAAACAGTGCAAGTTATTTCAAGTAATCTGGCATACCTAAAGCAGGAGTTTCACATAGACATTTTTGTAATTTTACAAAGGCTTCCATACTTTCATCATCTCATTCTATTGGATCGTTTGCTCGTTTCTTGGTCATTTGTATTAGGGGTTTAGCTAGTAAGCAAAGCCCTACAATCCACTGCCTACAGTATCCCACGACTCCAAGGAACATTCTTATTTCTCTTTGGGTTTCAGGCAATTTCATCTGTCTTATTATTTCTATTCTTTCAGAAGTCACTCTCCTCACTCCACATTCTATTTGGTGTCCAAGATATTTGCATTTTTTCAGGGGACACTTTACGTCCACCATCAGCCAAATGGTTCAACAAGGCAATTGAATCAGTGACACAGTCATCTCTTGTTTTCGACGCGACCAATAGGTTGTCAATATACTGCACCAGGACTGACTTCCTAGGCAGCACTAAGGTTTTGAGACACTTTTTCAAAATTTTGTTAAAATTGAAGGACTTTCAGTATACCCTTGAGGACCACGATTCTAAACGTAAACTCGCTCCTCAAATTTGAAATAAAACAAATATTGGATATCAGGATGCAGCGGGATGGAAAAGAAAGCATGACATAAATCAATTACAGTAAACCATCCAGCTTTCCATGGTATCTGGTGCAAGATTACTGCTGGGTTAGGCACCACAGGGCAATATGGTACAACAATCTTGTTAATCTTTAGTAAATCTTGCACCACTCTATATTTTCCATTAGCTTTCTTAATGCCAATTATAGGTGAATTGCATGGACTGCTCATTATTTCTTTTAAAATGCCCTGTTCAACCATCATATTAATTTCTGCTGAAACACCAGCTTTAACTTCAGGACTCATTTTATATTGCCGAGTGTTTGGATAAACTGCACCTTCCTTTACAGTTACTTTTACTGATCTACATTTGCCATTAATCCTACTTCTTTTCCAGTGAAATCCCACACCTCTTGATTCACTGCCAATTTAACCTCATCTGGTAAATCATCTGTTGTCATCATAGAATACATCTCATCTACCTCTGTGCCTTGTTTAGCTAACATAATTTTATATCCTCCATTTTCATGTGGGTTTTGAATTGCAACACCATCCGGGGCGCAAAATATTGTGCAGTTTATTTTGCACAGTAAGTCTCTGCCTAACAGATTTACAGGACTGGAGTCACACACCACAAATTCGTGCATTTCCCTGAAATTGCCAATTCGTACCTCCATTGGTTCTGTAATAGGAGTTCTAATCTGTTTGTTTGACACGCCAACTACCTGGATCAAGTCTCCCGAGAGGGGTGGGTTTAGAATGACTGCTGTTCTCACAGTAGAACCGGTAGCACCAGTGTCTAATAAAAAGGTAATATCCTTTCCTTATACTTTACCATCAACATATGGACCTGACTGATCTACCGGTAAGGCAGCGCCAAGTCATTGATCACTATAGTGGAAATAATTATCCTGCAAAAGAAATTGTGATGTTACAGAATTTTTCTTACCATTTCCTCCTTGAAATCCGGTATCCGCACTGTACTTGGCCTGGTTCACAAAATTTGGCATAGGGGCAGGTGGCAACTGACTCTGTGGACTTACAACCTGCTGTGGTTGGCTCGTTATCCCCTCATTCTGCGTCTGTGGATTTTATTATTAGTCTGAATACTTTTACACTCGTTTTTCCAATGCCCCAATTTTCCGCACCCATGACAGGGAAACTTTTTCTTCGCTTCTTTTCTACTCATTCTTGCCCTTTGTTTTCCCTCATTATTTTCACCTTGACCTTGCCCCTTCCGTTGACTTCCTGTCTGACTATTTAGTTGGAGCTTCTGCTGTTCCGCTAGTTTCACTTGAGCCCACATCACTTTTTCTTCTAACTTTTTCCGTCTATTGTCAATTTCATCTCCACAGTACTTTGCGTATTTGAGGATATCATCTATTGGCCTTGCCTGCCAACACAACATGTGTTGACGAATCATGTCTCCAATTTCTGGGTTTAATCCTGTCACAGATCGATACACAAAATGTTCCATATCTTTATCTCCTATATTTACAAATCCGCTGTACTGCTTAAATACTTGTAATAGTCGTTTATAGTTAGTATGTACTGACTCATTTCTATCCTGGGTTGTTCAGTCTATTTTTACCCAATCTGTTTATTTTGGAGGAATTTTCCCTTACAAGAAAGTGATCACCTGGTGATATTTCTTCATTACCTCTTCTGAAGGAGCTCCTGTTTTCTCATCTCTCGGTTATTCATCACTAGGCCAATCAACAGTATTTTTACATTCTGTCCACAAATCTGCAGGTACCACTATGTCAAACAAACCATCCAAATCTTTTAGCAGAACCTTTGAAACTTTCACAAATCTTTCAACTTGCCTGTACCATTCAACTGGTTTCTCTCTTAACTTCGGGAAATCATTAGTAAAAGACAAAATATCCTGTTGAGTCCATGGAACATGTACATATCCTCCTCCTGGTACCTCTCTCATGGGACATAATCTCTCAACCTTTCCTGTTTCTTTCAACAGGTATTCAGAAGTTGTTCTATTTGCCTGAGCTTCTATCTTTTTCCTCATCCATCGAGCTTTCCATTTATCTAGATCACCCAATTTTTGAAGAATGGTTGTTAATTCTTTAACCTGTAACTTCCTTCCGGACACATTCATATTTTCTAAATCTTTATCACTAATATCTACTCTGTATGGTTTTTGTAATACCTTGGATTTCTCTATTTCAATTCCCATTTCATAGGCTAAATCTGTCAGTTTCTCATGGAATACTTTTGTATTTCTGGTGATACTCCTACAAATGAACAGTAACTCCTCTTCACTGTAAGTATTTAGCCTGTCTAATCCCACATTTCCAGCTATCAGTTCCTCCAATTCAACTTTTAATTTGTAAATATCTAGAACTTTCAGTGGCTGTTTTGGCTTCTCTATTTCTCGTGCTCACCTTTCTATTTCTTCTGGTGATACTATTGTGACACTCTTGACTCCTGTTTGTCTGTAATTGTACTTCCCTTGAACTGCTAGGTATAATTTGTCTCGGGGTTTCATTTATCTGTTATCTTATTGGTAAATCCATTAATGATTTCACTGATTCACATTCACTGCCGTGGTCATCTATTATTATTTTTTCGTTTCTGGGTTCTATTACAGGTGTGGACATTACTGGAGGTTTAGGGCCGATCACCTTATCACCATACAGTGGAACAACAGGACCTATAGTTACGGGTATGGTTAATGCTTCAGGATGGGTATTCAATTGAGTTATTTTCTGTATTAATTCTTCTCTGTTCTTTTTAATTGCCTCTTTTTCCCTTTCCTGCAGTGCCCTTCCATTTGTTGGGTCATGAATAACTTGTGGAACTAATGGTATTCCTAAAATCGGGGCACTAGGAGTAGTTCTACTAGCTTCAGCATGATATGGTGGAGGGTTTTTCATTAATATGTCCTCCAAGAAATCACCTTCTGATTCTCCACTTCCTATCATTGCTAAATGTTTTGTCTTTTCGGTGCACTTGCCTCCTGACTGTTCCTCTGCCATCAGTACAGGATACAATCCTTCAACCACCATTGCTTGTCTCCATTGTTTCATCAGATTATCTTGACTTTCACGCTTTAGTCTGGGATAAAATCCACTAAGGTTTCTGCTACTTCTGGATATGTCGCGCTCAAATGCTTCAGTTTCCCACTCTTCTGATGCCTCATATTGAGTTAATCTTGGTCTGGGTTCTAATTCCTTCATTCTCAATCTCAGATTATGTAAAACTCTACCAATAAACGTACCATTTTCTGGGAAAGATAGCACTCCATCACTTTTTGTATATTCTATCCAATTTTCTAACCATACACAGGTATGATGGCCTCTTTCCATCATCATGTATGATGTGGGCGTTTTCGGGGGAGGGATAAGAATAACTTCTCTATTTTTAAGGTGTTTATCCTTCTTAAAATAATTTTTAATTTTCTGCATAAATGTCATTTTCCTCTTTTCTCCGTACATTTTTATTGTCGATCCTTTTATATACTGTTCTCTTGCAAATCCTAAGTACCTTTTGTCTGGGCGACTCCCTATCAAAGTAGGATCGTGTTTCCACGTGCAAGACCCACTATCAATTAATTATTATGGCTTCTATTTTCAACTAATTCAATGTCCGCTTTTACTTTAATAATTGATCAATACCAGTGCGGCTTCTATTGCTCTAACCAATCAGATTCTGTTTTACGCTATGTGTTTAGCCAATACTGGCGCAGTTCTCAGGACGTCAGTATCACTCCTTACTACTGACCCCTCCTTCACAATTTTCGTATCAGTCACACGTCCGCTGTTCCAACCAATCCCAGCGTGTCCCTCTGTGAAGTCAGTGCAGCACCCGCAATTGATCCCTCCTTTACGAGGTAACACAAATGACTTTTTTTCTTACAATTTTCATGCAAAATTCCTTAAATGATAACATAAACATTCGCTACTCTGTTTGCTTTTCGCTAAAAATCTGGAAATTGATTTACATTTGCTGCGAGTAAAACTATTCCACTTATTCTTCATATACTACGAGTAAAACCTTCTCTTTCTCTTCACTCAAGCATCGATGAACCTGCTATTCCTTCAGAATTACCATTTCTAGGTGATATAAGACCAAAGTTTCACCAGCTAACTCTTTGCTATCAATCACTCTTACTTTTATATAAATTAATCCCTAACTCAGCACTGTCAGCCCCGCATAACTTTCCAGTGCTACCTGAACCAACGAGTAACCTCACTGCAGTGTGGCTTCCATTTACCACCCACTATACAATATTCCCGGGAATTTCCAGACGACATATAACAAGATACAAAACGGGTGTGTTAAGACATAAGATAAAATCTCAATATTTACACCTACCTAACTAAAACTAAAACCATAGCTCTGCTACTAGAAAAACTGACCGAGCGGAGGGTTACCAGCCAAATGATACACACTATCCACATACTCACCTGGACCCATAACCACACATACTTAAGCTAGTAGGCGCCGCTCTGATCAATTTTGTGTGTTAATACCTGCGAGGTAAGTTTACCTCACCAATTCTTACCATTCTTTTCATCCGAATATCATTTCCTCTGATCAATGGATCTAGTTGATAGCAGTTTAGGTGCAAATACCATCAAGTGAATACATTTAAATGACCTCAGACTTGAGAAGGTTTAAATGTTTATATATTAAATTTCTTGTGAAACCAGAAGTATAAAATACAGTTCATAGACCATTTTCTTTCAAGGAAGGAAAAATCTGATTATTCAGAAACTTTGAACTAAATTAGAAAATGACAGTACCTGGAAAGGAAGAAAATCAGAGAGAGCAGTACAATGACATACTACACAGAGTTATATTTACCTAGGATGGTGTGGAAACCAACCCCTTGGCCTAGGAGCTGGAAACAATCCCCTGGGACAGGTTAGGAGACCGAAGCCTTCAGGACAGGATTCAGGACAGGATTCAGGACAGAAAAGGTGTCCTCTTCTAGATACGAAGCCTGCGTCGCACCCCTCTCTGACACTATCTTCCTCCTCGATTCTTCTGCGATGTTCTCTATTATGTGCCTCCTCGATTCTTCCGCGATGTTCTCTATTTAGTTTGGTTCTAGGTTCTGTAATTCAAATCTTCTTTAGGATTTGCTCAATTCTCAGACAGCATCTCAGTCTTTCAGCATCTCTGCAGCATGAGCTGTATCTAACTAACTAAACTACCTCATTTATACTCTTTTAAGGGAAACACCACTCTCAAATGTTTCAATGTTCATGAAACGCCTAATTCTCATTGAACAAGCAAGGGGAGATGATCATCACACCATGCTAAGTTTAATACTTTTCTTTAAGCTTATTGTTCTATGTTTCCACCCCTTAATTTACTTTCCCATGCTTTATTTCCCACCCGTATTCACAAATGAATCAATACATTGTATATAATTTAATATTCAGCTTCCTCCAGTTCCGTGTAGGACAGTTAAGTTCCTAGGATAATGCAACATTCGCGGCCTTGGCTGTGGTTCAAGAGCTTCATCATGGTTGCTAGCGGGTTACAACTGCTCAAGTGCAGTCGTCACGTGGGGTGTGGATTTTAGTCACCCTCAGAGTCCCAAATACGAACTAATAGTAAAGTCAGAAAAAGACATGTTGGAAATCAAAATAAAATATTTTCACTGTATACCACCTATCTCTACTCTAATCCCATTTACTTATAAAAATCTTTCACATTAGCATTTTAGTAAAACTTGCATAGTTTAGTTTCAGCAAAGCATGCGCATTATCATGTGGGTTTCAAGCGGCCATATTGGAAGCAACTACGTCCTTGCTCCATCATAAGACATTCTGAGATCCCAGGTAATGTGTGATGGACAATGTGTGATGTAATCTCATTGTATATAGGTTACGTTGCAAATTACACCCCTCTTCTTAAACCAGTCGGTGTGCAATTTGCTCATCCTGGTGGACAAACATGGAATAATACATCCTACAGACAAAAAGTCCCAGGTTGTATATTGGACAGGCACAGAACTGTAGAACTGATTCTAGCAAATAAAATGTCCTTACGAGGATGGGGAATCCAAAACACAGTCCCTCCTCCCCCAGACTAAAGTAATAAATACTTTTGGCCACTTTATAGCCATTGTCTAAAATATTCAAACGCTTTGCTGGGTGCTAGATATGACAAAGACAATGGGGTTCCGTCTTAATCTGTACTAAGGTGTGCCAAGGAGGTGAATATGGGATTAACCATTTTGCATTCCATTGAAAGGGTTGCATTCCATCATATGGTGGAAAAGGTGTAGCAATGTAAGTACCAAAAAGGATATGCAGTACGGGATGGGTGGAGCTTGGTGGTGGCGCCCATTGACCTAGATATGCATTCTGATCCCTAGCCTGAAAGGTAGGCAGGAGATACTTGAAGAAAAGAAGAATAGTACCAGAGCTTTCCTTTCCTGGAATGTATTTGGACTACCTGATCTGTTCTTGGACCCTGGGTCCTGTAAACACTTAAATCAATTTTAAAATCATTTGTCATCAGTAAATATGGGGTTAGGCTCAATTCAGTTCCTGAGTAGAGTGAATTTATGTAACGGTATCGTGGCTATGGTTATGTCAATCTATATTTCATGTAAATTTGAAAAAGTGACAATCCGGGTTATCAGGATTCCTCTGTTTATTTATGTAGTAAAGATGGCATGAGTTCTAAAAGAAAGATAAGGAAAAAAAAGTATTTTGTTTAATGTTTACAATAACCCTGTTGCAAAAGAAGGCTTCGGTTGAGGCCTTGCCTGTGGCATTGGTATCACTAAGAGATACAGTGATTTAGAATTAAACCTCACTGGGGATTTTAATCCCAATCTCACAACTCTGGAAAAGAAGAAGGATAATCTTGTTTGGAGAAAGATGTTATTGGCAATTTGGAAAACCTTAGTATATTTCCAGTTCAAGGAGTTGTTGGGAAAACCTTAGTTTCAACCATTGCACAAGAATCAATTAATGGTCCTGACGCAGTTTACCCCACTGGGGATACCCGTTATTAACTTTAAAGAAGGACAGCAATGACTATGTACTTTAGAGTAGAATAATAGGGATTTGAAGCTGGAGTGGGTTGAAGATCATGATCGGCACCCAAAAGGCACTCTGAAAGTCCACGCCCTGTGCCCAGGTATGATTGACATGGCCTCATGTCCTGCACAGTGAGGGTGGTTCATGAGGACTTCGGACCGCCAAAATAGTGTAAAGTTCTACTTCATTTTCATCCTCAATTCAAGACTTCTACAAGATCAGTCACTGCTCCCAAAATCTGATAACAAAGAAAGATGGTACCACCTAAGATTAAGTTCTGCATGTCTGCATTGTCAGCATTCCGTCCATCATTTGTTTGTTGTAACGCTTTTCGCCCTAAGTGGGATGGGTATTCCCAGACGTGGGACCCGTGCTCACTACGCCACTGGAGTCAAGCTATCTTGGCTGATGACGGCTGATAGCCAGAAACCGGTCCTAGGATGCTTGATTCCGGTCCAGGGAAGACATGGCTTGGCAGTTCGGGCTGGACTGTTCCCATGAGGCACAGGGTCAAGACTGATTTGCATATGGCCATGTCTGAACTGGGGTGGCGTAGTGTGCAAAAGAACGATGGATTTAACCCAGATCTCTTGACTGGGGGAGAATGTCTGCATTGTCAGCATTCCGTCCATCATTGGTTTGTTGTAACGCTTTTCGCCCTAAGTGGGATGGGTATTCCCAGACGTGGGACCCGTGCTCACTACGCCACTGGAGTCAAGCTATCCTGGCTGATGACGGCTGATAGCCAGAAACCGGTCCTAGGATGCTTGATTCCGGTCCAGGGAAGACACGGCTTGGCAGTTCGGGCTGGACTGTTCCCATGAGGCACAGGGTCAAGACTGATTTGCATATGGCCATGTCTGAACTGGGGTGGCGTAGTGTGCAAAAGAACGATGGATTTAACCCAGATCTCTTGACTGGGGGAGAATGTCTGCATTGTCAGCATTCCGTCCATCATTTGTTTGTTGTAACACCTAAGATTACACAGCAGATGCCTTTTGTATTTAAATCCTTCACATGTGTCAGAAAAACTCAATTGTGGAAGTTATAATTGTTATCATTGTATTATGCTTTTGAAAGCACTACCATCATCGCCACTTACAAAACATAAGGCATATTTTTTAAGGATATACTTTGGCAAAGAGGGCTCTCTGTACAGGGGACATTTGGTCCTTGTCCTGCACAGCAGATCTGGATTAATTCACAAAGGATGCTTAGAGGTATAAGCCTACCATCTCTATAATATGTAACTTACATCTATGTGATTTACACCTGATTAACAAAACCCAAATAATTTTGCAAATGCATGAGATACACACCTGAGAAATATACCCACTAGCAAATATATCACAGAATCACAGTTTTAAAATTCCATTTCTTTAGTAATGGCAGTTTCTGCCAGCAGGTCAGAGAAGAGGACAGATACATCCATTCAACTGTTCAGTTCTAATTTAGTCAGTATTCAGGTATGTAGGTGTAATTTATTTGCCACGCTTTCTTCTGAATAACAAGTTAAACCTAAGAAATTAAAGTTTTAGAAATTGTGATCAGTTCAAACCGTTCCTGTTTTCAGACAGCATTTGAAGGATAGGGATTTACCTAATCATGCAAATAAAAAGAAACGTTTGTAGGGCATCCTTTCTAAAGATTTCTTGCTTAAAAAAAATGTTAAAACTGTTTTTTTCTGAATTAGGTCAATGATATGTCTTTTTTAGGCATTACCTCTTAGGGTATTGCTAAGCCCAGAAATGTGTATAGAAATTCTGATCCAAAATGTTTAATTTATATATATCAACCTTATCCCTTAAATAGGTCCTTAGATTAATTTCGCTCCAAGTCGAATCCTCCTTGTTCACTGGTAAACCCAGATTTGATTACCAGATCCTACACTCATCTTGACAGTGATACATTAATACGTTAATGTAAGGTTTTATTCAATCACATTTTGGCCAGAATTGGGAACCTAAGACAAGTCACCACATGAACACCTCTCGGAAGACAAGAAGCCTTATATTCAGAAGGATTTACAGAAGTGGCCGCAGTTGCTTGTGCTGCCCCTTCTGCAATGCTGATTGTACTGGTGCTAAATGTTTGCAGCTGCTGGGAGTTCCTTCAATTTCATGGAGTGTAGCCCCATTCAAATGAGGGAATCCTTTGCACATGAGCCACACTATAAACGTGGACGCAGAGTCAAAGAGGCTTTCAGGAGGCACACTGACTGCATGCCACATAGAGGTGGTACACCGACAGTATACCCCCAAGAGTGCCCCTTAGAAAGAAAGGGAAAGATGGTCCTATCGGCCCTCCACGCATCAGCCTTTAGACAGGTGCTGTCACTCACGGCACCTGCCTGCAAGGGGATCTCAATCCACCTTCAAAATGCATTAAAGTTTGCCGCTTGCACAGCGGAAGGCGGACTCATGGATGCAAACATTCAGTCTCCCTTTCACTAATGCACCATTTCCGGTGCAGACTTGTTTGTTGCTGCATTGGAAATGCTGCAATCACCTTAATAGGGTAAACTCACTGGCCTATCAGCACCTGGCCTACCCAGTTAAAGGTGTGCTGTGATGCAGACTGTGGCAGAGTGCCATGTGTAATGGGGGCCAGTGCCGGCTCTAGGGCGATGAAACCCGTGCCACCGCACCGGGTGCTGATTTCCAGGGGCACCTTGTTTGCAAGTTTATTATGGTTCTAAGGCACTTGTTGCAACATTCCTTTCCTCCAGCATTTTCCAGGCAACAAAAAAAACGTCAAGATAACTCCTGTGAATAATGTTCTTCCTGGCGAGAGATCGGAGTTTTGTCTGGCAGAGGTTTTAACTCACTATAGGGTAGCACAGAGAGTTATTATGGCTGCTGCAAAGAATGTGTACCATGCAGATCACAAAGTGCATATAATGTAAATAGGTCAGTGGGTTACTGCTTTTAAAATAGACATCCTTTTGTTACTTGCAAATCATAAGTTAAAATCCGAATATAGAACAGTGAGCTATACTTTCATCAAAGAACTGCGTGTGCATTGCAAAGTATAGATTAGAGCATAGATTAATTTTGCATAACGGGTTCATTTGGGTAGAAATTGATTCTTATTATTAAAGAGAATCTCCAACTATGGGGTTCCTTTTTAAATTCTGAGTTTGTGCTTCCCTAGACCAAGAACTCTTAAACTATACTGCCTACCAGTATGGGTGACATGCCACTCCTACACCTTGTAAGCCTTTGTCTTATGTAACATTTCTTATACACGGATTTACAAACACATGATTGATTGTCTCTGTGAGATGTGTGTGTGATGCAAAGTGATGGGGAGGTAATCCGTGGTGGTAGTGGTCATTGGGTGGCACCAACAAACATTGTCGCACCGGGCGCCACCAGCAATACAGCCGGCCCTGATGTGGGCTTCGATGTGTTATTATTTCCTGTATAAATCTCTCCCACGTAGGGGCATATTATCAAGGACGGCGTTAAAAATTATCGCCGGTTTAGTGCCAGAAAACAGCCGCTAAAGCAGCGATAATGGGCTTAATAATATGCCCTTGAGAATTTCAATAGAAGCCCATGTTCACACCAGAACATGGGCTTCTATGGGAATTCTCAAGGGCATATTTTCAAGCCCATCATCACCGCTAAACCGGGGAAAATTTTAAAGCCGAGCTTGATAATATGCCCCCAAATTCTTTGCACACAGCTCGTAGTCAGCTCTAGCTTCAACATTCTGTGATGATATCAGAGACACCCTCAGCTTTTGACTAGCCCTATGTCTTCATGAGTATCTGATTCAAACGTATATTTAGTCAAAAGCAAAATTCAGGAACAGGTCAGTTCTACTCCTGCCTTGCAGGTCCATCTAACACACAACCTTACTGAATGCCTTCTAGCCTATACGGACATACTAAGGCATTACCCATGTGCAATTGACACCTATGTACAACAACTATGTCGAAATCCTTCAGCACGATCATGAATTGGAAATCTCGACGTTTTTTCAGAAATTTACTTGGGGATACCATGACAGTTGCAGGTCTCGCATGCACCCTTGGAAACTTTTCTGAATTTGAAAAAATCAGAAATCCAGAACTGTGAAATTTGATCAAACTAATTCTTGCAGATTTCTTACTTTTACTATGATTGGTGCCACCCGCCACCTACGGTGCTTTTCGGAATTTCAAACAAAATGGGAATAATAATGCAGTACTGGCGCTGCCCTAAACGTCTCTGCAGCTGGAAATTCGTCATTTCTGTCATATTCCAATATCTTTGCCTCCTGACAATGTTCGCCCGCTAGCATCATTAGCTTCTCCAATAAATATAAACATTGCATTGAGCGCCTTTTTTGCATATCTCCAGGCTACATAACATTAGCAGCAACGCGCTGCAAGTTAAATTAGCAAAGCATACAAAATGCTCACATTTATGGCCCCAACAACTTTCGCATCAAAACGTTCAGAGCGATTCACTTGTCACGCACGCTGAATAGTAATGGTACCACACGGCACTTTATTAACCTCTTACATTAATGGTCAGAAAATGAAACATGAGGGGAAAACGCGAGACAGGAGGGGGAAATAATTCTGACGGCTGTTGGGCGGCAGCTGACAGTTCATAAAAACCATCAAGTATATATTATGTTAGATTAACCAAGATCTGGATTCCATATGACAAGTCATTATTATTAAAGGCAAGTGGAGGGTATTCTCAAATACACCCCGGAGTGATGCTTTCTGAAATATGTATGGCAAACTCCTGAATGTCAAGGACATTTTGTACCGCTTGTAATGGAAGGCTGCGTGTAATGTGCATTTCGGGAACGGTTTTATATATCTCGGAAGACCGCGGAGCATCGCTGTGAATGCTTTTATTGAAAGCTGTCACACTCTGCTGTGGGGCCAACCGCGAAGCACGTACTTGCTGGACAGTCGTGTACGGCAACGTTCGGAATGTGCTTAAACAAAAATCAGTCACAAACCGAGCCGGGATTCTGCAACAGGGCGCGAAGCTCAGTTTATTTCACATCTCCCTGTGAGCTTCAGTTAGGACCCGCTTCTCGTATTATTGTCGTCAAGTTGCTGAAAATCAGCTTAATTTGGCGGATGCAGAAAATGCGCGCGCGTGATTGATGGACGTGCACGTTTCATAAAGACTAGCAGGGTATTCTGTCAATCTGTGAAGACATGAGATTCGCATTTGAGCACCGTGGAAAATAAATTACAATATGATTTTTCAAAATATTACCTTCCCTTTATAGCTGCATGCAGGCTCCTATAGGGTTCCGAGTGTTGTATTTCCACTAAGGGGGTAGCTGCATTTGATCAGCCAGGCTGCCATTGACACAGCAATACTTTCGTCCTATAATTCCAGTATTATTGACGCTGGGGGTCTATGTCTCCCAACATTAAGAAAAGCGAGACTTTTTCAGTGCCTTATGATGAATAGGTTATGTTTTTGAGATTTTAATATTTATTTATCACATATTATAATCTACCACGTTAGATGAAACACATTTTCTGTGATCATTCACAGACATCTATTATCCCCTTGTTTTTGATCTCCACATCAGCTTAGTCAGTGAGGTAGCATGGTTTCAGGGCAATGCCAACCTGTATTTCCCCACTCATTGACCCTTCTGTCTCTTCTGGTTTCCCATTCTTGATCTGTGGTGTGTCGGTCTGCTTCACCGTTCTCCTAAGCGAAGCAATGTTCTCCATCCCTTTCTAACTGGTGTGTGGTGCGTGTGTGTGTGAGTGTGTGTGTGTGTGTGTGGGTGGGTGTTTTATTTAACTGTGGGCATTTTCTCTTCTCGCTTCCTGGAGAAGAGTGACAAAGGGAACAGGGGGCATTTAGTCTCACTACGTTCATTTTAGGGAGAGGCAGATCCTAGTTGGGGAGTGCAGTAATAGATTGTAAAAAGGAGAAAGGCAAAAACGAGGAGGAACTGGTCTGAGCACGTAAGGAAAGATGGTTGTCAAAACTGCACTTGCACAAATTTCGACTCAAATATGCTGTGAGGCACAGTGTGCCTTAACACCATCCATATGTACCTTTGGGGCATATCAGCAACAACCAGCGATAATTATCGCTAAGCGCACTTAGCGCTAGGATAATTATCGTAGGCTAGCGTGGATTTTTATCGCTGAGATAGCGTGCTATTAGCAACGCTTATCTCAAAAGCGATAAAAATCCAAGCGCTAACTGCCTAACGTGAGATTATCACTGGAAACCCAGCGATAATCTCACGTAGTGTGGTGTTAGCTTGCTGATAGGGACTCACAAACTCAGCCATGATATCCACCTTCCATAGGATATCATGGCTAAGTCAGTCCTGAAGCAGGCGTAAGGAAAGTAGTGATAACAGGGGTTATCGCTACTTTTCCTGACGCTATGCTTCATAACGTTAGACTTGCTGATAGCAACATTTCTCCTGTCATGCCAGGTCAGGAACGCCCACTTTGCATCTCATTAGAGATGCAAAGTTAGGCGTTACGAATCCTGATGCTAAAGCAAGGTTTCACGCGTTAGCCTGACCTTGCTAATTAGGCGATAAAATTATCGCCGCTTTTCGGCCGAAAACGTCCGTAAAAGCGGCAATAATTTTTTATCGCCTGCTTGTTGATATGCCCCATAGTACCTTGAATTCTGTCAAGTGCATGAGTACATCTGTTTTTAGGATTGGAATGAGGAGAAACACCCCAAAAAAGAATGTGGTATAGAGGAAGGGATTTCTACAGAAGGAAATATGGGGCATATTAACAATGCAGCGATAGAAAATTATTGCCGCTTTTGCGGCCGTTTTCGGCCGAAAAGCGGCGATAATTTTATCGCCTTATCGGCAAAGACACGCTGTCGCGTGTTTTGCTGATTTTGCTCCCGTTTCCAGCACGCCTAACGGGCATATTATCAAGAAACGGCGTTACAATTATCGCCGCTTTGGCGGCCGAAAACTGCTGCTAAAGCGGCGTTAATGGGCTTGATAATATGCCCTTGAGAATTCCCATAGAAGCCCATGTTCTGGTGTCAACATGGGCTTCTTTTGGAATTCTCTGCGGCATATTATCAAGCCCATTATCGCCGCTTTAGCGGAAGTTGTCTGCCGCTAAAGCGGCGATAATTTTAACGCTGCGCTTGATAATATGCCCCCAACTTCGCATCGCTAATGAGATGCAAAGTATGTGTGTCTATGGAAACAACATGGGTAAATATCGCGAAGGCAGCTTCGCGATATTTACAATGCGGGGAAGCGATTATTTTAATCGCGCTAAGTATGCCTTAACGCAGGAATTTAACGCCTGTTAAATTTCTGACTAAGGCATACCTAACATGGGAGGTGGATTCATGTGATACGACCACAGGGTCGTATCATCAAGCATATCGCCGTTTCACATGGAACATCGCTGGAAAACCAGCAATGTTCCATGGAAAAGGGTGCTATCGCTGGAATATACATCGCATGGCGCTAAGCGTTGTTAATACAACGCTAGCCTGGCGAAATATTCCAGCGATAGAAAAAAATGCGGTATTCAAGGTCAGCGATAATTATCGCTGCCTGTTGTAAATATGCCCCAAAATCTTCCTTGGGAGGAAAGAAATCCAGTTTTGAAGAGCAGGTATACATTTGTGCAATGTTTCCACATGTAGAAATGTGTACCAGATTCCTTTCCTTATGCATAATTAGCTATGCTTCGGGATAGCGCTTGGAATCTCTTGAGCGTCACAAATTTCTAGGAGTTATCCAGAAGTTCTCTGAGTATTCTCAAAAACTGGAAATTTGCTCCATATTAGTCTCAAACAAATAGAACTTAATTTCCAACGTTATCCCTACAGGTGGTATGAGTTGTAAATAATCAACGTGGTTAGTAATGAAGAAAGGCGGAGAGCGGTTTGTCACCAGTCCAGATTACAACCACACTTTGAAGCTTCGCTTGAAGGTGGAGTTTTCAGGGTATGAAGTGCACCCTTTCTGGTCTTTTCACTCAAAGGAAATGAGGAGTCAGGAGGATATGGATAATAAATGAAGTGCCTCTGTAAACCTGAAATGTGGAGCGATTAGCCGCGGCCCATGCAGGTAAGAGCGGTGGGGAAGATTTCAACAGACGACAAGGGAATATCAATTATTTATTTAATTTTCCCTTGTGGTCATCTGTTGAATCCCCCCTCAACCCAGCCCACCGCTCTTACCTGCAGGGGCTGCGGCTGGGAGCAATACTGCTGAATGGAGAGTTCCATGTTTGTTGAGGTACCTGTTCTTGTGCAACTGGTAAATTTGATATCGGCCCTGAGTAATCGGAGCTTAAACTCAGACAACCTGAATTTATTTGAACTCCACACAGCCGCGGTCGGTAGTAGGAGTACCTGCAGGGCGGTGACGTGGGGAGGGGGAGGGGCAGGGTGGGTGGTAGTAAACTATGGATTACGGAGGTTTACAGGTAAGTAAACATATAAATTAATGAAACGAATTTCGTTGCATGCACTGCATCCCCAAATGCGATGCAGTGCACGCAACGAAATTAATTTTATTAATTTATATATTAATTTACCTGTAAACCTCCGTAATCCACAGTTTACTACCCCCCACCCTGCCCCTCCCCATCCCCACGTCACCGCCCTGCAGGTACTCCTACTACCGACCGCGGCTGACTCCACATATTTTTCAATGGATCTCACAATGCTATACCACTAGTAACTCGTCTCCGCTTAATGTTCTATTTTTCCAGCCAATTTAAACCTAGTAGAATCGCTGCTGCGAGTGCTTGTAGGATTTTACAGCGAGATAAATCCAAATTCTATAGTGGTCTAAAATAACGATGGTAAAATGTCTGCTAATTGACTAAAATCTGAAAGAATGACATCTAATCAGTTGTATTAATATTGAGTTCGGATTGGACTGTTCCCATTGGGTACAGGGTCAAGACATATGGCTGGGTCCAAACTGGAATGGCATGGTGAGCAAAAAAACGATGGATTTAGGCCCAGATCTCTGTACTGGGGCGAATATATGACATTGTTCTGCATTCTGTCCATCAATAGTTCTTTTTGTATTATTGATGAGGTCAGTGGATCGATTATATTCTTTGATGTCGATTTCTGCTGGATCTGTTGAAAAGTATTATAGGTATTTGTATGCTAATATTTGTAACCCTTCTCAAATGCATTTCGTCATTTTTTTCTCTTTCACTCCTAAAACTAGTTCATGTTTTATTACTCTTCCTGAACTATATTATGAAGAGATTTAGCTGCATCGTTTACAAAACCATCTTTAGAAGAGATTTTGCTTACCTTTGACAGAATAATATACTCCCTGGGTCTTATGGCCTTTCCATTTATTTAATTTCCCATTTTTCTTCTTTTTTTAGCACAAATCTTTTCAACTACGTAAGTCTGATGATACATTTTAATAAGCTCTTATTTCTATCAAACCCAAACCTGAAAAAAGATCAACTTTATTGCAAAAAGCCTTAGGCCGATACCAGTGATTAAATGTGATTGCAAAATGTATGCATAGATTCTTGCGACTTGCTTGGAGTTTTGTATTCCTTTTTTTATCAAATTCCATCTATTTGGTTTTGTTAAAAATAGGTTAGTGAAAGACAATGCTAGATTCTTTTCTAATCTTATTCTTCAAGTCTCTAAAAATACCACCCATGTAGTTGCTGTTTCACTAAATTCTGAAAAGGCTTTGTTTTGCATAATTTAGGATCATGTTTTGTCCCCTTTTATGGTTTGGTTTTCGTGAAAAACATAATGAATTTGAATATAATGCTGTATATTCACCCTAAAGCATGTTTAGTCACTAACGCATGTTCTTCAAATCACTTTTACTTAAGTTATGCTACATGACAATTAATCAATTAATCAAATTCTTTATTCTTATACCAAAGGTACACATAAAATCAGTTTTAAATAGATAATAAAGGAATAAAATATGGTCATTCGTAATAAAGAGAAATGAAAATATGAAATACAACAATCAGCACAAAATACTTAAAATCAACGTTAAAACACATAGTGAAAAAAGAGTTGCGTAGAATATGCTTTTCCTCGAATAAAGAGCAGATTTCAGGAAGAAATCAACGCCACATAGCAAATTCTTCATCGCTTAACAGTTGCAAGCAACAGAGGGCCACCGTGCACTGGGCCAAACAACAATTCTCAATAGGAAATGTTGAGTAAAAATAACATAAAATAATACAGAAGAACAAAAAATTGAGCGATATTTGCTCAAAGGAAACATCCCACTCTCTTATTTTCCAACATCAATTGCTCTCGCTTTGGCATGTCTTTTCCTCATAAAAAGAGATTAAGCTATATTTGTATCCACTTCCTAGATGAGGGATGAAGAATGAAATAACTCTGGGTGACCAAGGTCTTTTAAAAAAGAATCGACATAGGTGATCCACAGGATAGCTTTTCCCTTACCTTACAATAGAGAATCCTTAATAATGTCCGTATTCAGGGTTCGCTCACGGTTGGACCACATTGTAAACCATGGTAAACTTGAGTTCAGTGTAATGGTGTCTTCCAGATATGCCAGGTCGTGCTCGCCATGACACATAAAGTGCAAACCCATTGGAAATTGTTGCTTTAATCGCCTACATAAGCGATTCTCCTCAATCTACAGAGGATGACTATTCGGGTAACTCTATACTCCCACGCAATTGGAACACACTGCGACTTGTATATGGCTATAAGGGGAGTCAAAACCTTGCGAAGAGTTGACCAAGGGAGATTAAAAAATACAGCAATAGCCGTTCTTATTTTAAAGTACTGGCTGAGCTGTGGGAACCCCACATGCCCAAGGAGTCGAACATGACCTCCAGATATGGAAAGTAATGCACACTTGTTAGATGTTGATTTTCTCAAACTAGTGCGGTAACCCTGAATCTCAAAGTGTCAGTAGCCATAATCTGGGATTTGCGAAAATTAGTTGATAAATCCAGGCTGGCCATGAATTAGGCTGTTACAACTATCACGGATCACAATCACTTGTCACAGAGCGACAATCATGTAGTCATGACTCTTACTTTCCACATCACGATCCCTGAAGCGGTCTTCTTCGCTTTGCGTGAATGGCCAATGTCCACCTGCAAAACAAGAACTGAGATATTGCATTACATATAGAGCTACTACACACACACACTTCCATATCTTAATTAAGCACTGTGATATTCAGTGTCATGGCACACTTAGACACCCCTACACATATATGTATACATTTTCAGACCATGGAATGCAGCTAGTTGCCTCGGAGGGCTGATCCGACAGGAGGTAAAAGGTTAGAAATGTCTTACATCATATTTCAGAATCAGGCCCCATGCATGTGATGTAAGAACTGCTGGTCAGCTTCATTACAGGCCACGTTGCAGCATGGCCCAAGGGTGTAAGCATTGGCATCAGGCACTAGGCTGCCAAAACTGTGCCTGCGCTAGGAAAGGACAGGAATGCCCAGTAAAATGTTAAATACGATGCATTCCTGCCATTTCACTTTAACGCAGCATAGCAAGGTGACTTGCTGTGCTGCGCTATGTTAAGATTGGATACATCTGTACCTTGGTACATATATACTAGCCTTGCCACAAAGAGAGCTGGGGTGATAATGATCTGTATTGTGAATCTAGCTATAGGGGCTGATATAGCCATATATTGTGCAGTGTTTACATCACATGAGTGAGGGAAAACAGCAATAATTGATTAATTCAATTACATTGACAAGCCCAAACCTTCTTCAGTGCTGGATATTGCTAAATGGTAACCCTCATTTGGAGAAAGGACTGCTTTGCATTACTTAGCGTCAAGAGTGGTAGCTCCCAGTAATGCAACACAGCATTGATGCAAGATGTACTTCTTTGTGTGATAGTTAGATGCATCTGCCCTCCTGGAGTCACTCTGTTTTGCCTTGTGTGTAACAAAGCATCTATACATTGTAAACAAATTTTGATAATGATATGTACCTTAACAAAGTTATCTATATTACTACATGTGGATGGTACATTAATGCATACGTACGGGCCTCCAATCTCCCATCCCAGCAGGTTAAGCATATCAGCTTCCCAGGCAATGACATCCCCAAAGATGTTTAAGTTGGGACACAGAGTGCTCCTCATGGGTCACCTTGCCCACATACCAACGCACCAGCTCTCATCGATCCTTCTGATCTTTGACTCAGTATCCTTTGCTGACCCTTCCCCATGCAGCCAGCATCTGCAGCAAGAAGTGTTTTGCCAGCCAGATGACACAGCCTTCTTCTCATTTTGTGAAGTTCTTGCCTCTCCCCTTCCCTGATATCGCCTCAATGGCACACGCCCTACCTATCCTTACCTCATTAAACAAAAAAGAATCCCTTAAACACCTAACTATACCTAAATAACTATTACCCCAAGAAAGACAATCACCTAACAATACAAATACATTTACAATTACAAAAAAGAACACAGACGCAAAGACTCCACAATATACGATTCATTGGGAGAGCAAATACAGACTAAACCAACAGCAGTCACAAGTGCCTCAAAACTTGCACAGCACAGCACTCAATCAATTAATCTTTATGCAGATATAAAATCCATCAAAAATACAAATACCTTCATATAAATCATTAATCGAAAAGCAATGACAATCTGAATCAGTACTAGAAATATAACTACCCATATATAAAATATTTATTTAAAAACAGCCATACAATTTGCCATAAATACTTTATTATCGCACATTACTGTATACATATATGCAGTTAATCACTCTAGAACTGTAGATTTTCCAAATTAATATATGTTTCCCTGCATTTTAAAGCACATGTAATATATCTAGAAACTGTGAAGCAGACTTCTATAGTATTTAAATTATATAAAAATTTAAAAGCATCATTAAAATGCATCAATCTATTAGCAATAAATAATGGTTATAAAAATCATTATCTGATAAAGGTTGCAAACGAGAATAAAATGTTGGGTAGACTGCGTAAATTTACCCTTGCACGGACAATTTTGTAGTTTCTTTGTCCACAACTCCATCTGTGGAAATGCAATCATAAAATGTAAAGTGCACAGCCGAAGCCTGGTTAGGTAAAACCTGTCCTGTATGCTGGCTACAGCTAATAGAAAACTATGAATACCATTGGGAACATAATAGTTAAATAACATTTAACAGATGGTTTAATACCAGGCAGGTTTCCCTCAAAGCGTGTCTTTGGCCCATAAGAATCAACTTTACTTATTTTTTACTATAATATAAAATACTACATGGGTCATCCAATGTAAAAATAGTATCTATATTTTTGAGAGACTTTTCACATAGGGAAAATAGGGGATTTTATCTGTACCATCCAAAGCCAAACATTCCCTGATGATTTCTTCGGTAAACTTTATTCCAGTTTTGGACCAAATTCTATGCCACATCAAAAGCGCACTAGTATAAATACTATCTTCTAAATAGGGGATTGCAAGTTCTTGGTGGACAATATATGCTGATGTAAGTTGGGCTACTCCAAGATTCCTACATAAAAGATGATTCTCCTTTCTTTGAAGTGCTTTTATTGTTGACAAGCACCACAGTGCAGCCCCCTATTTAACGCTACTAATGCCTTTACTTTTATATAATTGTACAATTTCAAGCATGGGTTTGTAGCGGCAAATGTAAGAATTGCTTCTATAGTTCTAGTAAATTTCGTATTTGCAATTCTCAGATGTGAGTTCCATACATTCTTGTTCGAAAAATGGAGGCCGATGTATGAAAAATGATCAATTTCTGATATTTACTTCCCTTTTAATCTGAGTCCTCTTTTTGAGGTTACACGAACAGCAAACCATCACATAGTTAAAAAAAAAAGTTTATGTCCCTTACCCCCATAAATGTATTAAAACCTTCAATCAAATATTGTAAGCTGTTCGCAGTCCCCAATAGCAAAACCGCATAACTGGCGTACAGTAGGATTGGTAGGATTGGGACTAAAAGTTTTCCTGTTTAGTGGGGGGTCAGCAGCTATTTGGTGAAGGAATGCATCCACCGGTTAATATATAAAGAGAACAGGAGTGGTCAAGATTTCACCCCTGTCGAATACCTCTCATAATCTTGAAACCAGGGGTACATTTTCCG